>NC_133621.1:191692422-192017422 GCF_048593235.1 Sminthopsis crassicaudata
ATATAAACATTTTAATAATATATCACAGAAAGACTATCTCCAGAGTCACTTCCCACCACTGACTATAATTATTGATGTCTTTCAACTCTGGAAATAGTGTCACCACTTAATCTCTCTCAGAAGAGCTGTACCATGTACCCTCAATAGTTCTCTTCCACATATCTTCTCCACAGGAAAAGAATTAATTTCAGTGCTCTCAAGAATTCTCTCTCTAGACTCTTTTTCTCATTAATTTGTTCTCTCGTGTAAGAAGTTCTTTTAGTCCTTTCTTTCCTCAATCTGCCTCCAGTCATGACAGGTTAAGTCTCTAAGATGACCGTAAAGAGCCTTTATTCCAGATTCTATTTCTTCTCCAAGATAAGGTAACAGTATCTATATTTTATGTAGAACTATCAAAAACAATTTTAAAAAACATTTAGAATGAAAAAATAATATCTTAAAGGCTCTTTTACATAAAGGTATTTCCTATGCAGATGCCAAAGTCATACAAGATTCCTTGAAAGAAGTAATAGAAATAGAAGATTTTGATTACATCAAACTAAAAAGTTTCTGTACAAATAATACTAATGCAAACAAGATTAGAAGGGAAGTAACAAATTGGGAAAATATTTTTAAAAACAAAGGTTCTGACAAAGGTCTCATTTCCAAAATATATAGAGAACTGACCATAATTTATAAGAAACCGAACCATTCTCCAATTGATAAATGGTCAAAGGATATGAACAGACAATTCTCAGAGGAAGAAATTGAAACTATATCCACTCACATGAAAGAGTGTTCCAAATCACTACTGATCAGAGAAATGCAAATTAAGACCACTCTGAGATACCACTACACACCTGTCAGATTGGCTGAGATGACAGGAACAAATAATGACAAATGTTGGAGGGGATGTGGGGAAATTGGGACACTAATACATTGCTGGTGGAGTTGCAAAAGAATCCAGCCATTCTGGAGAGCAATCTGGAATTATGCCCAAAAAGTTATCAAACTGTGCATACCCTTTGACCCAGCAGCGCTACTACTGGGATTATATCCCAAAGAAATACTAAAGAGCGGAAAGAGACATATATGTGCCAAAATGTTTGTGGCAGCTCTTTTTGTTGTAGCTAGAAACTGGAAGATGAATGGATGTCCATCAGTTGGAGAATGGTTGGGTAAATTGTGGTATATGAAGGTTATGGAATATTATTGCTCGGTAAGAAATGACCAGCAGGAGGAATATAGAGAGGCCTGGAGAGACTTAAATCAACTGATGCTGAGTGAAATGAGCAGAACCAGAAGATCACTGTACACTTCAACAACAATACTGTATGAGGATGTATTCTGATGGAAGTGGAAATCTTCAACATAAAGAAGATCCAACTCACTTCCAGTTGATCAATGATGGACAGAGGTAGCTGCACCCAGAGAACAAACACTGGGAGGGGAATGAAAATTGTTAGCACTAATATCTGTCTGCCCAGGTTGCATGTACCTTCGGATTCTAATGTTTATTGTGCAACAAGAAAATGATATTCGCACACATGTATTGTACCTAGACTATATTGTAACACATGTAAAATGTATGGTATTGCCTGTCGTCGGGGGGAGGGAATAGAGGGAGGGGGGGTAATTTGGAAAAATGAATACAAGGGATAATATTATAATATATATATATATATATATATATATATATATATATATATATATATATATATATATAATAAAAAAAAAAAGGAAAGAAGTAATAGAAATAATTTTATTCAGTGACATTTTGATGAATAATGTCAAGTAAAGCATAAAACAAAGAGCGAGAGACATTCTTAACATAAATTTTTACTACAGTTATGGAAGATGTTCAACAAAGCACCCAAATGAAAGAGGAAAACCCTCAGGATGGTGAGTTCCCCCAGATGCCCCTATTTACTGACGGCACTGAACTAATGACATCGATTCCAGTTACAGCAGAGCTTCCTGAGCAAGATCCATGCTCTCAAAGAGCTCAGCCTGACTATCCACACCTGAAGCACCTAGAAGAATGCCGACTGTCCAGGCTTAAAATATGTGCCTAATGGATTACGCGTGGTACCTTTCATCTTGGGCAGATACTACTGATGGACACTGAACTAGACAGAGAGAAGCCAGTTGAACTATTTTAGAAAATATGAACTATCCATTTAATAATTCCAGGTTTTCTCTAAAGCAAAGATCAATCTTTTGAAAAACACTTTTCTTCAATATTGTTTTGTTGTTACACGTCTGAATACAGTGTCCAATACTTTAAAATTAAAGGTCACCAAAAAGGCAATATAGAAAAAGTTGGTGGGTATGAATAGCCAGCAGCATCATGTCAACAACATATTCAGGGAGAAAAAAAAAATAGCCTCAGAAAGATCATAAAACAGTCCTGCCACAAAGATCAGGAGATAACTGAGATGAAGAGAGCCATGTATACCAAAAAGAGGACTGTGGGAACTGAACATGGACCAAAACATAATGTTCTCACTCTTTTTGTTGATGTTCGCTTACGTTTTGTTTTCTTACTCAAATTCTTTCCTTTTTGATCTGATTTTTCTTGTGCGGCAAGAGAATTGTGTAAACATTTACACATATTGGATTTAACATATATTTTAACATGTTTAACATACATTGGATTGCTTGAAATCTAGGGGAGGGGATGGGGGGAAGGAGGGGAAAATCTGAAACACAAGGCTATGCAAGGTTCAATGTTGAAAAACTATCTGTGCATATGTTTTGAAAATTAGAAGTTTTAAAATTTAAAAAAAGAGAGAGATAACTGAGACGGAGGTGATGCAATATAAATAGCATGGCTTTGGAGCAAGATCTTAGTTCAAATCCTACTTTCTAACACTTCCATTGCTCATAATTTCCTCCGAGAAAAATGAAAAGGCTGGACTAGATATAGCATCCCCAAGGGCTTTGGTTCTATGATCCTTTGATGAACAGACTGCAAGCTCCACTGGTTTCCATGCAATGGCAAGAGATCTGAAGGAAGCGTGTGCCCCCCCCCCCCAACATATTTTATGGATTCTCAGGGGAAGATTTTAAAACTCTCAATAAACTGTGAATTCCTTGAGAGCAATGAGTGCTGTTTGCCTCTATGTTTCCAAACCTTAGTACAGTACCCACCTGGCCCAGAGTGGCTATTTAGTAAATTCATGATGATGATGTGGGATGAAAAGATGACTGAAAGTTGTCCCACTGAATCAAGTATATATATGTTTGTGTGTGTGTATACACATGTATCTACTCACTCTAATGGTGGTTCTATATGTCTATAAATAAACACATAAGTATTTTATATATATCACAGATTATATACACTCATATAGAATTTTTAAGTGTGTATTAATAATGTATATACATTTATATGCATAGGTATATATACATGCATGTGTAATACTCATACATATTTAACAAGATCACAACATATTATATCTGTGCAGAAAAGGGCAGAAACCAGTGAAGGAAGCCCAAAATCAACCAAGCCAAGTCCCAGGGCCCTATCAGTCCTGGACTTGTGCCTTTCACAATTGGACTGGCCTTCTGAGGCACTTAGGGAGGCAGAAATGCTGCTGGCCATCTATCCACAACAGCAATCGAGTGATTTAACTTTTCTAGATACCCTTAAACCAAATGTTAGCACCTGGGCTCAGTGGCAGCACAGGATAAAGTGATAGGTATGTTACTTGCTTCAGGGACTACTAGGTGACATGGATGAGTCAGCATAAATAGTCTCCCATATCAGTGAAAGTGTCTGTAAGATTTATTTAAAAGAGAGAGAGAGAGAGAGAGAGAAAGCCATTGGCTGATTGGCCTAAAAGGGCTGGTCCAATAATGAGAAAAAGCTAAGGAGGCAGATTCAAGCCAAGGAAAAGAAGGGAAGAAAAGGCATAAGAAAAGGAAAACTGGTTTTCAAATGGGAGAAGAACAAGAAATCTTTAAAAAAAATAAACAAAAAAAAAAAAAAAAACAAAAACAAAAACAAGGATAAAATCAGACTCAAGAAGGAGAGAAAAAGGAAACAGCAGTCTCAGAAATAAAGTCAAGGTGTGATCCAAAAAGGTTTAAATTCTCAGGATCATTTAGCCAGGAATACTAGTTAACTCTAAAATGTTTTGTATATTTTCAGATTCTATTTTTTTTTTTTTTTTTTGGTCAAAAGTATTTTTTTTTTTTTAAATAACTTGGGAAGAGGGACATGTGCCCTATTCCAAGTCATTTAGGAAGAGGCAGAAAAGACTTCATAGCAACCAAAGACCTGAGAAACAAATTCCAGATTCCCCTTTCCCAAGGGGAGTTCAGCACAAGTTCCACCTTCCTGTCACTCCTATAGCCCTCTGGCTCTGTCCTCAGCCCTTCCCTCCCTCAAGGGGAACCTCCCCGGGGCTTTACAACACTCACGCAGATGTGCAGGCAGTCTGATAGAGTCCTCCTCCATCCTGATGGGTTGAGGCACTGGAACATGAAGAGGAGTTGAGGAAGAAGTATAATTTGGCACCGGGCTCTCTGGAGGGGTGTAGGAAATTCTCTCCTGCTGTTAAAAATAAGAGCAAGAAAAGAGGGGAGAGGGAGAAAGAAGGACAATGTGAGCCTTGGAGTGGAGGTGTGAAAGCAATGGGGGGAGTGGGAGGCATTTCATGGATGGGGTCAGCCCAAGATTCCCTATTATTATCATCTGCTGCTTCCTATGAAGATTTCCCATGCCCGATTGGTCTAACCCCCCACGACTCTGCTTTCCTTAATCTGGCCTGAATAACACATGAATGTGGCCTACAAAAATTATTTGGGTATTCCTATATATTCATTTTCCTTTCAATAAGATCTGATTTAAAGTAGTGTGGCCTATATTCCAACCAATAAGGAGGCCGATTTTCAGATTCCCTAGAGTTTATAGTTTATAGGGTAACATTGGGAGGCTTTTTTTTTCCTTTTGAAATGGAAAAATAGATACCCTTGTGGGTTTCCTTTGGGTAAAGTAAGACAGGAATGAAGGGAAGGTTTTCAGTAATAGGGGTTAAGTAGTAGCTTCTCAAAATCTGTTCCAATTTATTATTATTGTATTAAAACTAACAATTTCCTAAAGTAGAGTTCTAAAATCATGCAATAGAGCTTATAGTGGCATATATATCTATATGTATATGGTAAATAATCTGTTTGCAAAAATCTTTTTTTTTTTTTTTAAACCTAACAGTTTAAATTGGTACCTCCCCAAAAAAACTCCCATAACATGGAGCTGTCCTTTATGACAAGTAAAATTTTACAATATTAAAAATTATCTCTTCCTAATAATTCCCATATGTCCAAAATCATCTTTTTTCTTCCTTCATGTGGTAAATTTCCAGAATTAAGTTTAACTGGATATATTCATTTGACCTAATAAGGAAAGAGAAAAAAAACTTTTTCTTAGCTCCATAGCTAAACTCCAAACAACCAGTATTTGCCAAATGAAAAAGAATAAATGCCTTCAACCCCCCCCCCAAGGGTTTAGCACCATGCCTTGAATATAAATAAATCTGGTGAGGGTAGGAAGGATTCTTCCCCCCCTGCCCTCAAGTAAAAATATGATACAAAAGAATAAAATACCACTTTTATGTCAATGCAATCTGTTCACTAAACACCTCATCCCCATCAGGAAATTCTCCTTCCCCCATCTTAGAATGTTCCCAAACTGATATAAAGAATTTTGAATACAACTTTGATTTACTAACCAAGCTACCATAAACAGAACCATGCAAGAAAAATCTACAATATGTCATTGTGAAAATAAAAACAAACAAAAACCTAAAAATAACAGAAAGTGATATTTTGGTAATTATACAAAATAGGAAGTTATACTTTTTTTTTTTTTTTTAACAGAAATAGTCTATTTGTCTTCAGAAGAAGAAGAAGAAAAATCCAAGCCAATTCATACATATCATGTGCTCAATGGAGATTATGCTCCAGTCACATTTGAAAATATGAGGGAGGAGGACAAAACCATCATTCTTCAAGGAATTCTAGATTTCAAACTGGAAGAACAGAAATGGTAGAAAGAAACAGAATGATAGGAAATTGGAGTTGCAGAAGATCATGTACTCCAACTACTTTATTTTACAGCTGAGGAGGGAGGGGGAAGGAAATAAAAATAAAAGAGGAGAGAAAGAAAGAGCTCGAGAGGGAAAGGGGAAGGGAAAAGGAGAGGGGGAAAAAGGAGGAGAGGAGAGGGAGGAAGGGAAAGGGAAAATGAATTCGTTTCTAGTCAAATTCTGAGCTGAGATTTTATTCGAGAAGCCAAAAAAAAGTCTACCTTGGAAGCTAGAGCTGTTTTACAAGATCCCTTTAAGCCTAGGGACTAGATTTCTATCACATACAAGACACCCAATGAAGGATCACCCAGAGATGAAATAATCTCCTTTGTGCAGGAAGCCAGAAAACAAAGATGAAGGGACTTAAAAGTCAGGCAAGACAAAGGTTGATTCCCATTTTCAACACTCACTTCCTACATCAACACCAGGGTCAAGACAGCCCCTAGAGCCTCATTCCACTCATGGGTAGGGTAACCCCGGCTAATACTGTCCCTAGGACCTACTTCAGTTAGGGAATAGGGAACAGAGACCTGGGCCTAGTCAGGAAGTCTGGGATACTTACAAACTGTAACCTGGGCAAGGCACTGAACCCGTCTGCTTCAGTTCCCCTCCTGGAAAAGGAGCTGGAGAAGGAAATAACAAACCCCTCCAGAATCTCTGCTAAGAGAACCTCAAAAGGGGTCATGAAGAGTCAGTTGGGATGGAAAAATGACTACTTCCTAGGGCTGTCGGGAGGCTCCAAGAGATGTAACGTGGTATGCTGGGAAATACTGAAAAAATGTACTGTGCTCAGACACCTTTTTATAGTTAATCTACATTATTAACATTTTCTCCATCACTTTCTTAAGTCTAAATAATCAACAAAACAACAAATCCACCCGATTTTTCATGCTGCCCAACTTCCCCCGATATCGATGGGGAAAATTTAACAAAGGGTTACATCCCTCATGCCACAGGAAATGATGGATTTCTATGTTCAGTAAACTGCTTTATTATACAACTTCAGAAATGCAAGTGATTTGAGTGGAGAGGGAAAAGATTTGTTTAGAAGTTTCAGAATCTGGTTTCACATCTCATAACTTGCCACTAATCATTGCGCCTTCTGGGGTTTCAGTTTGCTCACTGGCAAAATGAGGTGCTTTGGCTTGGAGGACCTCTGAAGTTCCTTCCAGCTCCACGTCCATATTCTATGTTCACAAATGTGAACATACCTAGTCCATTTTGGTTTTCTGTCTGATTCACACATTTCCTGCTCTCTAATGATTTTTCTTCCATCTCATTCTTCTTAAGTTTATCAGAGAAATGTTTATGCCATTCCAGGTACACAGAGATATAAAACAGGTATGCAAATCAAATATTTACTGATAATAAAGCATAATTTCATGCCCCCCCCCCCATTCAGTTACACAACACTATACAGGGTCACGATCCACAGTTTAAGAAGCTTTGTTCTAGATAACATCTATACTATTGGTTCTAGATTTTAAAATAGCTTTAAGGGTTTTTGCAAAAGTGAAAGAAAACACATTCAACAAGTATTATTTCCCTTTATCACCGCCCCCCCCCAAAACCACTACCAGATATATACGCTAAAATAGAAGGAAGATGGATGTTATGTAATGGATTATGTTAACCCCTACAAAATTTAGTCATGCGTTTATCTAAATAGTCTTATGAGTGAGACAATAATTTCTCCTTTCCCTTTCCCAAGCTCTATCTCTGATATCAGAAGAGCTAGGTTCAAATCTCCAATTTCTGGACTACCCATGGAATCTGTGGAAGGTTATTTAAATCTCTGGAACTCAATATTCTCCTCTGTAAGAGTTGGACTCACGGTCTTTGAGGTTCCTTTTAATCATAGATGTATGAGCTTAACGCCAGATCCAGAAAGGGCAAGTGATCCTGAGGTTCAATGTGATTTTCACTCTTCTGAAAAACCATCTCAAATGCTCAAGCTCATTACCAACAATCCAAATAGGTAACATTCATACTCTGAACAACATGCAGTATTCTTCATCTTCCTCCTCCTTATCATTATCAATAAAAATCATCATTTTAAATCTGAGGAATTCCTGACTGGCTCTATGTATCCACATAACCAAGCTTCTTGCAACAGTTTCGCCCAAGTTCTAGAGGTCCTTGACCCCTGTTTGTCTCAATTGTCCCATCTATGGAGGTAGTAACAGCATCAATCTCTCAGAATTATTATGAGGATAAAATGTGATCATCATTTAAAAGTGCTCAACTCAGTGCCTGGCACACAGAAAGCACTACAGAAATGTGAACTATTATTATGAACTGTCATTATCTCTGCTGTGTGATTTGGGGCAAGACACTGAACCCCTCTGGGCACCTTTTTTCTCACATAAAAATGAGAGTAATGATAATAATACTTTTTATCTTTATTTTTTTGTTGAAGCTTTTTATTTTCAAAACATATGCATGGATAATTTTTCAACATCAACCCTTGCAAAATCCTGTGTTCCAAATTTTCCCCTTCTCCCCATCCCCTCTCCTAGATGGCAAATAATCCAATATATGTTAAACATTTTAAAATATAGGTTAAATCCAATATATGTATACATATTTATATAATTAAATGATACTTATACTTAACTTATAGGGCTGTTTTGAGGAAAGTATTCTACATACTTTAAAATGTTTTAGGACAGTGAGTTATTTCATTTAATCCTTGGGTGTCATTATATACATTATATACATATATATTATATACAATGTGATAATATTGTTTGGATGCTACAAAAAAAAAATTATCTCAAAATTCACAGAGATCAAAGTGGCTAAATGAAAGGAAAACATTTCCATTTGGAAGATCATTAATGCCCAAAATTTGGACTGAGGGGAACAAATTATATTTAAAAGGTGTACTAGGTGCTGTATGGCCCAAGAATAGAAAGTAGAACTAAAACTTACAGAGAGGACTTTGGGGAAAAAGGAAAAGGAAGAGAGAGAGAAATGAGCATGCATATAGAAGCAAGGCAAAGTACAGAAACTGAGGCAACCTTTCCTTTCCCAACGATCAAGGGCCAATGAAAGTCACAGATTCAGTTCGCCTTTGGACAAAATAGAATGCTTCGGAATCCCTTGTTTCTACTTAAGTAAAGCAGGCTTGCTGATCCACTCCTCTGGAGGTGAAAATATGTCCTGTTTTAGGAAGGCTTTATATAGTACTCTTGTGCCCTGGCTTTAAACAAATTAAGGAATAGAAAAATCTTAAAAATAGATTCTTTTATTAAGAAAAGACATCTGGATTCTACAAAATGTACATGTTTTCCTTAAATATGATGCTACCTTAGTATATTTAAATGTGTATCTACAGACCTATTTGGAAAAGCTGAGACAAAGCCAATTGTCAACTAAATTTCATTTTTAAATATGGTGTAATGGTTCAATCTATATCCCACCTGGGAGAACGGAGTAATGGGGCTATGTGCAGCAGGTGACTGAAATACCCATTCAAGAGTTAATTATGAGGGGGTGATGTCCCTATTCCTATGCGAATGACTGACATCATTCATTCATTCATTCATTCCTGGATATGAGTCTTCAGAGCTTTTCATAGTCTGACTATTGCAAAGACCCACATTTATATATAATAAATGGGGGAGCCTGAGTATCCTTTTATAATATGATGTGCTTCTGGGGGGTTTTTTGCAGAGAAGTTATAATATACTGGAAAGAGAGCAGTCCTAGGATATGGGAGAAGGGGAAGGGGAAGGGGAAGGGGAAGGGGAAGGGGAAGGGGAAGGGGAAGAGGAAAGGGAAGGGAAAGGGGAAGGGAAGGCTAGATCTTTTATGATTTTTTAAAAAAGATATTTTAGATTATTACAGATATATACAATATATATTTATATATACACATATACACATATATACACATTTTACTTCAGATTAAATAGAATCTCATAGATAGTAAACTAATGAAAATCATTCACTTAGTTTTATAAAGTTAAGGGCTGAAATGATCAAAAATCTGTCTACTTTAAAGCAAATAAATCTTACTTTTGCAAAATAATCCAAATTTATGGGGAGTTTTTTCCCCTTGAAGTCTGTTCTAAAATACTTTAATAAAAACAAGTTATTCTTGCTATAATCATATAAAATTTATGCCTGTAGGACATGAAATAGTGGAATAAAAATGCTGAAAAAAGTCAGCTTTGCTCACTTTTCTGTACATCTGGCACCATGGACACATACAGATAGGAGGCCTTAAACCAAGTCCCACACCAGAAATATTGTTTCTTTTCTCTGAAGTCCCATTCAAAAGACTGTTCATCCAAGAGTCAAAGCTGTAACTTTGGGGAAGCTGACAACTCTTGAGGTGATAGTTTGCTCTTTCGTGGTCACGGAATCCCAGATTTAGAACTGGAAGCCCCCTCTGGAGATCATTTAGTCCAATCCCTTCATTTACAGGTGAGCATACTGAGGCCAGAAAGGCTGGGATATCCTTCCTGAGGTCACATCCTTTATGGGCACAGATTTCAACCCACATCCTCAGCCCCAAATCTAGACTGCTTTCCACTATGCCATGAAAGGGTTTTTCTTAAAGCACACATACCACTGAAGGCTTTTTATCTCCTTTTAAAAAATGACATAAATAATAACCCTGTAGAAAGAATATCGGGCTATAAATCAGGAGATGCAACTTCCAGGTGCAGCTCTGCTCCTAACATCAGGCTTCTCTAAATGGGAGCTCCACCAGTCATTTCAACTTTTGCAAACTGCAGTTTTCTCTTTTTGTAAAGCAAGGGGCAAAATGAAATAAACTAACACTTTACCTATAACCTTCTACAATTCTAGAAGGGGGGTGGGGAGGGAGGGGAAGGGAGAAAGAGAGAAAGAGAGACAGAAAAAGAGATAGAGTCAGAGAGAGAGAAGGAAGGAGGGAGGGAAGGAAGGAGGTGGGGGAGAGAGAAACAGAGAGAAAAAGACAGAGATAAAGAGACAAACACACAGAAACAGGGAGGGAGGGAGGGAGGAAGGAACGAAGGGAGGAAGGGAGGAAGGGAGGAAGAAAGGAAGGAAGGAAGGAAGGAAGGAAGGAAGGAAGGAAGGAAGGAAGGAAGGAAGGAAGGAAGGAAGGAAGGAAGGAAGGAAGGAAGGAAGGAAGGAAGGAAGGAAGGAAGGAAGGAAGGAAGGAAGGAAGGGAGGAAGGGAGGAAAGGAAGAAGGGAGGAAAGGAAGAAGGGAGGAAAGGAAGAAGGGAGGAAAGGAAGAAGGGAGGAAGGGAGGAAGGGAGGGAGGAAGGGAAGGAAGGGAGGGAGAAAGAGAGGGAGGGAAGGAAGGGAGGGAGGGAGGGAGGGAGGAAGGAAGGGAGGGAAGGAGGGAGGGAGGGAGGGAGGAAGGAAGGGAGGGAGGGAGGAAGGAAGGAAGGAAGGAAGGAAGGGGGAGGGAGCCTCAGTTTTCCCATATGTAAACCAAGCATCAGTAACACCATCTACTTCACAGAACAGGTACAGTAAAGTAAGGGAAGGACTTTGCAAGCTTTAGAGCTTTCTATAATTAGGAGCTGAAACTGCTACTCCTTTTCTACCATTCACTGGTCACTTCCTAAAACCAGAAGTCTGCCGTGAATGTCAAGATGAGTAAAAAAAAAAAAAGTTTGTGGCTGTTCAGGTCGATGCTCTCTGCATTTGTGGGTGGAATGCAGTATGAGTAATAGCTCAGAGTGATACAGATTTAATACAAATGACTTTCCTCAAAATAACAAGTCGGTCTCCAAGATACTATTCCTATTTACTAGATAAGGAAAAAGTTCAGTTGTGTGGCTCTGGTCACTCAAGAAGGGAAGGGCCTGGAAATAACAAAAACAACACTCACATAGCACTTTTGGGTTTGTAACATAATTTGCAAATATCATGATCCTAACACCTATAAGGAAAATGCTGGCATTATCCCTATCTTAGAGATGAAGCAATTGATGCAGAAAAAAATGCTCTGTGGCTCGTTCATACAACTAGGAAGGGCCTGAGGCCATATTCCTGGCTACAACTGTGCCATCCAGCTGATTCAAAGCTAAATCTTTCTGACTTTAGTGCTGGCCATTATATAAAAATCAAATACCAGGTACAGGTCCTGGCATTTAAGAAATTCTTCCTGTGTCTTTTGATTGGTGTTAGACTATGACATCAGAAAGACAAATCAATCAGATGGCAAATATAAAAGTGATACCTATTTCAAAAGAATATTGGAAAGATCACTGCATTTGGAAATAATGGAGAATTTGGAATAATGAAATAATGGAATTCAGGAAGAATGAAGAAAGGAGGAGGAGGAAAAGAAGGAGGAGGAAGAAGGAAGAGGGAAAAAGAAAAGGAGGAAAAAGGAGGAGGAGGAGGAAAAGGAGAAGTATTTACAAGTATAAAAAGTACTTGACATATGTTATCTTATTTTATTTTTATAAATGATAGTGCAGCACAAAATCAGTGCAGTTCTCAGATAAGGCAGATGAAGTATCTGGCCAGGATTCAGGAAGACCAGAATTCAACTCAAACATTTACTGATAATAAATCTAATTGTGATTATATGTAATTATAGTCACTTAATTATAGTGACCCCCCCCCACATTCAATTACAAGACCCCCTATAGGGTTGCGACTCACAGTGTAAGAAGCTGGACCCCAGGCAACTTTCTAAAGCTATATATTACAGAGACAGTGCCTATCTGTATTGGCATTCCTGATCAGGGAATTCCCCTCACAATAAAATTATAGGTACAGTTCCCATTCATATCTTATGGTTCTAAGCCCCGAGCTCCTTCCATTATTCCATGGTTTCTGAAGGTAAAAAGCAGCATTGTATGAGGCGGAGGAACAATATGGCACATGTAGAGCTCAGGATGCAAACCGGAGAGAAGTAAATACTTTTTCTTTGATAAATGGAATCTGACTGTTTAAGGGCCTTTAAATTCAAAGCAGAGGAATTTAACCTCTCAAGAGAAGGAAGACTCTATGAATAATACAAATCTGCCCAAAAAACAAGCCGTGCTTCAAATGACTTAAGAGAAAAACTATTGCAAAAATTGTGTCAACCCAAAAATGGAAGAGTTGGGTCACAGCAGGAGGCTTTGGACAACCATAACTTGGTAACAGGGAGGAGGAGGGGATTTTTACATTTCTTTGTACAATTAACTAGTCAGATGAACCATTACTAGCAAACCTGTCTAAAGAGTGAAATACATGTAAAAGAAACACATAAAGCCTATTTTAGGATGGGAAAACAAAGTCAAGTAGCAAAGAGCTCAATACAGGTGTGTGTGTGTGTGTGTGTGTGTGTGTGTGTGTATTATACAATTAAACTCATCATCTCCTTGCCATATTCCTGAAATGTGACCAGGTCACAGATTTATGTCAACTTCCTTATCTAAAAATTTGGAGAGTCATTGTAAGGCCACCTGAGCACTTGAAAATAAATTAACTACAATTACTCTAGTAAGACAAAGGATGATAGCTTGTGGATAAGAAACTATTTTTAAAAACTAGACACGTTTATTTTTGCTTACTATGTAAAAGGGGGGCTATTAAATTTGAAGGGAAATTAGAGGCCATTTATTTTATACATTATATTTTTTATTTTTATTTTTTACATTTTATTTGTTTATTTTACATATATATATATATATATATATATATATATATATGTGAGAGGCTGCTCTACATCTCAGTGGCTAGAAGAAGGCTCATCTTAGAGTCAGGAAGACTCAGATTCCAATTCTCACCTCTAACACAAACTGAATGTGATATCATGAGAAAAATTACTTCACCTTTCTGTGCCCCTACCTTTCCCTCCATATAAAACTATAAATAAGTTCCCAATCTGAATCACTGAAGGTGTTTTTCACAGAGGAAGTTTCCCTGCACCAAAATATCTATGTATAGTGTATGTATGTGTGTGTTTGGACCAATTCATAATATAATTCTATAATATTCAATTCAATAATATAAGTCCTATATAAGGAACCTAGTTATTGGCTTCCAACTCCCAGCCCAATGAACTGTTCCTTATACCTTGCACCTTGGCGCCCTGCTATCAGAAGCAGGAGACTTAAGGGAACTGTTCTGGGATTAATCCAAAAACTCCTGGAAATACAGACCCCCATTTTAGCAGCACTGGATGTTGGACAAGCTGATATTCAATGCTGTGATATCAGTGGTGGCTGGGGGTTCCACTCACTGTTACTATTCCTCTCAATGGAGTTGTCAATCTGTCTTACAATTAAGCATCTGTCTTAATTAGACATTCTTCAAAAAACATCTAATGTGTTATCTCTGCCAGGATTAGAAACCTCCCTGCTCTAGATTGTGGCAGATCCTAATGGGAACACAGTTTGGGGAATCAATGAAAATAGCCACAGGGAATTAGTGGGATGGACTACCCGGATCTTCCTGAGCTAACTTCCATCTAGAAGCAATCGTTTCTGTTAGGATTTATCCAAAGCCAAGTAAAAAGGTTAAGATCACAAAATCATCATCTTTATACATGGAGTATTCTAAAATTCTAGCAAAATTACAACTCAAGTAAAAAGCCTTCTTAGGATTAAATCCAAGATGTTCATTTCTTCATTTTTTTAACTCCTTTTCATCCACTTGTGTTTACTGACCCAAAAATCCTGGTTTACAGCAGAGACAGAGGAAAGGGAGTCATTCAATATCTCCCAAGTGCCAAGAGATTACAGATCGTCTCATGAGAAAGAAATAGCAGTGGACACCAGAAACCACACTGGCCACAGCTGTTGTCAAGGCTATGGAATCCCCTTCTACATGAGGAAAAATAAGTTTAATGATCTGCCTTGTCTGACTTAGAGAAAAACTGAAAAAGGGAATGCAATAGAGGTCTTCAAATATCAGAAGGTGGGTTCTTTTAAAATGGGAGTAACTATTCTATCCTGTTTAAGAGTGCAGAGCTAAATGGGCGATACAATGAAGTCAGTTTCATCTCAACTGCAGGACTTTCTAAGAACCCAAGCTGTTCACAAGCTCCCCATCACTGAAAATGGCTCAGCAGAGGCTGAAGGGCACGTCAGGAAGGATGTGATGGGTACAGACAATCGTGGTAGCTAACACGTAGGCCCCTTTCAGCTCTGACACATTGCTTTTAATGTGCTTAAAATTCAGATAGAATGTGATGGAACAGACACTCATCATGACCACTATTTTGTTCTGTTTTTGTTTTTTTTCCTCCCAAGTAATTCCACTGATACCTTCTCCAGAATTCTGGAGACTAGTATGCTAATAAATAAATAAATAAATAAATAAATAAATAAATAAATAAATAAATAAATAAATAAATAAATAAATAGATAGAATAAATAGAATAAATAAATAAATAGAATAAATAAATAAATAAAGACACTGGTTTGAAGAGCATTGACCAAGTAACTCATAGCATCACAAATGGATTTGGAGCTGAAAGGAGTTTCAAAAATCATCTAAGTCCAACATCTTAATTTTATAGATGAGGAAAGTGAGGTCCAGCATGATTTGCCCAAGGTCACACAACTGGCAAGCAACACTAGTGGGATTCAGAAAGCTTCCTAATAACAAATGACCTTTTTTTAGCTCAAAAATCAAATATCATAAAAATTTTCTAATTTTTTGTTTTGAGTTTTTTATGCATAACAAGCAAAATCATGCTAAATTCCTTCTAATTCAGAGTTGTAATTTTGAGTGAAGTTTTGATGTGCAAATGTTACCTGCCTTGGTTGGTTACAACCCATGCCATCCATTCTTTCATGGGAAAGTTAACTCTGCCTATTCTTGCAGCCCTCCATGAATGGTTCTAATGAAGACTGCAAGAAATCGTGGAGAGATTAGGGCAAATCCACTAACACTGATAAAAAAAAAAAAAAAAATCATCCTCAAGTGAATATCCCCATTATGGCAGGCCAGTTGCATCACCTTGTGGTAAAAGCACTGGGTGTTTATTTTTTTCTTTTTCTTTTCCATACTGCACAAGCAGGACAAATTTCTGGTAAAATATTTATCTCAAAATGTTCTTTTTCCCCCTGTCATTTGAAAAGCAATGACTAATTCATTTCATTTCAACCATTTTTAACAACATAAAGAGGAGGTACTTGATTTAACCAAACAATTTTTCTTCAAAGGACAATAAAAGTGACCAAGTAGGGGTTCTTTATGGCTGCTTTCTCCTCCATTAATGGCACATACGTTAATGGTTTGTCTGTTACAATTAACCAATCTGTAATGTTCCTGCCTGCAGCTATATATAATAAGTAATGAATTGGGTCAGTTACTACTTAGTGGTATAAAGACCATTAGGGATAGTTTCTCAATTTCTACTCCCAAATGAGAGAGAGCTCCCAGGCATTCAGGAACCAAAAATGTGACCAATTTACTACCACAGAGACACCAGGGAATGGGGGTTTCCACACACTATGATACTCAAATTTTGGACAAGAGGAAGACTGAACTTCAGCCCCATTGCAAAGCTTCTATGACAGGAAGTAAAGCAGTATCATGCATTATTTACAACAAACAATAGCTCTTCCTTTCCCTCTCTTATTCCCCCTTTCTAAAAATCTCATCAATCTTCTTTCCTATTAACTAATCCTGTTAATCTAAGGGTTAGAAGGTTCTTCTGAAGGTCAACCCAGAGCTGAACAGAAACACATCTTCAATATGCTCATTAAGCTGCCACTTAACCTTTGCTGAAGACCTACGGTAAGAGAACGGATAGTAAAGGAGAACCCATGGGGATATGCTAGAAGTTTTCTGAACAAATAAATCAAAAAAATAAATACAGTGAAGATGCTCGCTCTCCCCAATACTATTTGACATAGTTCTAGAAATGACAGTAGATCAAAAAAAAAAAAAAAAAAAAAGCAAACAAACTAAAGGTATAAAGAGAGAAAAGAAGATAAAATGATCCCTATTGGCTGACATGATAATTACTTAGAAAATCCTAAGGAATCAGTAAAGAAACTAAGACAACAAAGTTGCTACAGAACAAACCTAGCATTTCTTTGTAACAGTTGAGAAATGATCATAGAAAGGGAATTTCCATTAAAAAACAATTACAAATGCTTGATATTTCGGTGTCAATCTGTCATAGTACACTCAATATTTCTGTAGGTTCAATTACAAAGTACTTTTTAAAGAAATAATGGACAATTTAAATGGGTGGAAGAATATTCAGTGTTCGAGGCTGGGCCACACTAAGATCATTAAAATGACAATGTTACCAAAGCTAATTTACAGTTTTAGTGCTGAGTCAATTAAAATATAAAAGGGATATTTCAAACAACTGGAAAAAAACAATGACAAAATTCATTTGGCAGATTTCAACAGATATCCAAAGAACTGAAAGGCCCATCACTACTTTACCATGGCTCCCTGCCCAGTATGTGATCTATTTCCTGAATTCTTTATCTGGTTCCTCTCATATTCTAGGTAGTTGGTCTGATTACAATTATTGCTTCTGTTTTGTGCTTTTATTAGTCTTTCTATAGTCCATCTGGAGACGTCATTTGTGCTCACATGAAATATCAGTGGTGGCAAAGAGACTTCAGCTTTGATGGTCTCAAGACCATTGTTATCAGACTGAAGCAATCAGATAAGCCACTTACCAGCATTATTCTCTTTTTCCTGTCCCCCGGACTGGATGTTCTCTTATACAATTTTACAGACCCCCATGAAGATCCCTATCGTCATTACCAGAATTATACATTTAAAGAAGGAAGTCCCCTACCCTGCTCCAACATGTTACCTTTACAAAAAAGAACCTGACAAGGTCACCCAGCAGTAAGCATCAGAGGCAAGGCTTGAACCAACTCTTCCTGACTGGGCTCTGCTCACTACAGTGTGGCAGGGCCAGGTCTTCTGAGCTCCAAGGCCAGCTTTTTATCCACCCTGCCATGCTGTGGGAACAACAGCTGCTATTTTCTCAGAGAGCTCTCCCTCCTCCTTTTGGGGAAGGTTTTTATTCAGTCGTGTAATGACTCTTCATGACCCCTTAACTCCAAAAGTCCAAGGGATATTAAACATTTACGAGATCTTTTGAGGTCAACCCCCAAAATTTTAAAATTAAAGGAAATAGTCCAGAGAAGCTGGCTTGCCCCAAAATCACATCACTAGATCAGAATTTGAACCCAGAACCTCTGTCTACAAATCCTGGCCCTCTTTCCTTTCTCTTTTATGTAATTCTTCAACTCTCCAACCTAGACAAATCCAGATCCCTTCTGCCTCTTCATATCCTTGTTCTTTTTTTCTTCTTCTACTAAAACCCTCCTATTACTTTTTTAAACATTACACTGTCCTTGATAAACTAGAAAATGGAGTTTTCTTTGAGCCTCTTTATCTTATCTTCTAGAAAGGAGTCTGGCAGTCACTTTGAGGATAAATAGCAATTATTAGGTCATGACAGAATAACAAACACGGTATGCTCTATGCAGATCTGGGCAAAAATTCTTCCTGCTGTCTCTCCATGCTTTCTGGTCTCAAGCAAAGCCATAACTAGGGTCAGACCATCAGTGCTTTGACCCATGACAATAACATTTAAGGGCATACTTCCTCCCTGTTTTGATCCTGTATGTGCCAGCCCCTCTCCCCATTAAGGCTAGTTTGGTCTGAATCCTCCACTCTTTGACACCTCCACAGATTGTCACTTCACTTCCAAATTATCCCTTCCCCTCTTCAATAGAGTTTGGACTAGAATCTTTATTTAGGACCCTGAAAACAAGATACTCAGTTTTTCATCATTTTGCATAATAGGAAACTTCCTTTCTTTGTTCTTTTGAACTTTTTTTCCCTATAAGTTTTGCATGGGGAAGGAAGGGTGATTTGGTGGCAGGGTAGGAAGAGTTATTCATGCTGCTAATTCTATACTCACTGGTATTTCCCAACACAGAAAACCCAAACTGAAGCTGTGTATTTTACGATTTGCCTACAACTGGGACTTTCTGGGGGGAGGTGAGGAGGAAAGACAGGCAATGCATCAGGAAGAAAGCATATTATTTCCCTATGAAATAAGCATTATTAACAGTGCCTCTGAATTATATTATATTACTCGTCGTCTAGAACCTCTGCTGAATTGAAGATATTCCAGCTTTAGTATGAGCTCCTCAAGAAAAGTAGGCTCATACAAATGTTTGTGCAGAGCCAGAAATTCATCTCTTTTCCCCAGTCCTCATGCCCAAAATGAAGCAAGTGATTCCTGGTTTATCTGTTCCTTCTTAGATCCAATGGGCAGCAATTAAGTTATTAATCTAAAGTCAGACCTAAAATCTATATATATAATCTCAAAAAAACAGCCACCAATTAAAACAAATTTTATTTGTGCTTAGAAGGTAGTCTTTTAAGCCACATATTTTTTCTGTCTTTAGGAAAACTCTAACAAATCTGGTTTTATTTGATATGCATTTCTTGAAAAACAACAAGAATTCACATTATAGTTCACCCATAAAAAGTACTGGGAAGTTTACAAAGTGTTTTCCTACCTATGAGGGAGGTAAGGGCAAGTTTTACTAAACTCATCTTAAGAGTTCTCAGCTTACTACCTTTGGCCATTCATTCAAATCTCTTTAATCCTCTTTATACATAAAGTGAGAAGTACCATAATGCAGTGGAAGGGATGCTAGTTTTAGAGTTAATAACCTGGATTCGAATCCTACCTTTGTGGTTTATTCTCTATGTGATCTCAGGCAAGTGACAACCTCCATGAGCTTCAATTTCCAATTGATTTGTGAAATGTATGTGTTGGAGTAGGAGGCAGACTAGATGGTTTTCAAAGTTCCTTTTAGCCCTAAAGCTAAAATGCCTTAAATTACATGAACTTATGATCTATCCTAGCTTTGAGTGCATGGTTCAGAAAGCAAAAACAGAAGGTGGGTTAGATAATTTACCTATGGTCACACAGTGATTAAGTATAATCACTGAGAGAGAGCCTTTCTGCTTATAGGAAGTGCCATAACCTATGATGATATGGCTATTTACCTCCTAACAGAGGGCATGATTCAAGATGCAGAAGGAATATATAGGAATTTATTTGCTTTTGTTTCCATTTTTTTTTCTGGGGGAGGATGGGAGAGTGGAGAGATTAAAAAAAAAAAAAAGGGTTAAATTTTAAAAATTAAAAAAACAAAACAAAAAAAAAAACAGGAATGAAAGTATCATGCTCCTTGTGAGGGGTCTTTTGCTGACTATCTTTCCCATCTTGCCCTTGGGGTTAGCCCCACTGACCCCTAGCCGACATCCCCCCACAAGCAGGAATCCCTCGGCTTTCACAAAAGTTGCTTGGGTGCTCGTCTGCCCCTGACAGAAGTTCCAGACTGGTGACTCAATCTCAGTGTCTACAGAAGCCATCTCAGGACATTCTTTGAATACTTTTACTCTTTCCTAAGACTCCCGTTTTGGAGAGTTGGAAGCAAGACGGTGAAGTGGGGAAAAGGCCGGATTTGGAGTCAAAGAAACCAGGTTCCAATTATTGCAGCTCTACCACTGCTGCCGGGGGAGCTCAGACTGCTCTCCTCATCCCCTCGGAGTTGGTTTCCTTCACCGTTCTTGGGTTTGAGGCGGTGTGGTCCAGCAGAAACAAACACTGGCTTTGGAGTTCGAACCCCAGCTTTTATACTCCCTCCCTTCATGACATTTTTGGGTCTCAACTTCCTCATCTCTAAAACGAGGGATTTGGCCTAAAGTTAGTCCGTCAGTCAGTCAATAAATACTTATTAAGTGTCTACTTTTTGTGATCCACACACAGGGAAATGGGAAAAGGAAAAAGATGAATGAATCTCAGCTCTCAAGGAGCTCACAGACAGCTACTCACAAATAAGAAAAAACAAACGAGAAATAGGCAACAGAAGGAAAGCATTAGAATGAAGGGGGGGGTCAGGAAAAGTTTCTTATACAAGGTAGGATTTAATTAGGATTTGAAGGAAATCAGGAAAACCAGAGAGAAAGATTTCTATATACAGAACGGCCAGAAAGTGTGCAGAGGTGAGAGATGGAGGGAATCCTGGGACAAACACAAGAGTTTCTGAAGTCCCTGTCAACTCTAGATCTTCAATACTATGGTCTTTTTTAAAATAAAGTTGTTCAGATTACCTGGTTCAATTCATTCTCCTGCCATGACTAATTTTTACATTTAAAATTCTGCAAATTTCATTATTGTTATTGTTATTATATTGTAGATAAAATTATGATTCTTTATAATTAAGAATGGGATGGAGGCAGCTTGTTGTTGTTTGTCCTTCCTTCTCCAAGAGGTCCATGACCTCAGGGTGTGAGGGATTGGTTGTGAGGGAGGGCTGGGCAAGGTCACCGGCCCCACTTTCCCTCACAGCCATCGGAGCCAGATGTGGATCAGGGTGACTGGAGATGGCCTGGATGCAATAGAACACCTTGGCCTTTTTAAGCTAAGAACTTCAACAGTCTCAGTTTGACTGAAACAGTACCTATTCAGTGATTAATACTAGATAGTAATTGAGGCAAAAATATCTCCTCTTTCATCTAGTCCTAAATAAATAAAAGGATGAATGAATGAATAAATTTGGGAAGAAGTCAAGCCCCATTTGGTCATATGGGGGCAACTAAATGTCAGCAGATAGAACACTGGCCCTAGAGCTGGGAGGAGCTGAGTTCAAACACAACCCTGGACAATTAATATTTGTGTGATTGTGAGCAAGCCACTTAATCCTGTTTGCCTCAGTTTCCTTTTCTGTAAAATGAGCTGGAGAAAGAAATAATAAACTTTCATTAAAAAAAAAAGTAATAAGATGTAAATTCACCTTCTATAAGATCAACAAAAATCTCTTTTGGATAATTGCAGTAGTAGGTTAAGATGATAGCAACAACATATTCCTTATTCCAACATAGTTTTAATTTTTTCTGCTTTGTATTTGGAAAAGGTTTTTTTTTTTTTTTTTTTTTTTTTTTTAATTATTATTATTTCAAACCTGAGATAAATCTTGCCTTCTACAAAAAAGTGTCTCCAGGGCTCCCTGCTCCCACCTCCTGATTGCCTCCAAGGCTACTTTCCATTTATTCTGTACATTTTACCTTGATCTCATTAACTGCCTCATCCTTTAGAATATGAGCTCCTTAATGGTAGGGATTTTGTGTTTTCACCCTTCTATATATCTTTGGTGCTTACAACCAGCATCTATCACAAAGTAAGTACAGAACAAATAACTGTTGAAAATTGATATACGGGAGGCAGCTAGGTGGCGCAGTGGATAGAGCACCAGCCCTGAATTGAGGAGGACCCAAGTTCAAATCTGATCTCAGACACTTATCACTTCCTAGCTGTGTGACCCTGGGCAAGTCACTTAACCCCAGCCTCAGGGGGAAAAAAAAAAAGAAAGAAAAAAGAAAATTGATATACAGGGGCAGCTAGATGGTGCATTGAATATTCTCATCCAGACTTCTGTACTATGGAAACTCTTCATTCTATACAGTTTGTGGTATTATGAATATTTGGGATGTCAAAGAAATAATCTACAAAATGTTTGTATGAGTTTTTATGAATTCATACTAATTTGGGCAACCATGGGCCATAGATTGATTTATGAGGATGGTCTGCTTTCAATATTTTTTATTAGTTGAATTTTCCAACATTAGATCAAATCTAAAGATTTCTATCTGTAGGATGGGAATTTGTCTTATGTTAGTCCATGAAAGACAGCAAGTTTCCAACAAGTTTCCAGCTTAGAATTCTAGCTTCTAGAGGGGTACTTCACTACATATTCAAAAGGTACTACATTTCTACAGCCTACATTAATATGCTATAATTGTTTCACCATTCCTTTGAATATTCCATGTGGGTCACAAAGTCTTGGATCCTTACGAATTTTATGGTTTCTGATGGCAATGACCTAGACCTGGATTTCCAACATAAATCCTTCTTGTTCCACAATTCTGCATAATTCAGTCATTTGTTCAACAATTGTTGGTAGAAACACTGTTAGCTCAGTTCATAAAAATGTCACCCATGGAAAGCTTTTTATTCTACTTTTGAATCTCAGTCATTTTCTAAGTTCCAACTAGAGGTAAATCACTTTCAGTTACATTTGACAACTCCAATGAGAATATTTCTATAACTGGATTTTTATCATTGATCTGTTTGTTCCCATATTTCTATAATTTTTTAAACCTATTTGTCTTTTTAACCTATTTTTGACCTATGTGCTCTAAGAGTGACATTAATACCATTCCTTCTTTCAAATGTGCAAGTGTTAGCTGCCATGAGTCACATTTTGTTAAAATCCTATAAGTATGGGGGAGCTGGGTGGTACATTGGATAGTGCACTGGTCCTGAAGTCAGGAGGACATGAGTTCAAATCCAGTCTTAGACAATACTTCCTAACTGTATGACCATGGACAAGTCACTTAACCCCAACTGCCTCATCAAAAACAAAAACAAAAACAAAAACAAACAAAAAAAAACCCCAACACCCAAATATCCTATAGTTATTTCTTCAGGTAGTTTACAAATGTGCTATTGTCCATTTCAAAATTTTGAAAGCATACATTAAAGATGGTTACACAGCATGGAAATACTTCCTATTCAACTTTGATTTCAGAATGCTATTAAGTTTCTTAACATGCTCAGCAACAACCTTTTCCTATATATCTTTGGGCTTTCTTTGTTTTGTCTGGAGGAGGACGAGGTATGTATGGATGTTCATATACAACTTTATTAATATGACCTTCAAATTCAAGTTTGAAGCTTTTAGTTCTAACTTTCCTTGGTGTATATATTAAATATTGTATACTTAAAATCCAAATAGTATTTTTTATATCATTAGGAAAAAAATCCCACAAGAAGAAAGAGTGCTTTATTTGTTTTTCAATGGAGCCACATAGCTTAATGTCATCCAAACACATCAAGTAGTTAATAAGATGCTTTGGTTCAAAACCCTCTTTAACTTGGAAGTCACGCTTAGTTCTACTTAAGAGAGATTATGGTGTATTTAAGGTCAGGTAGAAAAATCCCATATTGTTTTGTTTTATTTTTTTAATTTCAAGCCTGAGATAAATCTTGCCTCCTGCCTAATACTATTGTCTTGGTAGCATGCTCTAAGCAGAATATAGTTTTTTATGAATATGTCAAATATTTTAGCATTCTCATTAAATATAGTCTATTTTATATATTTGCAGTATGTGAGTGAATAAGCCATGAGTATGGAACTGAATCAAAAGTCTTGTGACAATCAATAAAGGTCATATATGTTATGGTACTTTCTAGGCAAAAGCTCAATAATTTCCAAATCAATAAGTTGCTCTTTACAATAAGTTGTAATACAGTAAGTTACAATAAGTTGCTCCTGGGATTTTTTTTCTTCTTAACCAATATTTTATTTATACCTTTTGCTCCCCATAGTAAAGTTTTTAACTGGTGTTAAATTATTTTGGTTTTGTTTTTTTTTCTTTGCATAGTTTTTGACTCCTTGTATCACCTTAATATTTTTGCTTTGACTTTTAAGAGTTGGTTATACGAATACAGAATTTGTAACAAGCTTTTGGTTTCCAGATTTTCTCTTTGTTGCCTTTAACTAGACAAAATGGAATTCATATTTTCTCCTGAATATGCCAGCTAGATATTTATGCAGTCATTCGTCCTCTCTGGAGATCTTGAAGAACTATTTCAGTTGTTTCTGCCAGGATGGTCTTCATCCTTAGGGAGCGAATACCTCATATCCTTAGGGGGTACTCCTTGTAGCTTCACATTTCCACTTATGGCTTTTACTGTAGCAACATCTACTGCATGTAGTACTATGTACATATCTTGAATTTTTTTCCCCCCACTTTATGTCAAATACTGAAGGAGAATAGATTGATTCATGATATTTATAAAAGATAACCACTTTTAAAAACTACACTGTTTTGGTCTGGAAGTTGGAATCATGCCATGAAATTCAAAAAGGGCTTTTCAGAATTTCAGTTTAAGCATACCCTTCTCTTTTCCAAAATCATTTCAATGTTGTTTGCCATGTTTCGTTATTAAGTAGAATTTCTGAAGTATGTATTAAGATTTTTTTCATAGATCTCAAGGCCTTCAACTTTGCCCTATTCAGACACAGACTTGCCCTTGCCCTTCCCCTAAGATCCTAGGTGGGGGAAAAGTTCTCCATGTCACAGCAGATTCAGTAAGTACTCACACTGACTCCATTCCCACTTCTTTGACACAAAAAAACAAACAGTAAACCTGTGTTCCAAATGGGCCACAAATTGGATAGTATCTCCCAGATTTTCAGGCAGGTAACATGGAAATTTTTAGTAAGTAAGCAGATAAGACTTTCTTGCTGCTTTCTTCAACAAAAATGAGACACATCATCCCATAAACTCTTTTCCTTCACTTTAAATACTGCTTATAGAGACACACTGATGATCCTGAAGCTAAGCCCTATCACTGAAATCTTGGAAGGAAATACAAGTGTGATTCCTTTTTCCATTACAGGCACAGAAATTGGGCTCACTAGAATAGAAAACTTCCAAATAAGGTCACTTGCACCCTCTAAATCTATAACTCTAAGACTTCTCTAATAGTTGGGGGAAAACCAAAATCAAAACAACAATAGCAAAATCCAACAACAACAACTAACCAAGTTAATTAAGGAGGCACCATGTTCTCCTCCCTAACACAAATTACTCTTCACTACCTTTCCTTGGATCACCTGATTTAGCATTGGAACCATCTAAGCCAATCCTCACATTTTCAAATAAGGAAACAGTGAAGAAAGTGATTACTCCAAAATGATATATAAGAGAATAAGGGAGATTTCTTTGTTTAAACTTTGAATCTCTTGGGAACCACTGTGGCCATTCATCTGCTTCTCCTAAATAAAAAGAGTTGGGACATCCTTTTCACCCATGCTATTCCCTCTGCCTTCAGCTTTTTAATGTGGAATATTATTAACTTAAAAGCTTTCTATTAAGTTCATTATTATATTAAGTATATTAATATATTATGGTATATTAAGTTCATAGGAAGAAGTAAATTGTAAAGAGTCAGTCTCCTTGAGGGCAAGTTCTATATCTTTTACATATTCTGATTTGCCCTGCCAAGCTTAGCACATGGTAAGGGCTAAATATAAGTGGTATGATGAAAAAGGCAAAGGAAAAAGAAAGATATGGATACAAATGCATAATGCATTATCACAGACACCTTTCTAGAAAGCAAGCATTGTCAGGGAAGGACTTAGAAAAAGACAAGCCCTCTGAGACAATCTGGAAATCTTGTATTGAGGTCAGTCTGACACATCATGTTTTAAAAGTCATCAGATCTAGCAAATTTGTCTTGTTCACATTTACCTTCGTCACCCCCTACGTCTGGACATCTTCATCTGATTTTCTGCAGCCCCAAATCACAGGCTCAAGCCTGCAGCAAAATAACACTCAGCATCCATTCCCAACCCACAAAATCCATTGCCATGAAAACCACTGGAAAAAATCTCAAAGCCTCAGTTTCCTTCTTGATTAAAGGCAGGTAATACATGACCCACCCACTTTGGAGTGCTACTAAAGTAAGATTTAAATGAAAAAGGTACATTTAATATTTGTAGTAGCCCTTTTTTGCAATGGCAAAGAACTGGGATGCCCATCAGTTGGGAAATGGTTGAATAAGTTAGGGTATATGAATATTATAGAATATATTATTATTCTGTAAGAAGCAATGAGCAGGAAGATTTCAGAGAGGCCTGGAGAGACTTACATGAACTAATGCTAAGTGAAGTGAGTAGAAGCAAGAGAACATTACAGCATCAACAAGATTATGTGATAATCAACGGTGATGGACGTGGCTCTTTTCATCAACAATGAGATGATTCTGGGCAATTCCAATAGATTTGTGATAGAGAGAGCCATCTGCATCCTGAGACAAGGTCATAGGGACTGAGTATGGATTGCAACATAGTATTTTCACCTTTTTTGTTGTTGCTTGCTTGTTTTGTTTTTTCCCTCATTTTTTTCCTTTTTGATCTGTTTTTTCGTGTATAGCATAATAAATGTAGAAATGGTTTTTTTTTTGTTTTTTTAAATTGCACGTATTTAACATATATTGAATTATTTATTGTGGGAGGGAGGGGAGAAAAATATAGAATACAAGGTTTTGCAAGGGTAAATGTTGAAAACTATCTTTGAAGTATTTTGAAAATAAAGATCGATAAGAAAACTACAATGAAATTTGACAACACATGTAAGGCATTATGGCTAATGCTGTTAATGTTATCATTACTTCGAATAACAATAAGGTAAAAGATATTCCATGTTTCTATTTCAATATACCCTGATATTCTTTTTTACACAGCTGAGTGGCTTATTGGGCTGGAGCCAAAAAGGCCTAACTCTTGATTTCAGATATCTACTAACCTAAAAGATTTAACCTGTCGGGGCAACTATTTGGTGCAGCACCAGTCCTGACGTTAGAACTTAACACTTCCTAGCTGTGTGATCCACTTAATCCCAATTGTCTTGCAAAAAAAAAAAAAAAAAAAGATTTAACCTGTCTGCTTCAGTTTTCTCATCTGTAAAATAGGATAATTATGTTTGTTATAAAGGTAAATTGAGGTATTTGTATTATTATTATTAGATTATACAATAAATACTATAAAAACTATACAGGCCTCAAAATTTATAAAATACCCAATAACATGCATTTTATTCATTTTTTTAAAAGCTTTTAATTTTCAAAACATATGCATGGGTAATTTTTCCAACATTGACTCTTGCATAATAGCCTTGTGTTCCAAATTTTTCTCTCCTTCCCCCCACCCCCTCCCCAGGTGGCAAACAATCCAATATATGAATACCATGCACTTTAATAAAGAGCATTCATTAAGTGTCTACTGTTTGTCAGATTGGTATAGATTAAAAAAATACTTTTTTTTTTTTTAATCAAAGTGCCTACTTTCTACTACATATATTCAGATAAACCAATACAAGACAATCTAAGAAGAGACAGAAAAGAACAAAGAACATCATGAAAGGCTTCCTAAGTTGAACTTTGAAGGAAACAAAGGATTCCAAAAAGCAGATGGAGAAAGAGTGAATTGGAGGCAACAAGCAGAAGCAGAGATGGAATACCAAGTATAGGGGACAGAAAAGTGGCCAATTTGGATATAGCATAAACTACACACTCATACAGGTAATATACTATAAATCTGAAGGTAAGTCTTGAAAGGGTTTAATGTCAGGCTGAAGAGTTGTCATTTATCCTACAAGAAATAGGAAACCACTAGAAATAATTGAACAGGGAAATAATAGGGTTAGATCCATGGTTTCAGAAGATAATTTTGGCAACTATGAAGAAGAGAAGAGGAGTTATAAGGAAAGTTAGGAGACCAAACAAGTTGCATTTCAGTAGTGCAGGGGAGAAGTGATCAATGAAGGAATGGACCACAATGGTGGCCAAATAACTACAGAGAAGGGAACATTTGTGGGATGGGACAAGAGTGGACAGGAATTGGCAAATTAATAGATATGGAGGATAACTGAAAGGAAAGTGTCAAGGATTACTATGAGGTAACAAATTAAGGTGACTCAGAGGGATAGTTGTATCTCAAACAGAAATGGAGGAGCTTATAAGAGAAGAGAATTGGGATTGAAAAGTTTCATTCTGGTTATAATGAGCTTCTGAAAAAAAAAAAAAAAACAACAGTTCATTTCCATCAGGCAACAGGTCTGGAGTTTAGGAGGAAAATCAGAGACAGATTTATAGTTTGGGAAGTCATCAGCATGGAAATCCATTAATGGAATTGAGATCAGAGAGAAAGGAAAAAGGGCAGAACACCCAACAGTATGGAGTGGTGCCAAATGTTAATTTAACAGAAGACCCAGAAAAAGTAACTAAACAACTGGAAGAACTAAGAGAGGTCAGAGTTGGGAAAACCTATCAAGGAGGTAGTAGCCAAGGAAGAGAGACGGTGATCAACAATGTCAAACAGTCCAGCAAGGTCTGAGTCTGAGAACTGGGAGAAGTCATCCAATTTAGCAGTTCAGAGACCATCATTTACAAGAGCAGAATCTGTCAAGTGATTGGGTTGGAAGCCAGATGGCAGAGATTGAGAGACGAGTGGTAGATGAGAAAGAAGCAGTAATTATTGATAATTTTCTTTGTTTCCTTCGAAGTTTGATTGTGAAAGAGAAGAGACACAAGGGTTCGTAGTTTGAAGGGGCAGTGAGGTCAAACAAATGCTTCCCAAGGATGGGAACCTGTTTGAAGGCAAATAGTAAAGAGGAAATTGAACCAGGTAAGAAATAGGGTTAAATCTGTATTTTTGGAAGATTATTTCTGGAGACTACAGGAAGCACAGAGCGGAGAGAAACTTTGTGGAAAATTGGAGACCAAATATGTAGCAATTTCAATAGTCCAGGTGAGAAGTGAAGGAATGAACCACAATGGCAGTTCCACCAAACCACCAGGTGGACTTGTTTGAAAGCAGATAGTAATGAAAGAAAGGCCTGAAGATGAGGGAAGGAGGATGATTGAAGGGGATGAGCAACTGAAGGAGAGAGGAGGGAATAGAATTGATGCTGGCCTTGGCAAAAAGGGATACTCCATTGTGGGAGATTACAGTGGTGGTGGTGGTGGTGGAGAAACAGAAGAATTTCAGATGGTGAGAAAATGGAGCTCACAATGGATTGCTTCTATTTTCGCAGCAAAGTAGGAGGTAAATTCCATTGCTGAGCAGGTTGTGTAGGAAGCACGAGGAGAGAAAATGTCTGGAATAACTTCCAATAGAAAATCAGTGAAGAAAGAATAAAAACATTGGGGTGAAGGGAGGCAAGTGAGACCAGTTTCCAAAAATCCAATTCACTTCTAAGCGGCTAAGAGGGCTAAGATTGTTCCCAATGAATATGTTCAAAAGAATAGTTTATGGCTTTAAAGATGACTCCAAAATAGAAGTTCCCGATAGTAGCATTTTTAGATTACACCTTTCCTGATCTTTTCTGACTAAAAAATCTTTTCTGCCTTGGGTCTTAAATAACACTTCCTTTTGACCATTTGCATAACATGAATTATGTTTTATTTAAATAGCTGTGTACATGTCTCATCTCCCTACTAAAAATTGCGATGCCTAAGAACTAAGGTTGTATCTTATCAAATTCTATACAGCTCACCCCTACTACAACAGTCTGCACACAAGTGTTCCAAAAACATCTGCTTCAATGAATGAATAACTCACCAAGGTGACAACTTTGTAAGGGATGACACTTATCAAGATGTGTAAATTCTGGGGATGGGGGCGGGGGGAGAGGAGAGAAGAAAGGGGAGAAAGAGAGTTTTAAATGTCACCTTGTTTTATAGCTACATGTTGTATTATTCAAGAAAGTATTTCCAGTGACCCAAAAAAGTCTCAATAAAATTGAGTAAAACTACATAAAATAAGCAAAAAACTTCTCTACCAATACTCACTCTGGGATAGGGAGGCAATAGGGTAATTTTTCCCCCAACTATATATAAAGGCCTTATTCATCAGAACTCAACCAGAGAGGGTTGCCCCCTTCCCCTTCTTCTATTGTATGAGGAAGGCAGAGATGGGAGGAAGGGAGAGAGACTGGAAGAAGGACAATGGAGTGAACCCACTAATATATACAAGGAATATTCAAAATGATAAGCAATAGGGACTAACATTAAAATCTGGTCCACCTGCCATTTATAATCCATATACTCTAAGTCACTGACTCTTACTTATAAACTGGTATATTTGCTGTTAGACACAAGGACAGAATAGGGTCCAATCAGTTTTAGAATAATACAATATTTAAAAACAATCACAAAAAAGGCTTTTGTTGTCACTTTAGGTAACAAGAAGCATACATGGACCAAGGATCTTTTATTATAAGCCCTTTTGTCTACCTCAAATAGTTGTATGGAATAAGTTATACTCCCAAGACAGAATAATAATAAAGATTTTCTGGGGAGCTTCTTATTAGTATCCCAATTTTGCAGAAGAGGAAACCAAAGTTCAGAAATTTTAAGTGACTTATCCTGGGTCACACCACTAAGTGTCAATAGTAGGATTTGAACTCAGATCTCCTTGCCTCCAAATTCAACTCTACCTGCTAAAGCAATATGTGTCAACTTTTCAGAATTGATCCACTCTGGGACTCTATGATGAAAGAGAAATAAAGCTATTTTTTATTAAAATCTTTCTGCCTTCTAATAGGCCTATGTCTCTCCTATCCCCCAAAAAGCCTGGCTTGATCTTTCATCCCCCACTTAATAGCCTTTATTTTCTTCCTGCCTTTGATAGCTAAACTCCTCCAAAAAGTCCTTGACAAGGACTTTTTCTCCTCCCAATACCTTCTTAACTATCCGGTTTCTGACCTCATCATTCCATCCAACCTGCTCTCTCCAGTTACCAATGATCCCTTAGGTACCAAATGCAATGGCCTCTTCTCATTCCTCATTCTCCTTGACCTCTCTGCTGCCTTTCTCTTCTATAAATTTCAGAAGTAGGTCCACAGGGATTTAATTTTTTTGTAAAATTTAAAGTGCTATATACATACAAGACCAGAAAATATGAGCAAATAAAGCATTGCTACTTCCATAAGTGTCAGAATAATTAGATAAACCATCTCCTTCTTTATTGAATGAATGCAGGGGATAGGGGGGAAAGATTGCATAATTTTTAAGGTACATTTTTTTTCTTTTGATTATAGGATTATAGATTCAGAATGAATCTTAAAAGATTGAGTCCAACACCCATATTTTCAGATAAAGAAACTGAACCATTAAGAAGTCTGATGATTTGCCTAATGTCTCAGAGTTAATAAGTAACAGTGGACAAATTTCAATCAATCAATAAACACTAATTAAGTACCTATTATGTGTCCTGTGCTGAGTACTGGATTTGAATTAAAATACTTTGACTCCATAATCAAACACTTTTTCTCCTGTCCTGAGCAGGATAAAGCTGAAATGTAGCAAAATGGCTACTGGAGGTTTCCCAGTCCTATGCTTCAACAATCAACATTATGTGTCCCTTGGGTCACTTTCAATTCTATTAAGTATCTTGAAGCAACCTTTAAATTCTGTGAAAACCAGTAGGAGAACATGGCAAACTGTCCAGCAGTAGGGAATTACTAGTAGTTTTACAAATTTCCCTCAGTTCTACGCATAATCACTCAGAGAACATGACCATTTAAGCCAGGTTACCAGTATGGAGCTTTCTTAATCAGTTATACAAATCAATTATCCTGCACTATGTGTGTAGAACCATGATAGAAATTCTGGATGTTCAGAAACTCGAGGCCCTCAGGTGCATGCCATTCACCTGGGGAAGAAAAAGTACCATAAGTGAGACAGTGCAAGAATATAAAGCAATGATGATAACATATATAGGACATTTTTAAGGGTGATAAAGCATTTTCCTCAAGAAGAGCCTTGCAAGGTAGATAGCCTATGATATTCTGTGTAAAATATAAGCAGAAAGAAATGGAAATTTAGCAATTCCTTGCAAGATGGGTAGAATTTGGAGCAACAAAGATAACAGGGTACAGTATAGATTAATAATAACTCGATATTAGATTGTCCATTTGCCACTTGCAAAATCACTTGATTTTTTTGTGATTAAATTTCCTATTGCCAAGCAGATAAAGCATCCACAATTCATAAGTGTAATAAGGTGGGTTTTTTTATTACTCTTTTTGAATTATGCTATGAGTAAAGTATGAACTCTAGTTAATATAAATAGCAAAGAGGCATCATGATATGGTAGAAAGTGTAAGTGTGCTTGACTTAGAAGCAGGAAATTTTGGTTTAAACCACAGCCTTTAAAACCATAAGCCACTCATTTAACCTCATTGAGGTTCAGTTTCTATAGATAAAATGAAGTTAATTACACTTGAGTTTGGTGAGAAAAATCACTTTCAAAACTTTTAAGTTCTATATAAATGTGAATTCTCAAAAAACTAGGGTAAAAACACCGATGGTTTTCATCACCTAATATCTAGCACATGTTCAGGAAGTTAGAAATTTTACATTGTGCTAGATAATGGCAAGAGTATTCAGCTAATATTTGGGACAGATTTTTTTCCCCCTTTATTTTGTTTCAATTCTTTCCCTGTCCCTTCAATGAAGGTGAGTTTAAATGAGGTAGCATCAACACTGGCCAGTGCCAAAGTTTTCTATAGTATCATGTGCAATGGCTATACTTTTTAAACCGAAGATTGTCCCAAGAGCAAATGTTTTATGTCCTAAATATCCTGGAGGTTAATAAGGTCAGTCAGTGAAATCTGTATTAAGATATAGCCAGTTCTAAGTGAAAAGAGCATTAAACACTAAGACTTAATGATAAACAGAAGTGGTCCAGAGTTGTTTGTAAGGGGATGATGAATAGTCAAACTGTTAAGAGAAGAGACAATACAAAAGATGGAAAATCTAATAAATCCTACTCCAGTAACGGAGATTCTTAACCCTTTTTCTGTCATAGATCTTGATAGAACATATGGATCCTGTCTCTGAATAATGGAGTTTTTTTTTCCTTCTTTTTTTTAAAAATTAATTAAAGCTTTTTATTAACAAAACATACATGGGTAATTTTTCAACACTGACTCTTGTAAAACCTTCTGTTCCAAATTTTCCCTTTCTTCCCCTGACCCCCTTCCCTAGACGGCAGGTAGTCTAATACATTAAATATGTTAAAAGAGATGTTAAATCCAATATATACACATATTTATACAGTTATCTTGCTGCACAAGAAAAATCAGATAAAGAAAGAATAAAAAAACTGCAAAAGAAAACAAAATGCAAGCAAACAACAGAGAGAGTAAGAATGCTATGTTGGGGTCCACAAAGTTTGTAATGGAGTTTTTTAGTGCTTAAAATAAATTTATTACTAAAAAAAAAAAAAAAAACAAACAAACACTAATCTATTGAAATAAAAATATAATCTATCCCATCTAAATTCACAGAGCTCCCCAAATCCCTGCACAAACTCCCTTTTGAGGGTCTATCGACCCCAGCTTAACAATCTCTATTTTTAAAGGAAGCAGCACCCACTTTCTCCTTGAAAATCTTTTAATATTTTAATTACCTTCTTCCCTCTTACCTGAGACTTTATTGATAATTATTTTTATTAACATAAGCAATAAGATTTTGTATTTTTATGACCAAGATAGAAATATGTATACAAAGGAAGGGAACTGGATAAACTTAGTGCAAATCAAGAGAACAAAAACTGTATTGAAGGCATATATAAAGATTGTCATAGTGCCAATATAATAGAATGGGAGTATTTACATTAACCTTTTCCAGGTTTAAATAATTTACCTATGATGGCTCACTTGATCTTGACAAGGTAATACTGCAAGTATTACTATGCACTTTTTACAGAGGAGGAGACTGAGGCTCAAAGAAATGAGATGACACATGCTCAAGGTTCCAGAGCTAATAAATGGTAGCACTAGGACTAGCCCTCAAGTCCAGCCCTCTGGCCCAACATGCAACCTCTCAAGGAGCTCTATTACTACTTACTGGCTGGCAGTGGACATGAGATCATCTCTAATGTCAATTACAGCCCTAAAACTGTATGTGCTTTGAGGCTATTTCTCCTTTTTGGGATGGTTCCTTGCAGTGATTTATATCCTATTGGCTACTCCTACGAAAGTAACCATTTCCAAGGGAATTGGCTTGTTGGGATTAGGGGGAAGAGTCTGTCACACAGAACACAAAAAATCATCTGCCCTAGAACAAACCTTGGCTACAATCATACCATGCTCTAACCAAGGAAGCTAACTGTCCTGAGTGGAAAGAAAATAATTACATAGTTTCCTATGTAATTTTTCCTTCAAATTGATGATTCTTTAACCCTGAAGGAGGTATCAGTTTATATTTAATTTTTTTTAAAAAAGGAAAAATGAATATTAATATTTATAAAAAACAAACAAAAAAGTTGAGATCTTATGGAGGAAAATATAAGTAGGAAGTCTGAAAAGAAACAATATAGAAACTTTTTTATTCCTATAGAAAATGAAATGACTAGATCTCTAAACATTTCTTCTTTCCAGACTCATTTTTTGTTGCTGTTCTCCCTCAAGATTCTTTTTTTTTTTCCTCATTTAAAAAAAGTGAGAAAAATTTTAGGTTTTCATCTCCCCTTTCAGAAAGGCAACGAGGAGATACCAATGAGATACCTAACACCCCAACACACACATTTCCACCTGTAAAATCATTCTAAAGAGATTAAATTGACAAAATAATAATTATGATACAGGGGGGAAAATGCATTTATTTTGTGCACAAAAGAATGGCTATCGGAGCAGCTAGGTGATGCAGTAGATAGAGCACCAGCCCTGAAGTCAGGAGGACCTGAGTTCAAATTTGACCTCAGACATTTAACACTTCCTAGCAGTGTGACCTTGGGCAAGTCACTTAACTCTAATTGCCTGGAGGGAGAGGGGGAGAAAAAGAATGGCTATAATAGGAAGAACAAAACTGGCTTAGAGCCCAAAGATGTGGCTTTGAATTCTCCTTCTACTACTTGTATAATTTGGACAGGTCAATTCACTTGTCTTGATCTTGGCTCCTTATTAAGGCATTCCCAAAGCTTCTTCCAACTCTTAACAATTCTGTTACTACCTGGGGTTTGGAGCAGAAAATAATCCAGTGAAAAAAGCAAATGGTTCATGAATCACGTGAACAATAAGACTGAGAACAAGCTAGTCCCATGGGAATTTCAGGAGGAATACAGAAATTAAAAAAGGAAGAAGCAGGGAATGAACAAGGATTTAGGTGTCTACTATGTGCCAGGTACTTTAGAAATACTACCTCACTTGATTCCCACAAGAATCCTGGGAGGTAAATGGGATTATTATTCCTATTTTTTGATGAGGAAATTGAAAAAGGTAGAGATTAAGACAGGCAGACTTTCCTAAGATCATAATTGTCTGAGACTGAATTTGAGGTCAGGTTTCCCTGATTTCAGGCACAATGTGACAATTGAAATCTACTAGAACACTTAGAGCCTCTCCATAAGTATAAGAGCCATGGGAATCAGAGAATAAAAGTCTAGACTAGATAGAAAGAGAAAAAGAATCCTTTTTATGATAGAAAGGGATAGAAATTCTTTTTAGAAAGAGATGTAGAAAAGGCAGGGGGAGAAGAAAAGAAACTCTAACATAAAACAAGTTTAATGGCAGAGAGATTTAATTAACTATACAATTTAGAGAGAGAAAAAAGAATTAGAGAATTAGATAAATTAAATAAAAAGAAAATAAAAAAAATTATATAAAACTGTGAAACTAGGGGAAAGAATGACAACTAGGTTGGAGACAAAGGAAGAGTTAAGAAAGCGGGTGGGAATAAGGTTGCCTTAAAGTAGATCAAGTAAAAATAAGTGGAGACAAAATGCTATCTTTATTGGGGGAAGGGGAGAGAATATTGAGTTTTTTTACACTTATGTTGCGAAACATAAAAATTATTGTTCAATCATATTCAACTCTTCACTTAGGATTTTCTTGTTAAAGATTCTGAATTAATTAGCCATTTCCTTCTCCAGCTCATTTTACAGATTAGGAAACTGAGGCAAATTTGGTTGACTTGCACAGTGTTTGAAGTTGGATTTGAACTCATGAATTTGAGCACCAGACCCAGGACTATGTCCCCTGTACTACTCTGAAATAAAATTAATACACACACACACACACACACACACACACACACACAGTATATATTAAGAAGCTATATTTTCCCAAAAAGCAAAAAGACTAATTTTAGGTAAATTCAGTGAGTTATGTGGAGGTAAGTGAAGGACCACAGGCTTCACAACTAGAGAATTCCAGAAAGGCTACACCAAGTGAGCTAAGCCTTAAAATTAATCTGGAGTTTCAAGAGGCAGAAGTGAGGAAAAGAGAGCTTCAGTGGCATAAGGGGCAGCCCATGCAAAGGCCTTGGACAGGAGACAGGACATCTGAAAGAACAGAAAACAGATCTTAGTAATGGTGGTAAAGAATCACATTCGCAGAATCTCAAGAGCTGGAAGGAAGCTTGGTTTAAACCATTCCTGGAAAAGTACATACCAGACAAATAAGAGCTATTCCTGAAGGCTCGAACAGAAACTAGAATAGAATTACTCCAAGAAGAATCATCTTTGATGGAAGAATTCATCTCAAGAACCACAAAAAGCAATCCTACACAGAGCTTTTCCATTTCCTATTTCCTGGGACTCTAGTCTGGGTAGGAAAGGTGTCAAGAACAGTGAAAGAAAATAATTTTTTAAAAAAGATTTAATAAATTTTAACTTCCATTGACCTACTAAGGCTTTCAAATATTAAAAAAAAAAATGTAATAAAGTACAATAAATAATTTTTTTAAAATAAATACCACAAAAAATAGTTATATATGATTGAACACATAACCACAACCATTGTTTACTCATGAAGGAGGAGGAGAGAGAGAGAATGGTGTGAGCTCTATTCACTTGGAGTTGGTAGTGGTACTTGAAGATAATACAACTATAATTAGGTATAGTCCTCTTAATGTGATTGTGGATAACATTTATAAAAGTGAAGAGGATACACTGAAAAAAATATTGGATGAGTCTCTGCCTTGATTATCTGGGTAACTTCCAGTAAGAAATCCCTGTAAAATGAAAGGGCTGGATTTTTCAAGCACTGATGATTTTTATCACCAAATTCAAGGGTTCTTAATTTAGGGTCCATGAGGTTCTTTTATTTTTTTTTCTCTTGCTGAAGGTTTATTTGTATATCTTTGTTGAGTGTTTATATTATATACATATATGTACATATATATATTTAATTTTAATAATATTTTAATTTTCCAAATACATGCAATGATAGCTTCATGAAATTCTTTTTAAAAAGAAATACAATTGGGGCATCTAGGTGGCACAGTGGACAGAGCACCAGCCTTGAATTCAAGAGGACCCGAGTTCAAATCTGGTCTCAGACATGTAGCACTTCCTAGCTGTGTGACCCTGGGCAAGTCACTTAACCTCAGCCTCATGAAAAAAAAAAAAAAAGAAATACAATTTTGTTAACTGTGCTGCAGTGATAGGCTTCCCTTATAATTCTCTGAATTTTATTTTATATGTTTCAGACCATTTTTATATTAGATGGTGGGCTAGGGTGAGTAGATACTGCTTTTGTTTTGGTTTGGATTTTTGCTTTTTTTGGTATACCCAAGGCTTAAAACAGAATTTGTCACATAATATAATCATCTGGTAAATGAATGAATGAATAAACAAACAAACAAACAAATAAATGATTTTTGACTTGGCTTCATCAGATTGCCAAAAAGGTCTATAACACTACCACCCTACCCCCACAAAAAAATTCCTTACATAAGACTCTTCCAAGCTTTTTCTTCATCTTGTTTGCTCCCGGACTTTATACAGTGCTTGTCAGCTTGCTGCTGTTTTATTTTTTTCCCCCAGTCCTTTCTCATTCTCTGGGACCCCATTTTGAAGTTTTCTTGGAGATACTAGAGAGGCTTGTCATTTCCTTCTCCAGATCTTTTGACAGATGTGGAAACTGAGGCAAAATGGCTTAAATGATTTTCCCAGGATCACCCAGCTAGTAAATGTCTGAGGCTGGGTTTGAACTCAAGAAGATGAATCTTTCTGACTCCGATTTAGGTACTCTATTCACTGCACCACTTAGCTACCCCCAGAGGGGACCTGACCACGAAGGAACTCAATCATCCGATCTGGAGTTAGACACCTTATTTATTAGGCACAACCTTAAATCTGGATGAATCAACCAAAGGAGAAATCAAGCCTGGTCTGTGACCTCCTTGGGTTCCGGATGTGTAGATGCTCACATGGATAATTTAACAATCTGACCTCTGACAGCTTAAGTACACAGGTAGCCAAAGCCAGAGCCCAAAGCATGGCTGCCCACTGGGACCAGATGTCCCACGTCTGAGAACGTGCAGCACTGGATTACCCATTCCTCCCGCAGAGGCGGAGGTGGGGGGTATCTCTTTAGTCCCTGACATCTGGACAACAGGTCCTGCTCCTGCATTCCTTGCCCAGGGTTGTCTCAGACTTGCCATGCCTCCAGCATTCAAACACAGTGTGGCTGGCTCCTTTGAAACTGGATTCTCTGGACCATGAAGCTCTTCCTGTGTACACAAACCTCAAACAGGTAAGGCTGCTTTTCTTCCTAGAGTACAGTATCAGGAAGGGAGTGAGGGATGAAATTTCCCCTTGACAGCTCCCTGGCCTTGCCTGTAAAGCACACTGCCGGCCCTGAAGGGCTCCTATTTGCTTGTGCAGTGGACGGACTTGGGGGGGGAGGGGGGGGCTAACGTCAGACAAAAGTAGATGCAAATCAAAAGATGCATTTCAAACAATATTGTTCACTTCCTCCCAGGAGGAAAACCCTGTCACCAGTCAATCAATGAGCAACTTATTAAATGCTGAGCCCGGTCTGTTCCTTCAAGGCCCATCTTCTACAGGAAGCTTTCCCAATCTGCCTTAATTCCAGGGCCTTCCCTCTAATGATTATTTCCAATTTATTCTGTATAAAGCCTCCTTTGCCTGTTGTCCATTGCCCCCTTTCCTCCCTACCAGAATGTAAGCTCCTTGAGGGCAGGGCTTGTTGATTACTTTTTGTGTCCTCAGTGCTTGGCACAGTAACTGACATATAGGAGACACTTAATAAATGACTTCCTGACTGAGGCATTCAACTGAAAGGCATCCTGCCTTTAAGGCCCTTAGATTTTAATTAGGGAGAGAAGGTATAATAATAATGACATTGATAATGATAGTAACAATGACAGCTAATATTCGCACAGCACCTATTATGTGCTAGGCAAACAAGCGCTTTGCAAATATCATCTGCTTCCAATGCACGGACAAGATAAGCAATAATGATACTGATGATGACAGTCATAATAGCTAATATTCACACAGCACCTATTATATGCCAAGAACCGGGCTAAGCGTTTTGCAAATATCATCTGCTTCAAACCTCACAACAACCCAGGGAAGCAGATGCTATTCTCACTGCCATTTTATAATATGGGGAAACTAAGGCAGGCAAAATCACACTGCTGGTATTTTAGATCACATCTGAATCCAGGTTTTTATGAATCCAAGCCCACACGAAAATGAAAGGCAAGGCACCGAGCCTGGAGTCAGGAGGAGCCGAGTTCAAACAGTCTTATTCACTGTGTGACTCTCCGATTGCCCCCCTCCCTCAAAAAATACTAATAAGGTAATGGGGCTTGCCAGCAAAATGCAGGTGGAATTTAAGCTGAACCCTGAAGGAAGCCAAAGGAAAGTGAGCCAGAGATACAGTAATGTGCATTTGCTCAGAAAAACTTTCCAGTCATACAGAGAAATGTGAACAAACCTTCCCACTTAGAAAATTTACAAAGTTTCTAGAGTAAAATTATTTATTGTTAGTTAAAAAAAAAAAAAAAAAGCAAGGGAAGGAAACTAAGAATCATCTTAGTTTCTTAGTCTATCATAAGGAAATTCAGCTCTGCAGATCCACTCCTGTAGCTTGCTTCAGAAATATAGGCTTTGTCTAACCATCTGTTTCCCCATGAAACCCTGACCCTCACAGTGACAGGCCAAAAGGAAAGATGCTTACATCCAGATAGATACCTAGGCTATGTCATATGGCTGCCATTTCTATTTTGATAGGAACAGGGAATAAAAGGGAGGGGATGGGACAAACTCTTAAAACATGGGCACAGCTTACTTTGCAGGGATTCCTCCTAGGTCACTGGTACTGGCACACCTCACCACTTAGTACTCGCTTCCTTACTTTAAAAGGAAGAACCAGAGAAGGAAATGGCAAAAGTGATCTGGCCAGGTTATTTTAATTGGCTATGGCTTTTTGCACGTGAAAAGAGGCCCAAGCCATTTAGAAATGGATTTATCACATGAACACAAGATATTCTTTCACAAGCCATACCAGTTCTTAAAGGACTTCCTCTATTTGGAGTGATTTTTGTAGGCAGGTTTTCCACTAAAACAAGGAAACTAGAGAGATGGGCACCAGAATGGAGAGAATATTACAAAGTCCCTTGGCCAAGGAATGGGAGAGCTGGGAGGAAAGCCAGAATCCTTCACAGAGATCCTGATCTAAATAGGCTAAAAGCAGAGAGCTGGTCTCAAAGCCAGGGAGAGCTGGGACTTTAATCTCAAAAACACTGTTGTTCCCACTACATCTTGCTCTACTTCCCTTGGAATTAGAAAACTTGCATCTGAATCCTGGACCAATCATTTATGTCTGTGATCTTCAGTTATCCTCTTTGTAAAAAAACTACTTACACAATCTATGCCACAGTTTCTATAAGGCCTAAATGGGATAATGTAGGGAAGGCTGTGTATTAAAATATATATACTCATTACATAGTATTACATTGTATTACATACAGTATTCTATATATTGATTCTGTAAAACTGTGTCTATTACATGCATTTTAATCTGTTATGTAACATATAATGTACACAATGTGTTATTAAACACATCATATAAAGTATGTATCTTAATACTCCCTATAAATGCATAGTCCCAAAAGTCCTGGTGCAGTTTAATGCTTTAATAACTCAAAACTGTATCTTAACACATTAAGGTAAAACTGTACTAAATATTTTGAGAAACCTTGTATATGTGGTATTTACCTTAAATAACTTGGCCCCTCTAATAACTGAGTGACAGATAATATTTTCCTCACCACATCCTTTAACCGTAAGTGATGGTTTTCTTCACTCTCAAAAGCAGCCCAATGATTCAGGGGCTGCAACAGTTGGTTCTGTCACCCTATTTTTTTCTCCCACTAAATTTCAGCTTTTCACTTCCCTAGTTTTGTTTTCTTCAAGGCTACTGCTCCTTTCAAATGACAGTGAAAGATAAAGATGAAAGTGTAAGTGTTATAACGTCCTACACAGGAGGGGAAAGCAATCTCAATGGCAATGCTAGGGCTAGTATGCAGCCACTGCAGCTCCTAGTGGCACTCAGGTGAGATGGGCAATTCCAAGATACCTCAAATGCAAAGCAATCTTAGTGGGAAAAGCAGGGTTTTTTTTTTGTTTGTTTGTTTGTTTTTTTTTAATAATAATAGCTCTTTATTTTTCAAAATACATGGAAAAACATTTTTCAACATACTCCCTTACAAAACCTTGTGTTCCAAATTTTTATCCCTCCCTTTTCCCCACCCCTTCCCCTAGGCAGCAAATAATCCAATATAGGTTAAACATGTGCAATTCTTCTACACTTATTTCCACATTTATCATGCTGCCCAAGAAAAATCAGATCAAAGGGGAGAGAGAGGGAGAATGAGAAAGAAAAAATGAGCAAGAAAACAATAACAAAAAAAGTGAAAATATTATGTTGTGATCCACATTCAGTCTACATGGTCCTCTCTGGATGCAGATGGCTCTCTCCATCACAAGTCTATTGGAATTAGCCTGAATTATCTCATTGTTGAAAAAAGCCAAGTCCATCACAATGAAGCAAAGTTATTTTAAAGCAAAACTTTCCTATAAGTACTATAATATAAGGCTTGCTATCCTTTTGACTTGGCAAGACAACTAAGACATTCATTACTCACCATGGAGAGAGAAGCAAGGAACAGCAGAGTGAAGAACTAGTTCAAATCCTGCTCCCGGTAATTAATATTTGTGCCATCCTGGGCAAATCAACTAAACTGATCCTCATCTGTACAATGAAGGGGTTGAACCAGCTTGGGTTTGTGAAATTTCTGAAAGTTGTATTTCAATATAATTTAATCCCTTTGTAATCCTATGTATTTTACTGTATACATTTAAAAACATTCCTTTTGTTTTTTAAATTGTATTTCTTTTATACTTAAGAAATAAAACAAGCATTTCTATTAACAGAAGAGGAGAGAGGGAGGATGCTTGCATATGAAACTACAAATCTATGATATGCAACCTGTTACTTCTTTTCTTTTTGCAATGCAATTAAGAGTTGTGATCATCTGTCATACAATTAGGATCTGTTAAGATCTGAGTTCAGATTTGAACTCTGGTACTTTATCCACTGTACCATCTAGTTGTCCCTATTTCTTTTCAATATTTAATAAAATTATTACATAACTTTTCTTTTTAAATTGTTTATCCTTTTGGGTCCTCTGACTTCACCAAACTTCCAAGAAACAAAAGTCATTAGGTAGGTGTGACCCTGAACCCTGGTGAGCTTATAAACCTGGGAACAGTTCACCTGCAATCAAGGCCAAACCATCTACTCAAAGCCAACTAAATTACAATCCTAATATGCCAGGCCCTGGCAAGGGGCTCCATATATAACTTATGTTTTATATATGTTATGCTTGTTACATCATATCATATTAATTCAGACTAGTACCCTTCTTCTCCCAAGACTCAATCAACATTTCATTTCAACAAATGAGTCCTATACTAAGCATTGGGATGACAAATAAGAAATAAGATCTCTCCATCCTTTGAGCTACATTTCAACTACCAATTCTTCCTCAAGACTCAGCAAAGTGACTTCAGCCCACAGGGCTCCCTCCTTTCTCTGAAGTCACCTGAATGGCTCTTGTCAGCACTTAGTGGTCACTTTCCATTTCCATTGGGGAGCTATATTTTCTACAGAGGGACTTTACTAATGTCTAATAAAATGCTATGTATACTAGTAAACTGTGTACAGTAAACATCCTAACTGTCATTGCTGTCATTGATAAAGTGCTCTATCTAGAAAGAGATTTCTTCACAACTTTGTTGTACAAAGTACAAATGTCATTATCCCACTTGTACAGATGGAAAACTGAAAGCCAGAACCTTGAAGTACTTTGCCTACAGTCAAAGAATAAAAAGGAAAGGAGGAGGAAATCAAATCTAGATCCTCTGACTCAGAAATCCAATAGTGTTTTTTTTTCTTAGATAAGTACATTGCCTTTTATAGAAAGATATAATTTATGCAAAGCAGGCAGGCAACAAGTATGTATTAAGGGCTTAGTGTGCTCCATACAAGATAAGCCACTTATTTAATAAATCCCTGGTGGATGAATGAGTAGACTGCTTCCCCAGAAGCCTGGGATACCTAGTAATTCCTAGGTGAATAGAATCCCCTGCTCAATTGTAATCATATTCCTGGCTCAGAATATTCCTCCTCCTTCCTTAGTCATTTGGATCTACTATCAGAATCCCCCAGACTGAGGAAGGAGGCTGCTTAAGAATACAATATTCCCTTTGAGAAAGATTCATCCTTGTGTGTTTACCTTTGTTGAGGTAAGAGAAAGCACTGGATAGGTGGAGGGAGCACTCAGATTGAGAGGGAAGGGAAAAAGGGTCACTCTGCATAAATACAATAAAGCCAGAAGGAACCTTGGCTGAGACTTGGCTCAGACAAGTGAAAGGACTTGTTCACATTATTTAACCTCCCAGTTTCCTCAGCTTTAAAATGAAGATGGTTCAAATGGCTCCTGAGTGGGACCATAGCACAGTGGTATAGCTGTAATAGCTGGCCTTAAAATTAGAAAGATATCTGCTTCGATCCTAATCAGGAGCAAATCATTTAACTTCTTACATTCCACAGCAATTCTCTACTCAAAAGAGTAGCTGATATCCATTGGTGAAGGGAGCTTCCATGCCAAGAGTTCCCTTTCTACATTTAAAGTTTTCAAATTTCTTGGTCTCAGGACCCTTTTAAACTCTTAAAAATTATTGAAGACCCCAAAGAGATTTTGTTTATGTGGGTTATATCTATCGATATTTGCCATTTTAGAATTTAAAATTGATAATTTAAAAAAATTCTAATTCATTTAAAATAATTTAAAATATCTATCGATATTTGCCATTTTAGAATTTAAAATTGATAATTTAAAAAATTCTAATTCATTTAAAATAATTTTAGAAACTAAAATAGATAAAATTTAAAAAATTTAATTCATGTAAAATAGTAATAAACTCATTATGTGTTAAAATAATCTAGTTCTGTGAAAAATGACATCTCTTCCCCCAAAAAATGATTGATCAGAGCAACACTATTTTTTTATACTTCTGCAAATTTCTTTGATATCTGCTTTGCTAGAAGATATTTAAATGTTCATATCTGCTTCTGCATTCAATTTGTTGGAATATGTTCTTTTGATTGAATTATACAAAGACAATCCAGCTTCACATAGAAATGTAGTTAGAAAAAAGAGGAAAATTTGAATAGGTAAATAAAATTTTATTATGAAAACTTTTACCCCTCTGAAAAGATATTGGGGACCCAAGTAGAAGCAGACCACACTTTCAGAACCAATGCACAATATCAAAGAAAGTTAGGATTACAACTTTGCTCCCACCAAATAAACCATAAATTGCTACATAAATTATAAGTTTCTAATGTACTACAATACAGATCAAATCCTATTAAACAAGTCCCATTTAAGCAATTAAACAATATCCATTTAAGAAAAGGGTTTCCAATGTCCCACATAATTTAAGGCTCACTGGATAATACAAAAATACTGTCACAACCAAAATCTGAAATCCTGATTAATTCATTCAAAAATACTGAATATTAATTCTGAAAATCTGATAATAGTCACTGACTTATAGGAAAATCTAATTAAGGAGATAAAACAAATATACAATGCTTAAGTAAAGAGAGCATGGCACCATATAAGTTGGTGCCATAGAAGTCTGAGTGCAGTAATGGGAGGGCTTTAGAGAGAGTACCAGTTGATCCAAGCCATGATGTACAGTAGGCTTTAAAAAGGCAGGGTGAGAAGCTACTGAGATAGAGGTACAGTTGCTATGGAGACTGGATGAGAGCCACAGAAGAACAAGAATATGTGAGGAACAATGGCAGAAGGAAGAGTAATGAAATGGACCTGCCTAAAGCACAGGGTTGACGTTGGAGGATAGCAGTCCAAACTGCACACACAAAAACCCCCTCAAAAAACATGTCTCGTAATTAATCCACTATGGTGGATTGGAATTTAGGATTACTTTTGCATGATCTTGCAGCTCCCCATAAACTCAATTCTAAGGGAAAAATGAACCTGGTCCTTGACAAGTCAGTGAGAGATGGAAGCTGGTTCTGAGCATGAAGTTCTGAGCATGAGGTTTCCTCCAAGATTTCTTGCCACCCTGGACCCTTTTGCCATCAAGAGCTTGAATATTAGTAATCTATATCAGTTACTCTGCAAAATTTCTCCACTATTGCTACAAATCAGATGGTTCTATTATAGCCTGATCCTCCTATAAGGTATCCCCCCAATTTAAAAGTGGTACAGAGAAGCTAACAGGCTTCTGGATTAATTCATGTAAAATAGTAATAATAAACTCATTATGTGTTAAAATAATCTAGTTCTGTGAAAAATGACATCCCCTCCCCCAAAAGCCCTCTCCAAGGGCTTCATCAAAATTTATGTCATAGCTAAGCGGACATTGGATCTACTTAAATCGATAGAAATTTCAGATGCCTTTGACTATACTACCTAATCCCAAATAATTTTTCAAATTTTCTCCTTGTTCCAAGAAATCTGTCATTGCTTTGGTTTTTTTTTTTTTTTTTTTTTTTCCATTATCAACCCCTAACCCAAATCCCTAATTGGAAAATTCAGTCAAATAGGATACAGGTAACATTAATTTACCTCAAATGGCTTGAGTTTCTGAAAGATACTCAGAATACTCAAAACCCTGGCCTTCTTTCCTTTACAAACCACCTCTCCTCCTTCCCATGACCCTTCTTGGGCTCAAATGTAATGAAGTAAATAAAAAGAATGATTTTTCAACTGACATTTATGTGACTAGGACTCCTTTGCTAAAGGAAGATTTAGCTCAAGTGTCACTTTTCCTGGGAAAGATAAAAATAATAACTCAAATTAATATAGCACTTTAAGGGTTGCAAAGTAGTTCCCTTACACAGGGAAGCAAGCAGTTCAGACATTAATGATTTGCCTAAGGTTTATTCAGATTTCCTGACTCCTTTCCCCTACATCCCAGATGAATCTAACAATTCAGTCCAGAATAAAAGCCAATTCTACAGAATTGTTTATAAATTCTCTCCATCTCATCTTCTAAGTACCTATTCCAGAAACAGCAGCCCCCAAATTTTAGAGTCAGCAAAACAAACAAACAATCATTCTCCTACCTTAAATATACAATTTTAAAGGGCAGGTTAATGTAGACTTCTGCAATATTTTATTAGGAATATCTACATTTGATGCCCATCAATTGGGAAATGCTATGTGAAAGTAATGGAATATTAACATTCTATTTTTTTTAATGATGACTGATTTTGGAAAGGTCTGGAAAGATTTATATGAATTGATGCTATGTGAAATAACCAGAGCCAGGAAAACATTATACATGGCAACAGTAAGATTATGTGATAGTCAGCTATGATAGACCTGGTTTTTTTTCCAGAAGTTCTGTGATCCAAGGCAATCCCAATAAACTTTGGATGGAAAACACCACCTGCATTTGGAGAATGACTATGGAGACTGAATGTAAATTAACACATGCTCTGTTCACTTTCCTAGTAAATTGTTTCCTAGTAAATTTATTTATTTTTAATACACATTATTTTGTAATGCTATGTTCACTTAAACAAAAAAGGAATATTTATATTCAATCTTCATTTCCCTTTCCTGCCACCACATTTACAAATTCTGTTACAAATAATCACCAGTGGTTGTGATTTCAGAAAACTAAAAACATCCTTTACTTATAACTAGCTGCACATACATACCATGTGCCTGAAGAAATCTGAGAAATGAGCAGGAGATGGTCTCAGACACTTAACACTTTCTAGCTGTGTGACCCTGGGAGAGTCACTTAACCCCAGCCTCAGAAATAGGAAAAAAAAAAAAAAAAAAGAAAAAAAAAGAAAGAAAGAAATGAGCAGGAGAGAGTGAGCAAGAAAGTGCGGAAAAGGAGAACACAGAAGGTGAGATCAAATTCTGAATGCCTTAGGCAAGCTGCAACCTTATCAGTCTCCATATATATAATAGAGGAAGTGCAAGAGCTCCAAAGACTGTTAGCTTTCAGTTCTTTTGATCTAGATCGGGTAAAGGAAATTCACTTACAGCCCTTGCAAAGCCACATCTCTTTGTAAATCTCCTTGTTTCAGTTCTGAACTCTTTCAGCATTCTCTGCTTTTGCTCAAGGATCCCCACAAGAACTCAGCAGAATATATCCAACTATCCTACTCCAAAAACATGGTGCCCGAAATTACCCTCAAAGGTTCCCCCATTTTTTGGAAACCTTAGCAACGTGCTAACAGCTATTTTCTCTTCTTGAACCAATTAGTGGTTCAATGGATAATACTCTGAGCCTCACTTCAAGAAGACCTGAGTTCAAATATGGTCTACAACACAAAATACAAAAATATCTTTCCAACATATTTAAAAAGGGAAGATTCATAACAAATGTAGAAAAAAAATAAAGAAAATTACTAAAAATTGTTACAATTTAAGTGAAATGGATGAGTATTTATAAAAAAATAAAAAATAAAATGTTTAGATGAATAGAACAACAACAAAAAAAAATTTATGAGAATTTAAATAACCCAATCTCAGGGGGGAAAAAAATTGAATGAGTAAAAAAAGAATTTCAAAAGAGAGTAACTGAGGTTCTATCAAGTAAATTCTATCAAATATTCAAAGAAAAAATATAAAATATATTCCCCAATTGATAAATAACTACTGAGCAAATTATTTAATCTCTGCCTCAGTTTCCTCAAAGCACCCACTTTCCAAGGTTGCTCTGAGGATCAAATGAGATAGTATTTGCAAAAAATACTTAGTACTAGTGCCTGGTATATAGTAGGTCTCTGTATATGCCCATTCCCTTAGCCTCCCTTGGTGAAGGATCACAGAATCAGAATTTAAGGCTAGAAGAGACCAGGTCCTCTGACTTCAGATCCAGTTCTTTTCTTGCTGAACCATATTACTCCTGGGTGGGTTACATTTAGTTCCAAGAGATCTGGCCTACCACCAGGAATAAGAGCTCTTTCTTCTTTGTAGGATACATCACATTCTAGATAAAAATTCACTACATATAATTTTGTCTGGTCTTCTAGACGAAATGAAAAAGGATTTATCGGGTGTTTACTATAGACCACGGACCATGTTCCATGCTGGAGTTGCAACGTTAGAGAGAAGCTCCTCCAAAAGCTTTTGCCAAACCACCTTTTGGCCTGTTCTCAACTACAGCTTCAGAAACTCAAATCGACTCTCTACTCGATGCTAGGAATTTAGGACCTTCATCTATCTATCCCCATGACCATGGAGATGAGTACGGATGCTGAAAGGCCACCCTTATAATGCTTGTGTTCCAATAGGTCTTCAAGTTAGGAAGATAGACTACAGAATCAGGTTGTAGACTGGTTATCTCAAGACCACAAGCCTTGCTAAGTTAGAGAGGCTCAGGACCATTTTGGTCTTGGTATGATGAGGCTTTTTTGGCCAAAACATAATTAGACTGCAATCTTCAGCTACTGATGTATAATTTCTATAACACAAATCAAAGAACTGGGAGGAAGGCTTATAAAGCTGGGACATGGTCCAGTTAAAAAGCCTACTAATACATGGGAGGGCTTAGCTAATTATATACAGCAAGTCAACTGGTCAGTAAACTGACCATAGTGTACCTGCTCTGTGCAGAGGAAGAATCACTTGAATCAAGTCTCCCTGGTTATAAAGTAAAAAAACAAAACAAAACAAACAAACAAACAAACAAAAAAAAAAAAACAAGGCAGCTCTCCTTATTTTGGAGGTACTCTCAGTGGAACAAATCCCAAATCTCTTTCTAGTCTTTGTTTATGGCTTCTTTCCCTGCATGACTTGAATTTCATTTTCAGTCTAGATTTTCTCCAGTTTTTTTTAAAAAGAAATTGACTTCTTGGAAATTTGCAATTCAGACATCTCTCTTTTCTGTTTACATCTCTAAAAGCAATTTACATCAGAACAGGAGCACTAAGACTCTGAGAACTCACAGTCCTTGCAGATAATTTGCTATCTAAACCCCAAGCCAGCTAGAGAACTGGTTACTACCACAAAGAATAACATATCATATATCATGAAGTAGGGCTTGAGGTAGAAAATCAGAAGAACCTATTGTTTGGTACTAGTGTCCCCAAAATCAAGCCATTTTAAAACTTCAGGTAAAGACAGAATTCCAGTGAATTAACATTTTTCATGAGAAGCTGGCTTTGAATTGTTTTCCATTTTTTCTTCCCCAAAGGGTATATGACCCCTTCTGGATATTTTAAAAATTCATCAGTGACAATTTCCAGACAGCCTGTATTCAGGCTCCTTTATGAATGTTCTGAGATTTGAAAAATCACAGCGAATACCAAAATCACAATCCAAATATTGTAACAGCTCCTTCACTTAGACACACACACACACTCACAATTATGACACTGCCTGAAAGCATGAGTCTGGCTCTCTTTGGAAAGAAATTTCAGTTAAATGTAAGAATTTCTTTTAAATTTAAATCTACACTCCTCCTGCTAGTTATTCTATTCGATCTTGATCCTTAAAGCTCTGCTGCCTTTGTTCTAGATTGTGAAATCAACAGCAAACCAGAAACGGTATATGTGGACTGTCTTTGGAGCGGGCCACACATCCTAATTGGTGATGAAATAAAGGAGGCAAAGCCAGAGTCACTAGCATCCTTGGCTCTAAAGTGGTCCTTTCTCTGAAAAAGATAACCGATATCTCTGCTAATAGGCAAGGGAGTAAAATTTAGCCCGGCAGATGTCTAAACAAGGGAATAATACCAACATAGCTTGGAGTAAATGCACGACAGTTTAATAGGCCAGAGAGAAAAGGAAGAGATAGAATAGAGACCCTCTTAGTCCTAGTTTATTGCCTTTAAACACTGTGACTAACTATAGAGGAAACTCAGATACAAGAAGTCCTCTTTAGGATCAGAAAAAGCAGGAAGCCAATGAGTGACAGGCAAATTGGCCAGGGAATATTTTCTGTTACATGAAGAATTGAACCACTCATTCACTCGGCTTACCAACCTGTTATACTAACAAGGAGGTTTTTAATATGCTTGTACAACTGCAAATATTAAGAAATAAGAATTTCTCAGGGCAGTTAGGTGTGCAGTGGATAGAGCACCAGCCCTGAAGTCAGGAGGACCTGAGTTCTAATTTGGCCTCAGACACTTAACACTTCCTAGCTGTGTGACCCAGGGCAAGTCACTTAACCCCAATTGCCTCTGGGGATGAGGGGGGAAGAATTTCTCTAGTCTGGAGTCCTTTCCAAACTTTTTTCCCCCTTTTAAGAAAGTGTGTAATATATTGGGCTACTTGCCATCTAGGGAAGAGAGTGGGGCAGAGGAGGCTGTAACACAAGGTTTTGCAAGGGTTAATGTCTAAGAATTATCCACACATATGCTTTAAAAATAAAAAGCTTTAATTTTTAAAAAAGTATGTAAAAAAAAGGCAGCTAGGTGGCAAAGCAGATAGAGTACTGGCCTTAGAATCAGGAGGATCCGAGTTCAAATATGACCTCATCTATTTACTAGCTAGAGGACCCTGAGCAAAGTGATTTAACCTTGTCTCCTTTAGTGTATATAAAATGGGGAGGATAATAGTACCTACCTCACAAGATTACTAAGGATTAAATGAGATATTACAAATTATATATATATATATATATATATATATATATATATATATATATATATATATATATATATATATATATTTTTTTTTTTTTGGACTAGTTAAAATCAACAGGAGGGAAAGATTATGATGTATTTCAAAGCAGTAACCTGCTTGCTATTCTAAAGGGAAGAGAGTATTGATCACTGGAGATTAATCCTGGAAAATACTGGAAAGGAGTAATCTTAGAAGATTAAATGATTATTATTTTATTATATAGAGTGATACCTCAAAACTATATTTAAGCATGTTGTGACTGAAGAGAGGATAAGATATAGGAGGGGGGAAAAAAGGAAATTATAACATTTTCTAAGCTAGAAATGTTTGGATTTAGAATAACAATAAATTAATTTTAAAATATTGTTGGTAGATATGCCTCAAACACAAAATACAGTATTGATATGTCTTTTGATAATATTAAAGACTCCAATAAGGGCAAGCAAATCACTTTTTGAGTCATTTGCTTGCTACTTAGCTACTCTACAGAAACCTAAATCTACAAAATTATTTAGGATTGTCTGGGACGGGTGCAAGACCCTCTTTCCCAAATTAACTAATCAGAGACATCTTCAGGTACAAAGAGAAAGCATTTATTTAGTCCCTGCAGGGAGAGGCTCAGACACACCTGAGAACCATCCCAACTCCCTCCATGTGCTCCTGGAACCTGGCCAGCTTCCAGTTTGTCCAGGACTTAAAAGCAAAAGACCTGAGCCTTCCCATTGGATGGACTAAAAGGAGTAACCATCCTTGGTCAATATTCACCAATGTTGGCTGCCTCCCACAGATCACCCACTTCCTGCAACTTCCTTGTAACCCAGAGTTCAAAGTTCATCTCCAGAGATCATATGAACTCCCCCACCACCACCTTGGTTCCAAGCTCTGGGAACAGGAATCATGTGATTCAATACTGAGAAATACTTCATCTAATCAGTCCCATTCAGGATCCAAGTGTGAACAATAAGATTTAAAACCAGCTAGGCCCTTTGGACATGGCTTACCCATTTTCCAGATGAGCCATTTTACAGTCAGATGAGGAAACTGATCCCAAGTGAACCAGGTGAATTGAGGCAGAAACATGAAAAACAAAAAAGCAATTCATCTGCTCTTTCTACTTACTGTGTTAAACTTTCACAGCTGAAAGGAGCCCACCTCTTTGAACTTATTAGCTAACAAAGTTTAAATAGTATTTTTTGAAAGCACTTCTCAATACTGTGAAGTAGGCAGTATAAGTCAATCACTTAGAATTGATTGATTAGCTTACAAAGCACTTTAATAAAATGCAGTATAGTCAATAAGTAAATCAATCACTCATTGATTGACTGATTGACAAAGCACTTTCAATAATACCATGAAGTAAGCAGATAAAATATTATCATTTCTCATTTAGACAAGAAATAATAAAATGTCTGAAAGTTAAGTGGATTACCAGAGATCATACTGTTCCTAAGTATCATAGCTAAGACATCAACTTCTAGGTTCTTCAACTCTAAATCTTGTTTTTTTGTTCTTGTTTTTCCCCTACTGATACTAAAGTCAAAATATAACTTTGTGAACTTTCAGGAATGTTTTACTGTGAATCTACTATTGTCTTTGAACAATCTCAGGGGGAAAAATCCAGTTTTAATGGCTGAACCAATTGGGGGAGGGAGGAAGGCATAAAAGTGGAAAAAGATATTAACTCTAAAATATCTGCAAGCAAAACTTCAAGGAAAAACACTGCTTAGCCACAATATCAATTGGAATTTGTAAAAGATATGAAGTAATTTTTTTTTTTAATTAAGCAAAAGGGCTTTTTTTTTTTTTTTTGAGTTAAAGAGTTTTATGAGTGAAGCGAGCGTTAGAAGAAAGAATTTGAAAAGAAAGGAGAGCTTTGAAGGAATGACTTGAATGGGGAATTAATAGTTTAGTGCAATAGGTACAAAACCTTACCTAAGCTACAAACTCCTTAATAATTAGAATGGGACAAACAGAACTTAATGACTACTATGAAACAGAAAGAAATATAAAAAAGTAAGTCAAAAGGATGAAAAATAGAAGAAAATGTGAGTTGGATAATGAAAAACAAATGAGTGGGGGGGGAAAGAGATCAAGGAGAGATAATTTAAGAATTTGTATACTACCAATAAAGTTTATCAGGGTTTTTTTTTTCTCTTGTGCTTTAACCTTTGTGTTCTGATTTTCTCTTCCAACATGATTCATTTAAAAAAAAAAGTGTATTTTTAAAAATTAATGTACATATATAACAACAACAAAAAAGAAAACAATAAGAAAAGGGAAGAAGGAAGGAAATCATGAAAACTATCCAGATTTATTAGAACAGAGGACAAGATGAAAGTAGAAAACATTCATTCTTTTCTTCCTAGAAAGAAAATCCTAGGGATGGAACAGCTAAACCCAGAACTTCCAAGTTAATGGGGAAAAAAAAAAAAATTCCTTACCAGAAAGAACTAGTTTTTAACTACCAAAGAGTTATAGTCAAGATGACACACGATTTTACAGTTATAACTAAAAAAAAAGAGCAGAGGGCTTAGAATTTAATATTCTGAAAGGCTATAAACACATAGGCTTACAACCAAGGATAAATAATTTATACCCAGCAAAAGTACATATAATACTATTCGGGTGGAGGATGGGAGGGGGGAAATGGACCTTCAAAGAAAGAGGATTTCAAAACATTCTTGATGATAAGGTCCTAAGATCCTAACTAAAACAAAAACTCGAAATGCAGGAATTAAGACAGAAAAAGATAACTAAAAGTAATTGGAAGTGACTATATTAGAATTAGGAATTTAGGTTTTAGGTTTTAATAGGTGGACTTAATACAATGTCCTATTTCAACTCTAAAGTCACCAGGGGTTATAGAAGTGAAAAGAGCCAGATGACCTGGGAGTAGTTTTAAAATGTTTATCTTAAAAGAAAAAAGGCAAGGCAAGGGAAGGAAAGGCAGTAGAAAAGAAAAAGGAGGAAAGGTGATAGAAGTTTTTATCTCACATAATCATTTAAAACATATAAGGTAGAACACAGTGTTTGGGGTAGATATACATTAATTCAATAGAGAAACAAGAAGGGGAAAGGGAGAAGATAAGAGTAGGGGAGAATGGTAGATTCAGAAAGAGATTACTCATATACAAAATAAACTCAACTTCAGAAGGTGAATTGTCAAGAGCAGTTTAAAATGAAAAGAAAATCAAGAATCTGGGACTGGGGTCTGAGAAAATTGAAGGGGGGGGGGACAAAAGAGGGAGAGACACATCAAGAATGGATCACATGAAAGAATCCAGCCATTCTGGAGACCAATCTGGAATTATGCCCAAAAAGTTATCAAAATGTACATACCCTTTGATCCAGCAGTGCTACTACTGGGCTTATATCCCAAGGAAATACTAAAAAAGGGAAAGGGACCCGTATGTGCCAAAATGTTTGTGGCAGCTCTTTTTTGTAGTGGCTAGAAACTGGAAAATGAATGGATGCCCATCAATTGGAGAATGGTTGGGTAAATTATGGTATATGAATGTTATGGAATATTATTTTTCTGTAAGAAATGACCAGCAGGAGGAATACAGAGAGGCTTGGAGAGACTTACATCAACTGATGCTGAGTGAAATGAACAGAATCAGGAGATCATTATACACTTCAATAATGATACTGTATGAGGATGTATTCTGATGGAAGTGGATATCTTCAACATAGAGAAGAGCTAATCCAATTCCAATTGATCAATGATGGACAGAATCAGCTACACCCAGAAAAGGAACACTGGGAAACTTATATGGACTACTTGCATTTTTGTTTTTCTTCCCAGGTTACTAACCCAGAGAAGGAACACTGGGAAATGAGTGTAAACTGTTAGCATTTTTTTTGTTTTTTCTCCACAGGTTATTTTTACCTTCTGAATCCAATTCTTCCTTTGCAACAACAACAACAAAGAAATTTGGTTCTGCACATATATATTGTACCTAGGATATACTATAACATATTTAATATGTATGGGAATGCCTGCCATCTAGGGGAGTGGGTAGAGGGAAGGAGGGGAAAAATTCAGAACAGGAGTACAAGGGATAATGTTGTAAAAAATTACCTATGCATATGTACTGTCAAAAAATGTTATAATTATAAAATTAATTAAAAAAAAAAAAAAAGCAAATGGATATCTTCAACAAAGAGAAGATCTAATTCAGTTCCAATTGATCAATGATGGACAGAATCAGCTACACCCAGAGAAGGAACACTGGGAAATGAATGTAAACTGTTTGCATTTTTATTTTTCTTCCCAGATTATTTTTACCTTCTGAATCCAATTCTTCCTGTGCAACAAGAAATTCGGTTCTGCACACATATATTGTATTAGGATATACTATAATACATTTCACATGTATGGGAATGCCTGCCATCTAGGGGAGGGGGTAGAGGGAAGGAGGGGAAAATTCGGAATAGAAGTGAGTGCAAAGGATAATGTTGTAAAAAATTTCTCATGCATATGTACTGTCAAAAAGAAAAGTTATAATTATAAAATTAATTTTAAAATAAAGTATAAAAAAGAAAGAAAGAAAGAAAAGAAAGAAAGAAAAAAAGGGGGAGGGGGGAATGGATCACTTTTCCAAAGCACACTCTTCTTTATCAAGAGCTGGAGGTAGACACAAAGAAAAGGAAAAATATCATCGAATAGGATGAAAGAAAATATCATAATTAACTATCATAATTATGAATGAGATAAAGTGGAATTGGATAACTGAATGGATTAGAAAGCAGAATTCAACAATATATTGTTTCTAAGGATCACACACGAAACAGATACAGTAAAAATAAGAATACTCTCTATTTATCGGCTGCCCCAAAAGAGTTATGGTAACAATCATGATCTCAGGAAAGGCAACAGTAAAGAAAGACTAAAAAGATACAAACAAGAATGTTACATTATTTTGCAAGTTATCATAAACAATGAATCAAAATCAAAACTAAATATATATGCACTGAATGACATAGCATTTAAAGATTTAAAGGAAAGATGAGTTATATGGAGACATAGTAAAACTAAAATGGTGATAGACTTAAATGTACATATATCTTTTTGGACCCAAAAAAAAGATAACTAGAAATTAAGGATCTGAATAGAATTTTAGAATAGATATGATTGATTTCAGTCATTGAATGGAAATATAAAAATGTCTGACTATTCTCAGTTACATGTGGCACATTCACAAAATTGGCCAGGTATTAGAGCACAAAAATCTCACATATGCAGAAAAAGCAAAACTACTGAATATATGCTAAAGAAAATGCAATTTAAAATTATTCAATAAAGAGCTATTGAAGGATTACAAATTAATTGGAACCTAATCCTAAAGGATTTGTGAGCCAAAGAATGAATCAAAGAAACAACAGATAATTTCATTAAGACAATGACAGAGGGAGCTAAGGTAGTATAGTGGACAAAGCACCAGCCCTGAAGTCAGGAGGACCAGAGTTCAAATATGGCCTCAGACACTTAACAGTGAATACTTCCTAGCTTTGTGACCCTGGGCAAGTCACTTAACCCCAATTGCCTCAGCCAAAAAAAAAAAAAAAAAAAAAAAAAAAAAGATAATGACAATATGAGATAGCATACCATTGGGCATATAATAACAATAATAATAATAATGATGATGATGAACTTAGTAAAATATGCTCCCAATTTTTTTAAACCCAATGCAATACCAAAATAAAAATTTTCATTACATAAAATTGAAATGTTTCTATACAAGCAAAAAATGACTAAAGTTAAAAGGAAAGCAGTTAATTATGAAACTATCTTTGTAATAAATTTGAAAAGGGAGGATTCACAAAAAATGTAGAAAAAAATAAAGGAAATTACTAGAAATTATTTCACTCAAATACATGTCAATAAATCTGACAATTTAAGTGAAATGGATGACATTTGGTTCTATTATTCTAAACATTTTATTTTTTATAACCAAAAAAATTGATAATTTAAATAATCCAATTTCAGAGGGAAAAAAAACTGAATGAGTCACAAATGAATTTCAAAACAAAGTAATAGAGGACCAGATGAATTTACAAGTAAATTCCATCAAATATTCAAAGAAAAAACATAAAATATATTCCCCAATTGATGAATAGCTAAAGGATAGAAATTTCTCAAAATTCCATTTCTCAAAGGAAGACAATCAAGCTATTGACAGGAATATGAAAAAATGCTCCAAATCACCAGTTAGAGGAAAGCAAAGTTTCACCTCATATCCACCAAACTGGCAAAGTTAACAAAAAAAAAAAAAAAAGAATGACAAATACTTTAAGTCTTGTGAAAAAACAGGTATATTAAATAAATTTTTGATAAAACTGAGTGAATTGGCCCATGTATTCTGAAAAGTGGGATACCCTTTGACCTAGTAATACCTCTATTTGGCCTCTTATCACTATATCATCAAGGAAAAAAGAAAAGGATTTATATATACAAAAATACTTATAGCAGCAGTTCTTTTTATATACTATACAACTGGAAATTCAACTGAATAAATTACATCATGAAAGTGGAGGGATATTATTGTTCTGTAAGAAATTACAAAACAGCCACATATGGCAGCATATTTTAATTCCCCCTCCCTCCCCTTGGGGAAGCTGAGGCTGACAGAGTTCTTGTAGTACAATCAAAACCAAATAGGCATAAAAACTAATTCCAGCATAATATGGTGTGTGCCAGAGTAGGGGAGCCACCAAGCTCTCCAAGAAGGGGCACCAATCCAGGTTGCATACAAAGCAGACCAAAGCTCTCATATCAGTCAATAATGGGATTAAACCCATGAACAGTTGTTCACCTAGCCTAGGTGAGAATGAGATTTGGTCCAAAAAAAGTAAATGAAAAAAATTTCCAGACAATGTGAGAAATCCTTTTTTACCATACCTTATAATTGCACATTGAACTATTTATCAGTCCCTACAGAAGTATTCCCCTTCCTTTTTTTTTTTTAATTAATTTTATAATTATAACATTTTTTACAACATTATCCCTTGTACTCCCTTCTGTTCCAAATTTTCCCCTACTTCCCTCCACCCCCTCCCCTAGATGGCAGGCATTCCCATACATATTAAATATGTTATAGTATATCCTGGGTACAATATATATATGTGTAGAACCAAATTTTGTTGTTGTTGCAAAGTAAGAATTGGATTCAGAAGGTAAAAATAACCTGGGGAGAAAAACAAAAAAAATACTAACAATTTACACTCATTTCCCAGTGTTCCTTCTCTGGGTGTAGCTGATTCTATGCATCATTGATCAATTGAAATTGGATTAGCTCTTCTCTATGTTGAAGATATCCACTTTCATCAGAATACATCCTTATACAGTATCATTGTTGAAGTGTATAATGATCTCCTAGTTCTGCTCATTTCACTCAGCATCAGTTGATGTAAGTCTCTCCAAGCCTCTCTGTATTCATCCTGTTGGTCATTTCTTACAGAACAATAATATTCCATAGCATTCATATACCATATTCTCCAACCATTCTCCAATTGATGGGCATCCATTTATCTCCCAGTTTCTAGCCACTACAAAAAGGGCTACCACAAACATTACAGGTCCCTTTCCCTTCTTTAGTATTTCCTTGGGATATAAGCCCAGTAGTAGCACTGCTGGATCAAAGGGTATGCACATTTTGATAACTTTTGGGGCATAATTCCAGATTGCTCTCCAGAATAGTTGGATTCTTTCACAACTCCACCAACAATGCATCAGTGTCCCAGTTTTTCCACATCCCCTCCAACATTCATCATTATTTGTTCCTGTCAACTTAGCCAATCTGACAGGTGTGTAATGATACCTCAGAGTTGTCTTATTTTTCATTTCTCTGATCAATAGTGATTTGGAATACTTTCATATGAGTGGAAATTTTCAATTTCATCATCTAAAAATTGTCTATTCATATCCTTTGACCATTTATCAATTGGAGAATGGCTTGATTTCTTATAAATTAAAGTCAATTCTCTGTATATTTTGGAGATGAGGCCTTTATCAGAACCTTTAGCTGTAAAAATGTTTTCCTAATTTGTTATTTCCCTTCTAATCTTGTTTGCATTAGTTTTGTTTGTGCAAAACCCCTTCCTTTTTAAATTCCCTATACAAATTTTGAAAACTGTATTCCCTTGACTACTATCCACAGGGATGCTCTTCTAAATGCTTCAATTACTGCATTGAATAGTTAGTTGCTTTATAACACAAAATATATTTCCCAAATGCCATAAAGAACAGAATTTCTTTATGCTGAAATCTTGTATAAAGTATTATTTGACCAGATTCTTAAGAGGCTATACTATGGTATTAAGAAAAATGATCTGTTTAATATATATTGGATTACTTGCCATCTAGGGGAGGGAATGGGGGAAAGAAGGAGAAATTGAACACAAGGTTTTACAAGGGTTAATTTAATGTTGAAAAAGTATCCATATATGTTTTAAAAATAAAAAGCTTTAATTTAAAAAAGAAGAAGAAAAAAAAACTAATAACATTGCTTAAACATCACACAAATGAACTTAACTAAAAAAAGACCCTTTTCAGACACATGTAGCCTACCCAACTGGTTCCTTGACCCTCTATGGAAGAAATAATGGATCCACTGTTGGAGGAAGCCTTATAGGAGAGTTAATTCAGCATGATTGGCTAAATCTGAAACATGCCTCCGCCTTTTGTAAATAGCCAGGTCCCAAGATTCTACCACACCCTGAGCTGACCACCAGGCCCAACCTGAACTGTTATCTGTCCTGCCCCTCCCTCTTTTCTAGGAGTGATAATCAAATTGAAATTACCTTTACTTCTGTGAAGAACATGACAAACTACTGTCTCTCTACATAACAACACAGGAAAAAAAAAATTAAATGGATAGAAAAATGCTCAGGCAATCATGTTCAATACATAAGAGTTTTCCATTTTAGCACACACTACCTCAAATAGGTACTGAAAGGTTCATACCTTAATAAAAATTGATGGGATTTTATCTGGGAAATGGTAAAGTGTTTTTCCCAATCAAAAGTTACCCCCTTCGCACAAAGACCTAATTTTTTTTTTGGGGGGGGGTGTCTTTTTTTCTATTTTTATTTATTGTTAATATTTCTCAATTATATTTTTAAAAATATTTTTAATGATCATTGTTTAAATTATTGCAAATTGAAATTTCAAATTCTCTCTCTCTTGCCCCTCTCCCACTCCTTGAGAAGGCAAAGCACTATGATATCAATTATGCATGTGAAGTCATACAAAAGATTTCCATGTTAGTCATACTGCAAAAGAAAACACAAGGAGGAAATAAGCAAGAAAAATAAAGAAAGTGAAAAAAGTACATTTCAATATGCACTTAAGGGTTCATGAGTTCTCTCTCTGGTGATGAGAAGCATTCTTCATCATAAAGATTCCATGTTTTAAGACAATTTTTTTGGTGGTTGCTTTTTTGTTTGTTTTCTCAACAGACTTGTATAGTTATATATCTTGAAACCACCATCTCTAAAGAATAAACATCATGGCAACCCAAAAGTCAAAGGAGACCAGTGTAATGGAGGCAAAGAAGAAAACAAATTTTCACTCATGAGAAATCATTTCAAAAATACCACTGAGGAAATGTGTGATGATAAAAATGGACTCGCCTTTCAAGAACATAGGATAAGACATGGACAGTCCTAGAGTGTCTAGAACAGCACTGATACTCACAATTTTTTTTTTCCCCAATCTTAAAGGCACAGAGAGATCCAATGCCTTCCCTAAGATTACACAGGCATAAGTGAAAAAGGCAAGATTTAAGGCTAGATCCTCGGATACCAAACTCTGGGCTCTTTTGCTATCATTGTGTTATGGTATCATCTTAGGTTATTAGGATTATTTTAATTGAATTTCTAATTTTCTGCTTTTTAAAAAATCTCCTGTATGATTAATTCTTATAAATTTCTTTTGTAGATTTTAAATAAAAAGGAAATTATCTAATAAACCCATTCATTTCTCTCTTCCTGTGTCTGTCCAATTTATTTATTTTTCCAGTTGTCTTTATCTATATCTTGCCACTGTGGAGGGGAAAGTGAGACAGGTGACCTTATACAGGAGACCTCACTTAAATCCAATTCAGTTGCATGTTATAGCATCTCTTCCCTGATGTCATGGACCTCTTTGAGAAAAAAGGCTAAATAACAGTAAACAAATCACAGAAAAATCTAAAATAAATAAATAATATGTTTCTGTGTTTTTAACAAATAAAGGACCTGGTAAATCTTAGTTAGCAAACAGATTAGGATGTAATGGACTTGGATGTGTCTCTTGTTAACTATATGGTCTTGAACAAATCACCTCCTCTTTGTCAGTATCAATTTCCTCATCCAAAAACTAAGAGGGTGGGGTTAGATCAGTCATTCTCAAAAGTGTAATTCTGGAGTCCTCGCTGGACCAAGATCCTTTCAGGGAGTCCACAAAGTTGAAATTATTTTTCACAATAGTACTAAGATATTTTAATGTCTAATATAATAAATATCAATAAACATAACCCACATAAACAAATGCTCTGTATGAGCATTTAGTACTTCTTAAGAATGCAAAGCAGTCCTGAGACCATTTAACTGAATGATCTCTATGGTCTCTTTGGCTCTTAATTAATATGAATTAGGCCCATGATCTGTAGCTGACATCAAACTACATTTATATTAATTACAGAGTCACAACATGAATCACAAAGTTTTCCTGCTAAAATGTGGGATGAATACCCCTATGGGAAGAGCAAAAAAAGAAAGAAATACCATTTGAAATGGGGAACTTAGCATTCGTGCCAGATGAAGTCTAAGCATAGTCCTACAGTCTATGTTAAAATCCTAGTTCTGTTCAGTGTAGATCTCGCTGCCCCATTTAAAAAATTGAAATGGAGAAATTCAGCTAATATATTCAGTAAGAAAAACATCAAAAATGTATAGATATAAGCAGACAGTAAGAACAAGAATGATTTATCAAAGACAAATTCGTGGAACAGATAATTTTAAAGATGCAATAATACTATTATAAAATTTATGGGATACAGCTATAGCAGTTGTCAGAAGGCATATTTAATTCTCTGAATCTTTAGGTGAATAAAAAAGGAAAGGAAGATTAATACTTTTTTTGGGGGGGGGAGGAATGAAGCAATTAGGGTTAAGTGATTTGCTCAGGGTTGCACAGGAAGTAAGTGTTAACTCTCTAAGGCCAAATTTGAACTCAGGCCTTCCTGATTCCAGAGTTGGTACTTTAGGCATAGATTAAAACATGCTTGACATCAATATTTTAGCTTTCAAAACTGAGAAAAATCAAACAAAAAAACTTTTTAGAAAATATCATTTAAAAAAAATTAATAACTGTTAGAGAACTTAACCAAAAAGAAGAAAATACAAAATTAACAAAATCAAAAATGAGGAAGTGATGATCAAAGAAAAGAATGAAGAGACAGCAAAATTGTATTAGGGGGAAAAAGTACCCTCAGTTAAAAACATAAAACTGAGAATATAAAGTAAGTGAAATTCTCATTCTTTTCGAGGCTATTCACTTGCAGTTTGTTTTCTTACTCATTTTCTTTTCTTTTTGATCTGATTTTTCTTGTGCAAGAGAATTGTATAAATATGTTTACACATATTGGATTTAACATATATTTTAACATGTATAAATTGCCATCTAGAAGAGGGGGTGGAGGGAAGGACCGGAAAATTTGAAACACAAGGCTATGCAAGGGTCAACATTGAAAAATTATCCCTGCATATGTTTTGAAAAGAAAAAGAAAAAAATTTTCAACACCTAAAATTTAAATAGTAACAAATCAATAACCTAAAAATGAATAGCCCTAACTGAATTGATCTTTTTTAAAAAGGTGACCAGGCACAAACATTAGAATTTAATCAAACATTTTAAAATGTAATCTTTACACCATTTAAATCATTTGTTAAAACAGAAATCATCTTAACATTTTTATCAATAACTAGGATAAAATCATAATAGAGGGCTTACAAATTTTTTCTTTAATGGCACACACACACTAGAAGGAATAGCTAAGAAACTGGATGACAGTCAAAATCCAAACAGATACTGACAGGCTGGAACATTAGGCCAAATCTAATAAGAAGAATCTAACAAGCTTCTATGTAAAGTCATACATTTGAGTTCCAAAGATCAACCTGACAAGTACCAGATGGGTAAGGTGTGACTCAATAGCAGTCGGTCTAAAAAAGACCAGGGTGTTTTAGTCATATGTAAATTCACTCCATATCAGCCCCCCCATAAAAAAAATTACAATTTTGGCCTCAAGAAGGAGACTGTATCCAAGGAAGGGGAATTAAAAATCCCACTGAATGGAAAAGAATTGGAATGGCTGAAGAAGTTATGGCATATGAATGTAATGGAATATTATTGTGGGAGGAGGGAAAGAAGAAAGGAGGAAGGGAGGGAAAGAGGGAAGGAGGGAGGAAGGGAGGGAAGGAGAGAAGGGGGGAGGGAAGAAGGGAGGGAAGAAGGGAAGAAGGGAAGGGAGGGAGGGAGGGAGGAAGGAACCTACTGTACCCTGATCAAATCATATCTGGATTTCTATGATCAGTTCTGGGCATTACACTATGGGGAAGCCATTGATAAACTGGAGAGGGTTGGGGAGGGGGACAGGAGGGAAAGCCTAGGAAAATCAAAAGTCTAACATGGCATGCCATATAAAAGGAGACATTATTTTTAGTTTGGGGAAAAAAAGACTTTGGGAGGACATAATAAATGTCTTTCAAATATAGGAAGGTTAGTCACATGAAAAAGACTTATTCTGCTTGGCTCCAAAGGTAGAACAAGGAAGGGTTGGTTGAAATTGCAAATTCAGTTTAAATACAAGGGGGGGAAAAAAAATCCTGAAGCCAAACGGGCTGCCTGGGGAGATAGTATACAGTAGTTTCACTCTAACTAAAAATTTCCCACAAGAACATCATTCCTATTGGGGATATCCAAGAGAATCCTTGTTGAAGTATATAAACTCCTGAAGTTAAATGGATTCTCTGAGTTCCCTTCTACCTCAGATTCTTTGAAAGAAATCTAGTAAAGTAAGTCAGATAGAAATCTAAGAGACACTTCCCCACATACCCTTAGCCAATTTCTCCATTAGCTTCTTAGAAATCCAGGTCATATTTACTTTCCAATATATATTCCAACAACATTCAACACAGTAGTTATTTATTGTGACTTTATCCATCATGATTTTGATATAGCATAAGAAATTCAAGGGGACTTTTGAGGGAATTTTGCAGAAATCACAGCTGACATACAAAGGCCGGCAGATGATATAGAAAAAGTTAAAAACTCAGAAATGCATATGGTGGATCAGACCAATACAAACTTGGGATGCTCTGCCACAGATCAGACACAAATAATCCATGTAAACATAGAATTTAAACCCAGTCTTTCTGACACCAAAGCTCTGTCTGCAAGAATTTTTATTATGTAGAAAATCTTAAAAAACTGGTAAATTCTATTTCAGATTAAGATTTTAAAAACAGTATCATGCACGATGGTTAAAAAAAAAAAGTAACTCATCTTGATAGACAGCTATTTTGAGAACAAATTCAATGTTGAATAATGGATAACTCTAATGAAGTAATAAAACCCTCCCCCAAAGGTTTGTGTATACAAGGGAATGGGGAACAAGGTAAATAGTACAATCCATTTCTCACTATCATTGATAATTATCATTGCTAATACAAATGTTGGGAGGGGCCTCTATCTGTTAATAGAAAGCTCATCGGGGAAATCAAGAAGTTTTCTATAAGAATAGGGATTGCTTCAGTTCTGGCCCAGTTCCCTGAGATAACCATTCCCCTTCTGGGGTGATGTGGGCTGAAAGTCAGTTTCTATACTACCTACCCTTAATTATCCCAGAGTCCCTGAAAACAGAGCAGCTAAGTGGAGCAATGGATAGAGCACTAGGCCTTGAGCCTGAGTTCAAATTCTGGGAGCCTAGAAATGGGATGAAATGAGGAGATAAGAATAAAAGGGTAGTTTTTTGTTTGTTTGTTTTGTTTTGTTTTTTTATTAAAAATCAATTGCAGCACTTTCTTGGCAATTGGAATAGTGGCTAGAAAGCTGACTTCGGTCAGGATGACCTCTCATTACACGATTGGGCAAGTCATTAAGCTTCTCAAGATCCCCAGAAAACTTTCAAACTGGTAAGTTACAAAACAGATGCTGAGCTGCATTGGTAGAATTTCCTTACCAGGTGTTCCCTATTTTGATGAAATTACATAATCCTGCCCAATATGCATGTGCTGGTATATATACTTGTGTATACTATGTGTATATTTTAATATACATATATGACCCAATATGCATATTATATGTGTGTGTTTATATATGTGTGTGTTTATATATATGTATATATATATATATATATATATATATATATATATATATATACACACACACATATATATAGATATATTTATATACATTTGCGCAAGCAGATACATCTGAGTGATCAAGCATATTACATATTATTCCTGACTGCACCTATAAGGGAGGGTATGGACAAGAGCCCCACAGAATGAAAACCAATGTAGGGATCATAATGCACATCTTCCTAATAGTGATCAATTGTTGATCCAAAATATCCTGTATTGACAGCTAATTGACAATAATTCTCCAGTCCTACTAGATAATGCACAGCACCAAAAGTATGGCTTTGACATGTTTCATAATATTTAATAAATAAATACTTTAATTTATAAATAATACATTGGATTCTAATGCTGGGGATTAACCATGTTGCTTGTTGGAGGAAGGGTTCTGTATTATGATGATTTCAGGCCTATTCTCTCCTCCATTTCCACCTCCTTCCTTAGAATACTCTACAGCATAACACGGCATTAGTCTATGCCTGTAGTTCAGATTTAGGGCTTCCAAAACTCACACACATCTCTTCTGCAACAAAGCCAAAGAATCTTCTCTATGTGTATGTAATAGTTGAAGACTATATATTTCTTTTGCCTGGCTGAGTTCTGGGCCCCTTTCCCAGCTAATAATCTCAATAAGATCTACCCAAAACACTTTTTAAACTACATATTTTCTTCATCTAAAAAGGAGTTCAGGATATGGTTAGTGACCTCTTCCCCACCCCAAGCTCCTTCCCTTCCCACATTTCCATCAAGCTAATTTATATTCTTGGGATTACTGGGAACCGAAGGCTTTTATCCTGAAGTCCAAAATGAAATTCTAGATTAAATCAAGTGGTAAGAAAGTGGGATTTCTTGTAACTCCTGAGTTCTCAAAATGTGAGGTCATCCTCAGATGATTCCACAGAAAACATCTAATTGCCCAAAACTAACGAGATTATCTGATAAAGTAATCTCAGAAAGACTTGAACAATTGTGCTTGTGCCCTCCCATCTCATCCCACTCCTAAGCAAACTATTTAAAAATAATCTTCTTTCCATAGTCAAAGGTTGCTCATAAAATGGAAGGTTTATCAAAAGCCAACAAGTAGAGAAACAAAAAATTACCATCAAAAATGAGGTGCTTAAACCTAATAAAATTGTACCCAAAAAGTTAGGTTAGCAAAGCCTGACCTCACCTCAAACCAGGAACTTGATTTCATGGAAGGCAACTTTTTCCAAAGGCTGGTTAAAGAGACAATGACCATTTAATCTCTTTAGGTTTAGTTCTTTTACCTATAAAATGAAGTGATTGAGCTAGATGACCTTCAAAGTGGGGAAGGAGTCCCACCCCTCCATCCCTTACCATCATAGAGAGGCAATATAGAGGAAGAGAGAAAATCTGGGCCTAGTTTCAAATCCCAGCTCTTCCATTTGCTTTCCTGTAAACTTAAAAAAAAAAAAAAATCACTTAATCTTTTAAAAGGAGTAACAAAAACCACAGGTGACTTTCAAAAACTTTTCTTCAGATTTCTAACTGCTCTACAAGAATCAAACAATTATCAGAAAGTGAGGAATAATAATTCACAGGGACAAGAAAGTATTTATCTTCACTGTCTTATAAAGCTGAGCTTCTGGTAAATTTATACTTTAAAAAAATTGATCTCAAATCCTAACAACATATGACTTTATGGATTCCTCTGGAATTAACAGTGAGAATTGAGTTTCAAGTTCTAGATTAAGAGATTCTGGATATCTCCATATCTGACACCTATAATGATTAAGTACCTATTACCATATGCCCCAGGCACTGGGGTTATGTAAGCACAGTCAGTCTATGGCAACTCCCACATTTTAAAAGTTATAGAAAGAGTACATAGTTCTAGTGTCAAATATAATGCTTTGGAATCATTTTTTATTAATGTGTTAAACTGGATTTCCTTTACTTTTGGAAATAATTTCTTCTTCAGTCACACATTAAAAAAATTACCAACTGTAAGTTTCTATGCCTATTACTATGTTCACATCTGATGAAATTATGTTACTATTCAGAAGGCTGAGCAAAGCCGGGGGAAGGTAGAAGAGTAGCCTGTAAAGAGTTGCCTGGAAAATACAGGAAATGCAGCTCCAATTAGAATCTCTTGGGGTATTTCCAGATAATATGCTCTTCAAAGCCAATAAAATTCCTGGGAAGGAAGGATGGGAGGGAAAGAAGGAAGGAAGAAAGGAAGGAAAGGAGGGAAAAAACCAAGGAGGGAGAGAGGAAATGAGAAAGAGAGGAAAGGAAGAAAGGAGGGAGGGAGAGAGAAAGGAAGGAAGGAGGAAAATGCTCTTTGGATATTTAAGTTGAGATTAAAAAAAAATTAATTATTATTAGAGCTATCCCATAGCTTTTTTTTTTTTTCCTTCAGAATTTAACTCCTTAGTATGACATTCAAAAACCTCCATTTTTTGGCCATCACTATTTGTCCAACCCTCTTCCCCCATCATATTCCAGCCATGATGACTCACTTTTACAATCCTCCCTCTAGAATCTCAAAAGGCATTCAGTTATAATGTCCTTCTTTTCTGTTACTTCTATCCAAATCCTATCCAACCTTTAAGCCTTATCTATAATCATTCCCCAAATGCCCCAAGTTCTGAACACCTATCACATCTGTTGTTAATACTGCTAATTATATACTACCCCACATTATGGAAAAAATAACCTATGTGTGCATATACACTCCCATTAATATGTGTCTTGTCTTCCTGCTCCTTCCCATAATCTTGGCAACAGAAAGGAACCCAAAGTTCATCTAGTCCAACCCATATCTAAACAGAAATCTCTTTTAGTATCCCAGACAAATAATCATGCAGCCTCTCCTTTAAGACCTATAACCACTTATCCACCTTTGAAAACTATCTGGGAGGACATTTCTCCTTACATCTAGTAAAAACTTACTTTTTTTTGTTTCTTGCTTTTCTCAGCTTTCTGATACCAAGCATAACAAGTCAATTTCTTTCACTGAAAAGCATTGATTTAGTACCTACCTTTTGCTATGGGCTGAGCTATGTACTAGGAATAGAGAGGAAAATGGGAGAACAGTACTTGCCTTCAAAGAGGACTACAGTCCAGCTATATGTAGCTCTTAATAAAATTTACCTAACTACTTTCTGATGCAATTTCTCTCTATTTGATTTGTGAACTTTATAAAAAGCTGCTGGGTGATTTGAAAAAAAAAAAAAAATGCATTTGTAATACTACCTTACACAAGTTTTGACAAGATCTCTCTCTCAGAAAAAAAAAAAAAAAGTCTAATAAAGATAGATCAAGAGGGCCAAGTTAGAAGCCCAGACCTCTTTCATATACCAGTCTGAGAAAGTGTCATCCAGAAAATTAAATTGGAGCTAAAAATGCTATTCTGAAGAACAAGTTGGAACTATGCCCAAAGGGCCATCAAGATCCAGCAGTGTTTCTACTGGGCTTATATCCCAAAGAGATCTTAAAGGAGGGAAAGGGACCCACATGTGCAAAAATGTTTGTGGCAGCCCTCTTTGTAGTGGCTAAAAACTGGAAATTGAATGGATGCCCATCAGTTGGGGAATGGCATTCATAAGTTATGAATGTTATGGAATATTATTCTGTAATTATTCTGTAATAATTCTGAATGTTATGGAATATTGTTCTGTAAGAAATGACCAACAGGATGATTTCAGAGAGGCCTGGAGAGACCTACATGAACTGATACTGAGTGAAGTGAATAGAACCAAGAGAATGTTACAGCATCAACGAGATTATGTAATCAACGGTGATGGACTTGGCTCTTTTTACTCTTTATGATGAAAAGATCCATATGGAGATTCAATGTGGATGGAAGCATAGTATTTTCACTTTTGCTGTTTGTTTTTCTCAGGTTTTTTTTTCACCTTTTGATCTGATTTTTCTTGTGCAGCATAATGAATATGGAAATATGTTTAGAAGAATTTCATGTTTTATTTGTATTGGATTGCTTACTATCTTTGGTACAGGGAAGGGGAAGGGAAGAAAATTTGAAAGACAAAGTTTTGCAGAGGAGAATATTGAAAACTTATCTTTGTATGTGTTTGGAAAAATAAAAAGCTATTAAAAATATTTCTTCACCAAAAAAGCATTTTCAAAATTCACAAAGTGTAAAAAGAAATTTAAATAATTAATCTTTAAATTATAAAACAAAGCTTTAATTACATTTTTAAACAAAATACCAAATTTTAAATGATATAAAATCAACTATTGCAAAATAGAAACTAATGAAATCATTACATTTTCACATATTGTTTTGGATAAGTCAGTAGCCTATAGTTATCCTTCTAAAGCTCAAAGACTTTTGGAACAACCTGTACAGCTAAAAGAGAGAATATGTATAAGTATAAAAGTCACCTCTCACTGGTACAGAGTTTTAAGAAATTTGAGAAGACAAATGCTGGGAGGATATAGGAACTACTTCCTGTTCTGCCTGCAAGAAGGCCAGCTTCAGAAAGGACAAATTGAGTTACTAAAGACAGAGCAGATATAAACATATGACCTTAGGAAAGAATAATATATCCTGTTCTTACTTCCTGGGACCACAGAGTATATCACTTGAGTATAAACAGATCAAAAAGTGGGAATGGTTCAGTGATTTAAAAACAAAAAAGTCCAACTCTTTTTTTATACTTTTTTGAAAAACGTGTGTGTGTGTGTGTGTGTGTGTGTGTGTGTGTGTGTGTGTACACATGTGCATTTGTTTTCATACTTCCTGGTTTGGATTTTTTGTTTTGTTTTGTTTTTTTACTAAAAGGAAATGGAAGAAGTCACAAGATAAGGGAACTTAAAAACTTTATTTCTATCCCAGAAGGGACCAGGAAGTAGCCAATAAAGTAGCCAATCAAGAAGGAGTCTGCTGACTGTCCGGGTCAGAGCAACCTGATCTTTGAAGATAATAGTCTGTACTCCTGAGACTTCATATAACATCTGGTGGGGGGGAGGGGGGAGCATAAACTTAAGTCATAAACTTTCATAGTAAATCATTCATCATTCTCTCTTTTTAAGAGAGACAGAGAAGCGAGAGAGAGAGACCATATACATAAGGAGTAGGGCCACCAAATAATCTAATACCAATAAGACATGTGGAAAAACTAGTTTTCTATTGATTAAGAGTGGGACATAAAAGCAAGCTTCATCATCATCATCAATAACAAAAAAAAAAAAAAAAAAAAAAACGGTCTTGTTGACATCTAAGAGGCATGGAGTTCTTATTTTAAAAAATAAATAAGATTTACACTCTCAAATTACTCAACTTTTGGTACAGCGGCTTTTGGTTTTCTTTCTGAAGAGATGATTTCTAAAAAAGGAACTAAATTAAAGGGTGGGGATTTTTGTTTTGTTTTATTGCTGTTATTGTCCTATAAAGATATTTTTATGATATTTTAAAGTCAATCCTTCAAGAATCCTAGAAAGACCAAAAAAAAAAAAAAAAAAAAAAAAGGCAATAAAAGTAACAATCTGTCTCTTCATAAAGAACTTCATGGTACAAGAAAAACAATTTAAAGAAATACTCTGATTTCAGCCGCTCCCTGTCTCACATAACAGGCACTAACTAGTTTGTTGACTGATTGATCTCCCAGTTTACATTCTGGTGCACCTTCTATGGGGAGAAACTTTAGCCTCCACTTCCTGGGAGTAAGAAGAAGAGTCATGAATACAAGACAGCTGCATGAACTTATAAAGAATAGAGTGAGCAGGCTCCCTTTCCATTCCTAGAGCCCTGAACCTATGTATAGATTGAAAAGGAACATGGTCTGGTGGTATGCATGTTTCTATTTTACAAGGCCAATTCCCATCAGGAACTACAACAAAAGACATGGCAAGTTAATAATTTACAATTCTCTTTTACACGTCTATAGCAAGGCTCATTTTGTGTTAGTTCAAGTAACTTTTCATGCCTTGATTTAAAGGTGCTGATATATTAAAGTGTGGTCTATGCTCATGATATTCAAAGACATTTTCTTTTGTTCATGTCTATTAATGAATCCACTACGGCAGAATTTCTAACAAGCCAATTATCCTTGACAGTAAAAGTGTAAATAAAAACATGTCATGCATTTATTCAATATTCTTCTCGGCTACAGATAATTATATTTTGGTTTGACCTTTTAGCTAGTGACACATGCATAATATCCAACCTTAACTTTGCCCTCAGTTTCTTATTTGCATTATTCTACACAGGCTGTGTTTTATGATGGGTAAAAAGGAATCGTCTCCTTGGAACAACAACAAAAAAAAAAAAAAGAAAGAAAAGAAACTGTCAAGTGAATTTAAATGGCTAGCCCTCAGAGAAGTCAGGAGCCTTTCCAATTCTATGAGGAGAAAAAAAAGGTAAAGCTAAGTTTGTGACCCAAAAGGATTAGCTGAATAGATAAAGCTCTTGAAAGGGAAAGGAAACCCAGTAGTGTTAATGGCACTCCAGCTGTTAATAGAGCCCCAGATGGAGGCAGTTCTGGGCCTACAGCTGCCACAGCTTGCCAGGCGTGCATCCTTGGTCCCTTTGCTTGGCAAATTTGAGGATAACTGACCTGGAAGCCTCAGGGAAAGATAATGAGCAGGCGAGGGCCTGAGAGAACTATCTGCCAGGCACACAGACAACTGTCCAAGCTTCAAGCTTGCTTCTTCTTCTTCTTTTTTTTTTTTTTTTTTATTAAAGCTTTTTTATTTTTCAAAACATATGCGTGGACAATTCTTTAACATTAACCCTTGCAAAAACCTGTGTTCCAATTTCCCCCCACTCTCTCCTGGATGGCAAGGAGTCCAATTTATGTTAAACATGGTAGAAATATATGTTAAATCCAATATATACACATACATATTATACATATTTATACAATTGATTTTTAAGAGTTCTAAGGGGCCTTAAAGATCATGTCTAATTCTTATCCTTTTACAGATGAAAAACTGAGAGCAAACGAAGTGATCTTCTCAGAGTCAATTTATTCAGGCTTTCAATCATTTTCTCCTATGTCGGACTCTTCGTGACCTCATTCGAGGTTTGCTCAGTAGAGATACTGGAGTGATTTTGCCAATTTTTTCTCCAACTCATTTTATTTATTTATTTTTAAAATTAAAACTTTTTTCTTTTCTAAAACATAAGCATGAACAATTCTTCAGCATTAGCCCTTCCAACTCATTTTAGAGAAGAGAAAACGGAGGAAAAGAGAATAAGAGACTGACTCAGAATCACATAACTATTAAGTGTCTGAGGTCACATTTGAACTCCTATCCTGACTTATCTTCCTGCCTCCAGGCCTGGTGCTCTATCTCCAGCACCACCTAGAAGACAACTTCAAAGACATAAAGATAGTGAAATGGCAGGGCCAGGCCTCTGATTTTTTTTACAGTGTTCCTGCCAACTCACCATTAGCTTTAAAATCCATCTCAGTTTCTAAATGTTTCTAAAACACTGAACACGGAAAACAGTTTCATTGTGTACACTGGAGATTCAAAAGGAGAAAAAAAAAAGTTTACACAGGGAACAAAGATATAAAAATCATATTATAATGTAGACTACATAATATATGAGTCAGGGATGTATCAGGGGGAAAATACCATTTTCCATATCATTCTACTAAAAGAGGCGAGATAGATATACAAAGGGATAGCAGCTTCCTTGCCATTTCCTGACAAGATGGTGCATGCTGTCCAGAAGCCCAGAGAAATGTTTAATTTGCAGCCAAGAGAAGTAGATCAACACCATTGGGGAAATGCTCTAATTAGTTTGCAAGCAGATCGCTTTGCAGAGAGAAGGAAAAAGAGGGCCAGTCTGGTTTAACAAACAATGATATCTGTTCTTTCCCTACCATGAACCAACCCACTGAGAAGAGAGTTAGTTACTCAATGGTGTCATGGAAAATAAATCTCTTAACTCAGAGACTGAGATACCTAGCCCACGCTCCCTGGGGATCAGGGGGGTAAAGTAGGATCAACTACTGCATACAAGGTTGTGTGTGGGCAAAGTCAATCAGCTTAACAGGTTTTCTTGACCAAGAACACATCAATGTTTCTAAATATTGATGGGTATGTAGAAATGAAAGGGAAAAGGATTTAAAAAAAAAAAAAAAGATCCATAATAAATAAGCAGGATGACTAGCAGAGGCATTTAATAAATGGCCAGTACCAAGACCTCTCTTCACGTTCAATATATACTTCTATTTCTTTTCCCTCTTAGAATCCTGAGTCTTTTTTCAAAGCTCAGCTCAAGGGCCGCCTCTTACAGAAAGCCTTTCAGGATTCAGTCTGTTGTGACTGTTGAGTCGTTTTAGTCAGATTCAATTCTTCACGGCCTCATTTGAGTTTTTCTTGACCAAGATACCGTAGTGGTTTGCCATTTCCTTCTCCAGCTCATTTTATAGATGGGAAACTGAGGCAGACAGGGATAAGTGGATCACCAGGATCACATAAACTACTAAGTGTCTGAGGCCAGATTTGAGCCTTCCTGATTCTACATCCAGTGCCTACCCACCTAGGTGCCCCATGCAGTTACTTAGACATATGCTCATCTCCTGACATATTTTTTTTTCTCTTTGCTTCCTTGAGATTTACCATATTGGGGGGCAGCTAGGTGGCGCAGTGGATAGAGCACCAGCCTTGAATTCAGGAGGACCAGAGTTCAAATCTGGTCTCAGACACTTAACCCCAGCCTCAAAGGGAAAAAAAAAAAAAAAAAAAAAGAGAGAGATTTACCATATTGGAGATATTTAATAAATCCTTATTGATTGGTTATTGTTATAGATTAGTTCATAATTTTTTCAAGCATCATTGAAAAAATTAAGCAATTTGTTTTGTTATGATCTATTACCTTCCCCCTTCCCTAATGTCATCAATAAAGGGGAAGGGAAGAGGAGAGAGTACTGGGAATTCTGTTAGACTCAGGGGTCTACGGACCAGATTTCAGGGGATCCTTGAACTTGGATAGGAAAAAAATTGCATCTTTAATAAAATTGGTTTCCTCTGTAATCCTATTATTTTATTTTAATGAATTTAAAAACCTGATTCTGGGAAGGGTTTCTCCCATTGGCTTCTCCAGACTGCCAAAGGGGCTACTGACATGAAAAAAGGTTTAAAACCCTGATCTGGAGTCATGCCTTGTGGGTGCTTAAATCTATCATTATACAAGAGTTAGAAAAATAAGTGATGATGAGCTTTCTGCTCAAATCCGGCCCAGCCAGAGCTTCCCTGAATGCTTCCTCCTTGTGTCCCATGCTTAGGGGATGGTTTGTAGCAGTAGGCAGTAGTAGACACATGAAGCAGTTGTCAAAAATTTGAAACAATAAAGCAGTAGCCTCCCAAAGTTACAGGTGGGAAAATTACAAGCTCTCACCTCTGTAGTTTTGCTTTGTTAGCAGTCTGTAAAACCATAAAGAGCCATTAAAAATGCGAGCTATGACTAAAATTATTATTAGCTTTTTCTCTATTAGAAGACAGAATGTGTCAGCAAGAGGATGTTTTGAGTACTCTTATAAATATGAGGGTTTTTTTCCCCCCAGCCATCAGACAGGTAGGCATTACCATTAATATATACCAAAAACACACACCCACCCAGAAATAGGAAGGAGAGAAAAGATTTTGGAAACAAAATCCTTCTGTTCCTGCTTTCAGCAGGTTAAATCCCATCATCCCATAATTTTAGGGTCAGAAGGGACAGAATGGTTATCTGGTTTTAACAGATGTAGGAAACATTAAGTGATTTGGCCAAGATTATGTAGCTGATTTCTGGCAGAATCGGGACTGGGCCTATGGTCTCTGGATTCCTAAACCAGCATTTTTTTCTGCTACACACCTTACTGACAAGCCAAACCATAATTACAGAAAATTAATCCGGAGACCTGGAAACTATTAAGAAAATTCATTGAAATGACAAGGGATATAAAGGTAGGCAATGCCTCCAAAAGGAGACGGGTCAAAGTTAACTCGCAAATGGTCACTGTGTTTCAAGTGCATCCTGGCACTGACAGTCTCCCATCTTCAGTGACAGCATCTCATTGATGTCTCCCTCACCTTACCCTGGCTGGCTCATTAAGGCCGGCCAGAATGATTACTGGTCAGTTCTGAAGCGTCTGGACTAGGCAACTCTAGACTCCTCCTTTTAAAAGGGGAAATAGATGGCTCAGAGACAGACTCCACTTCTTTGGAGAGAAGCCTGCTCAAACCTTCTGGGCAATGATGTCAATCGGGGAGGCCCAGAGATCCAGGAAGGGAGTGAATCATGGGCTCCCTGGGAGGGCACGGGAGAGATGCAGACACAGCGCTGGGAGTAGGAGCTCCTGGGCCAAAGCAGGAGCTGTAAGTACCAGGCCACGGGCTGCAGAGAGAAAGAGACAGAACAGCAAGAGAGGAGTCTGAACAGACAGAAATCCAGACACTGAAAAGGAAGAAGTCCCTTGGAAGAAGACAAGCCTTCCATACTTGGGGAATAAGGATTGACTCCGAACAGATTCTCAACTCCTAAAAGAAGTCTCTTGGAAGAAGAAAAGTCTTCTATACTTGGGGAACAAGAATGGACTCTGAACAGATTCTCAAATGATTTTCCCTTTCTGGGAAGCTTCAATTCAGGAGTCGAATGCTGATATGGAGCTGAGAAGGAAGAGGTAGCCCACCAGGGAAGGGAAAAGAGTGGCTTTGACTATTATGGGCATGGGTCCAAGTCTTTCCAATTTCTGCTGGGCAAAATAAAGCCTGTTTTAATATATTAGGAGCTTGAATACTTATAGTCATCTCTTCTTCATCACAGGGTGATTCAGGGCACAGTGTTCCATGATCTAGAACATCCACATAAATTTGGTCCTTCCTTTATACCAAAAAAAATATGAATTTTTTCTTTTTCTTTTATGACGTACCATATGATAAAATCTGGGTTGATATTATATAATACTATGCACATATTTTATGCATTTCTGAGTTCCTAAACTTCTTCTGTGTTGTATGCTGGCCTGCCTGTGTCATGTGCAGTTTCACAAAACTCCCCCAAAATTCCCATTTAATTTCTTATGCAGCCCTATGACATAATGAAACCACAATGAGAAAAGTTGAAACGTGGAAGGGAGGTCTTTGCCAAGACAACCCCAAATGGGGTCACAAAGAGTCAGGCAATGATTGAAAGAAACTGAACAAGAACAACATTTCCTATATATGATGATTACTACCAAGAGAAGGTGTGGATGGAAGGGGTGCCATCTGTTCAGCTGGAGGGGATTAACCACATTAATGAAATCATGGATTCACTGGATTATTGATAATGGCAACAGTCACAGAGACTATAATGCAGTAGCATCGCTAAGGGCAAAGAGGGGGACATGGAACAATACTCCACCCTCCTGTTGAGAAGAAGCTAAGAAAAGAAAGAAGTCTCAGGAGAAGAAAATTATGGAACCTCATCCAAGGAAGAATGCCCCACCCCAAACTGACAGGTCTGCTAAAAGGAGTCATTCATTTAATCTTTTGCCAAATGCCTTTTGTAAATAATTTATGTTTACAAAACAGCATATTGACAGATGTGTGAGAGAGGAACAACAGAAAATGAATACTCAGAAGTAATCTCTCCCTAAAGGAAATTAGCATGCATCCAACATTCCTAGAATATAAATGTACTTTAAGGCAGGGGGGAGGGCGAAGATTTATTCTCTCTCCTGTTCCCAAATAAAAGAAACTTCTGACCAGAAAAGATAGTTTAAATTTCTATTAATATTCTTTTCTAAAGCCCAGTCGACCTTCTACTAAGGACTCAAAATGTTAATTGTCCATACTTCAATAAGTACAATCAAAGGTAGGTTTTTACTAAGTATTCTCATATTCCTTTTTTCACTTTTCTTTTTAAAACATTTTTATTATAAGCTTGACAGTTAAATATGAAAACTTTCATATACAAAAGAGAATTGCCTGAAAAAACTATGAATCTGCTAGATTTCATATAGCTCCTTTTAAAAAACACAAAATTTAGAGGTATCTAGGTGGTGCAGTGGATAGAGCACCAGCCCTGAAGTCAGGAGGACCTGAGTTCAAATCTGACCAAATCTGACCTCAGACATTTAACATTTCCTAGCTGTGTGATGCTGGGCCAGTCACTTAACCCCAATTGCTTCAGCCCCCCCCAAACCCCCCCCCCACAAAATTTAAGATGTTAGTATCAACACTGTCCTTTTTGATTGTGTCTCTTTCTGAAACTCCTTTGGCTTCAAGTGTATTTTAAAAATATTTTTTCTTTTCTTCCTTTTTTTTTGTATCATTCTCATTAAGTTCAACTTCCTTCCATAACATTCTCCATTCCTCAAATAGCAAATAAATATTCTCAAGGAAAACAAATTTGTTTTGAATTGGTCATATCTCAAAATGCACATCTCATTCTGTCCTGGAGTCCATCATCACTCTGGCAAGGGATGGTAAATATGCTTTTATTATCATCTTTTGCAATCATGATTGACTAGTTAGTCACTACACTGATTGAAATTTTTAAGCTAATAAATACTTGTTGATTGGTGATTGAATCCAACCCAAGTTGGCTGTTTGCATGTACAGTTGTTTCTCCTCACTGTATCACTTGTTTCTCTGGTCGCTGCTTTCTTTGCCTAAGTTCCACTTTTCTTAACCCAATCTCACTTTACCTCTTTTACTTTAAAAGACTTGACTTTTCCATGTCTATTCCAATTTTAGAGCAAAACATGAGCACAACAGAGGACTTGATCTATTCTCAGAATAATCTAAAGAGGCTGGTTATTTTCTCCAAGAAAAGGAACATAAAATACGGAACAAGATGCTCTTTACATTGTGATGAATATAGTTTCTAACTATATCAAAATCTTTCATTAGCTGAATTCTAATATACACGAGTACAGGCATTACAACCAGCCTATAGAGTAGGCATATGGAATAAACTTCCCAGACTTCATTTCACAAATAAACTCACCTATAGTAGAAAGTGGCAGTTACATGCCTTCATAAAGTGGATTTTTAGTACGATAAGATTTTATTTTTGGTTTAATATTTTTGGACAAAATTCATGGTAAGTGAATTAACCCAATAATTTGCAATTAAGAACCAAGAAAAAGATCTTTATGTAGGGGCAACCAATCCAGGCCAATGACTAAAACATTTTCAGAGGACAAAGATGATACTATCAGTACTGCTATATTTAGAGCTAGAAAACCTATATCCTCAATAGCTGTTTTGTGTAGCTCTGCAGCAAATGAGAGATTTCCTCATGAAGCCAGACCAATTCACCTTTCTCTCTCTCTCTCTTTTCTTTTTTTCTTTTTTTAGTAAATGGCAAATGAGACTGATCTGTGATCACTTTTCCTCTCTTGGAATGTTCAATGTGTAACAGACAGAAAAGGAAGATGTAAAGCTGGAAATTTTAGTTGGCGTGATCCAGATTTACACTGAATTGGGTGAAAACCTACTTTTTAAAACAAACTTGCAAAGCTCTGCAACTAAAGCATAACTGGAGACTTTTAATTTAAAACAAATTTAAAAATTTTTTTTTCTTTAAAGACTAAGTTTCTCAATTTCACCCCGGCTGGAAATACTACTTATGGCTTGATCCTACCTGAATCATCAAGGGAGCTTTAATCTACTGTTTTCCAACTTCACCTTTCCTTCGGCAACCTGATGCTACCCTTCTCTGTTCTTAGCACGATATCAATGCCAGTCCCCTGATCAGCTTAGCCTACTCCTGCTTAGCTCTCCTGAGTCAAGTTATCAGACAGCTTCTACTTCTCTGGTACCTGGGATCACAGGTATGGGTCAGAAGGCCAGGCAAAAATATAAGGAACAGGGTGAGGGATGAAGAAAAGAATGATTTTCTAGAAAGACTTACATAAATGATGCAAAGAGAAGTGAGCAGAACCAGGACAACACTCTACATGGAAACAGCAACATTGTACAATCAACTGAATGGCTTAGTATTCTCAGCAATGATTCAAGATAATTCCAAAAGACTAATAATAATAATAATAATGATGATAATAACAAATGATATCCAATTCCAGAGAGAAGAATGACTGTTGATCAAAGCATGCATTTTTTTAAAATACCTTATTTTTCTTTTTGTTTTCTTCCACAATGATTACATAACTACACATATATAACCTTTATCATCAAACTGCTTGCCTTATTCATGAGGAAGGAGGGATGGAAGAGAATTTGGAACTAAAAGCTATTTTTAAAAAATCAAAAATTGTTTTTATATGTAACTAGAAAAAATATTAATTTAAAAAAAAGAATGGCTTAAGTAGATTAATATAAGAAAAGTAGCTGTTTGTAAGAGCTATGGATTAGGAATAAAAAGAAAACCAAAAGAATAAACTATACCACTATAAATCCTACCCTTCCAGTCTGGGAAGATAAGAAAAATCATGCCTTTTTTACTATCCTTTGAATTTAAATATCTATACCCACAAGGCAACCCACATCTGAACAGAAAGACTGAACCACATTCCTCAAATGATAAAAGGTCCATGACCTCAAGAAACTTACTGGGAGGAGGAGGGGTGAAGGGACAGAATTAAACATACAGATAAATAACTTAGAATCACAGAATTTGTAAATTTGAAGGGGTACTTCAATTTAATCTAACCCTTTTTAAAGGAAACCTCAATTCTTAAGCTACTTAGCAAGATTTCCAAGATCTTCAAGATAATTTGAGGAAGAAAGGAGTCTCAAGCACCTGGAGATAGCAGTTGGGGGAGAGGGGAGGGTTGTTCCTGGGGAGTTTGGGAAATCAGGGAAAACCTCAAACAGCAGGTAACTCCCAAGCTAAGAAGTCAAGAGGGAAGTTCATTGCAAATACTGATGAAGCATTTTGTTCAATCAAGGTAAATGCTTTGAAAGAAAAAGTTCAGTTAATATTTATCTTTCTACTTCTCTGTTGTATTACCATATAGACAAGAACTAGTATGGTGGAATGGAAAGAACACTGGGTTTTGGACCTGGGATCAAATTCTGAGCTCTACTCTAAATTACTTAGTGTGAACTCAAGCAAGCCACAACTCTTCTGGGTGTTCATTTCTTCATCAGTAAATCGAGGGAGTGTCTCTAGTGTCCTTTCCAGCTCTTTATCTATGACTTTATGTGGTTAGCCATAAGAAATCCACACAAGCCTAGTCTTTTCTCAATTTTTAAACAAGAGTGTCCTCTAAATGTTTGTGGACTAGTCAAAAAGATTTTGTAGAAAATGAGAAAGTTATATATTTAATTATTATTATTATTATTATTATTTTAGTAAAAGCATCACATGCAATCAATCTATCTTTTAAATATATTATGAAAAGTTATCCCCTGAGTGCCTTTAAAATCATTTTGCCCCCAGCACAAGTTTCTTCCATATTTACCAGTTAATTCCCACTATTCTCCAAGATTTCATTTCTCACATGTCATTGCTACATCGATCAAGTCCTGAGGTCATAGGGTTCGAAAATGTGGCAAATCCTCTGCTATTACTGATGCAAAAACATCAACAGGAAGGTCTTTTATAGATAATGTATGACCACTATTCAATTTATGGTTTGATCTGCAGATAATTCTAGGAGTAGACGGGGAGCTAGGTAGAGAGATAAATGAGAGAGGAAAAAAAAAAGACAGAGTGAGAGAATGAGAAAGAGGTAGATGGAGAGAGACACAGAAATGGAGAGAGGGGAAGAGAGAGAGAGAGAGAGAGAGAGAGAGAGAGAGAGAGAGAGAGAGAGAGAGAGAGAGAGACAGACAGACAGACAGACAGACAGACAGACAGACAGACACAGAGACAGGGAAAAAAACAACAGAGACAGAGACATATTTATTAAGCACTTAGTATGTGGTAGGTGCTAAGTGCTAGGGGGTCAAAAACAATACAATCTCTGTTTTCTTACATTCTAATGGAAAAAAAAAATTAGGGAAAAGAATCTGGAAAAGGAGGAGAAGAAAAGATGAGATGTGAAAGTGGAAGGGATAGGATACCAGAAAGTGGGATAGGTGTAAAATCAAAAACATGGTCCCTGAGCAGGCCTTGTCTCTGGACAAGAAAGCAGGCGGGAAGGCAAAACCAAGGAGGAAATGGATCAAGGTGAGCGTGAAACTTCTCCAAGCTTCCTGTGGGTAGCCGCTTTTCGTTGTGAGGAGTCCTCCAGACCGCCATTCACAGCCTTCCAGCATCTTTCTCTGCAACATTCCACACGTGAGCCTGTGCTCCGAATCAGCCGTGTCTGTCTGCTTCACCAAGAAATGAGGCACCTGCCAGTAGAATCTACTTATGAGCTCTTTCTCGGAGAGTCTCAATCAATAGCTTCACTTTTCCCCAGATTTCAGTCAACAGCTGAAACAGGTCAGATTGGAGCCAACATCATTTTAGGACACCTCTTTTCATCCTTATCCTTAATTGTTAATGACCCTCTCCTGGAGATCTGGGCCAAGAAGTCAATCAATTGGATGCAAAGACATCAGATTCTAAAATGTCTGCTACTAGTCATTTCCTACTGGTCAGAGTCAATTTTTACCTTTTACAATAATGTCTGGTGTTCATAATGACGAGCAATTTCCTCATCTTTTCTTAAGAAAAGTAGTTGAAGGGGCAGCTAGGTGGTGCAGTGGTTAGAGCACCAGCCCTAAGTCAAACCTGGCCTCAGACACGTTCTAGCTGTGTGACCCTGGGCAAGTCACTTAAACCCAATTGCCTCAGACAAAAGGGGGGGAAAAAGAAGTCTATGAGTCTTTAGCTACTTTCATGTCTTTAGCCCAAATCCCATTTTCCAAAATGTCACCAGCCTCCCTGGAGCCCATTTTTACATGACGTCAGTTACTTATTAGCACTTACATCTATATTCATTTAATCTGCAGGCTTCTTTTAAGGTCCACATAAACATTTCCCTTCTTTCACAGATATAATACTATGAAATGTCTTTATCTACATAGCTGTCTTCATCATGAGCACCACAAGGAGAAATGGCCGAGATGACCAAGAAATATTTACTTTGTCTTAATATAAAGAATGGGAATGCAGTTCAGTTGGAAGTAGGAGAAAAAGGGGATAGGACCATTCAATTCAATTTCAGTTATCCCCCAACATTTCTTCTAAACACTAATTGTGGAGTCAGAGAATTTGGAGGAGACTGAGGATGCTGTGGACAGAGGGCCAGAACCGGAATCATAAAGACCTGCCTATGGCTGAGTCAGTCACTTAGTCTCTGCTTGCCTCAAATTCCCCTCCTCTTAATGGCAAGCATTCCAATATATATATAACATATATTTTGACATGTTGAACATGTATTGGATTACTTGCCATCAAGGGGAGGGGGTGGGGGGAAAGGAGGCGAAAATCTGGAACACAAGGTTTTCTAAGGGTCAATGTTAAAAAAAATTATCCAAGAATGTTTTGAAAATAAAAAGGTTAAAAAAAAAGACATATCACAAGGTATGTGTTGACCTCATCAGACAAGTTTATTATTTAACCTTCCTGTATCTGTTTCCTTCTCCGTTGAAGGAGAGGCTTCAATTACCATCTCTGAAGTCCCTTTCAGACCTAGATCTATACTCTCCTGACCTTGAAGATTCCTCCTGATATTTTCTCCCCTTCTGAACTGGACTTTCAATTGCTTTAATATGGGAAACTCCAACTGAGGAAACTCCTTCAACCAATGAGGAGAGGCAGCGGCTAAGCTTGCAGTTGTCTGGGCCTTTGAAAGGTTGGATAACCTGTTCAGGCTCACTCAGTCCACTTTGTCAAAGTCAGATTTTCCTGATTCCCAGCCAGCTCTACCCATCCTCCACAATGGCTCCCTAAAAGGTTTTCTCAGGGATTTCTGTGATTAGTCTTTTCCGGGAAAAGTACATATTTCTTAGTCCCATTTCAATATTTCCTTGGCATTTGTATTATCTTTATATCAATGGAATATATCATGTATGTCACAAGATGGGAACATCTTTTAAAAGGGTAGAAATTCTTAGATAACACTTGCTAGTTCAGTGTATTACTGAATAATAAACGTATACATATATATACACACACACCAGATACCAAAATCGCTGCCCATGTCCACTGGGAATTTTTAGGCCACTTATGCAGCCTGGAGCAAAACTGACATGCTATCTTTCCTATGACCCCTGTGATTTACTCTACCCATAAGTAAAAAACGGGCCGCTATCTTTTGGCCTTCCTCCATGACCCCTCCAAACACTGCCTAGAAGAAGCAAGGATGTCTGTCTGGCCCTAAGATCCAACACAGCCTCCGCTGAACTATTCCCAGCTAAAGAAGTCTCTTCATTTCTCTAACCTAGCCTGAGTTATCTAATACATAAGGGAAAGAAAGACTCAGTGTTCTAACTGTAATTGTGTAAGAATATGTCCTACTATTTTCTTAATGATCATAGCAAACAGACAGTACTTTGCATGTACCTCATTTGGTCCTCACAACAACTCTGGGAGGACGGTGCTATTATTATGATACCCTTTTTTACAGATGAGGAAACTGAGACAGATCTAGGTTAAGTGACTTATCCAGAGTTGCCCAGCTATGGCTCTGGACTTAATTCACTCCTTTAATCCAGTTCTGACACTACCCCTCCTGCATTACCTAGCTACTTACTTCATCGGCAGTGTGGATTCTTTTCCCCTATTTTTTACCATCAAACCCATTCTTCATGGCCATCAATTTCATGATGGCTTGCCTGCTTCCTGCAGAAAAAAATCATCTCACTCACCATTCTCCCAAACCTCATTGGTTACTCCTGTCAACTCAGAAGCTAGGGATAGATACTCTCACATGGACTTCCAGAATCAAAAATCTGGTAATAAATGTATCAGCATGAATGGCATCAGACCCCACTATCCCCAGAGGCCCAAATTTATTTTTCAACTCAGGCAGCTGAAAATATGTCTCTCCCACTTCTTCCTTGCTAAACTAGGAAGTGAGGTCCAGCCAGATTCTAAAACCTGGCAAGCTTTCCCATCACTAAAGCAGAGGAAGGAGTTACCTTCATCACAAGGCCTTCACCATCCTTCTCACAGGCTCAAGGCCTTATCCAGGGCGTCCTATTAATATTAACTTCAGGGCCTTGAAGCATCTAAGACTACCACTACTTCTTTTCCTTCTATGTTTGCTTTCCAATTGGCTGCTAAGCACTGCTGAGCAGGAAGACCGAGTCCTCCTGGCTCTTCAAGGACGAAACCATCCAGTCACAGAACCTTGTGTCTCAAATCTTTCATACTGGCAACCCATGCCATTAACTACATGGTGGAGGTTAAGGGAACTTGGTGAGGTGAATACATGTAGCAGCCTGGAGAGTTTGTACTTTATATGGCTGATCTCCTTGAGCCTCTCTCACTAAGCATTTTAGAAAAAGGCAGAGTGTATTTATATGCAAGAGTCGTTTCACTCCATTAGCCGAGGACAATTGTATTAGCCATGAGTCTGAGTTCCCATGTTACTTAATTGCTGCACTGCTGTGTTAACGAAGTAAGGAAGGAGTTTGGCAAGAACGTACATCACTTTCACATACAGATATTTGTGGTTTTATTTTTCCTTTTACCAGCTTGCCTTTCTGTTTCAATTGCCAACCATCTGCCTTTGAACAATCAAAGTTCGAGCAAATAGATTTTATTTGGAGGATGAAATGCTTTGCACACATTCTACAAAAGCATTTTCATATACTAATGTTTAAGGCATTTACCATTTAATAGTGTCTCAGGGGATTCACTTCGAATTGGGATTTAGTTCTTTCCTAGAGTTGAAAAGTATATGGCAAAAATAAACTCCTGCTCATTTCTTTCCATGAATTTATAAGGTTTCTTTATCTAAGATTTATTAATTTATTTTTAAAATTGTATCATTATAATTATTAATTGTATCTTAACATGATTGGTTTCTTTTGTAATAATACGTATGTTATTTTATGCATTTAAAGACATGCTGAGAAAGGGTCTATAATAGGTTTCGCCAGACTGCCAACAGCCCCTATAAACCAAAAAAAGGTTAAGAACTAATACCTCATATGAAAAAAGTACTGGCCAAAATATGGTATAGGCTAACAAAGCAATGTGGAAGAATTAAAAACATGCAAGATCTGGAGTCAAAGAATCTAGGTTCCAATTATGGCTCTACTATTTGCTGGCTCTGTGATGACCTTGGAAATCATGTAATCTCTCTGAGCCTTAGATCGTAAATGAAAGAGGTAAACTATATGGCCTCTAAGTTCCCTTCTAACTCCAAATATATTATCCTATGAAAAAAAGAAAAAGGTTCTATACAAACAAGAGCAAAATTAGGGATTGTTTGACTAGACTCAAGGAGTAATCATTTATGTTTTGATGTCTGCTTGAAAAGACATCTATTGGACCTCTCCAAGAATATACCTTTGATCTTCTGTTGTTTAATAGTGTTATCAAAATAACAGGCTATACAACTTGTCTGAATGCCTTGCCTACGTAACAGGAGTTCAGGTATTTGAAGGCTTCTCTGGGCAAAACTATTAACACTCCTTTGGACTGTCTTCACATGATATAGTGTCAAGTTCCCTCACCAACCCCATCATTATCTCCTGGATGCACCCTAATCTATCATCATCTTTCCTAAAAGGTGTGTTCAGTATTGAATAGAATAATTTAGATGTGCAAGACTGGGGAAACCATGAGTGTATCTCCAGCCCAAGCTGAAAGACATGATGCTTTTCAATCCAGAAAAAGACTGCATTACCGTTTATGACTGCCATTTTATACATGGCTACACAAATACTCAATTCTATTCCAGAAACCTCCCCACCCCAAATATACAGAATGTGTATTGTAAGTGCTGGTGAATCAGAATGGAAATCTCTCATTTTCTTCTTCAATAGAAAAGGACTCTAGTGTTTGTTCATAAAAGTGAAATGAAAACGTTTTGAAAGGGGAATGGAGGAGTAAAATAAAAGTCTTATCAGATGCCTTAACTGAATTCTTAAAAGCTATGAGTGAGAATTTCCTGAGGAGAACCTTAGAAGAGCAACTATCCAATTCAAGGCTATCTCAACAAGCAGTTTCTAAGAGGAAGAAGAACTGATTTTACATGAACGTTCTTCTTTCTCTCCTCACCCCATGAGCACTATTAGACCTAAAGGGGAAAAAAAATCTGTCTTGACCTCTACTTTTTCTACTCTTTTTTGGAGACTGGTCTCCCTAGCCCAATCCCACTATTTCTCAGTATAAGAGTCTTAAGCTACTTCATTTTCAAACATCAAGGTCAGAACCCATGAAAAAAATCTTAGTAATTTGAGAAATCAAATTTTAAAAGCACATAAATGTCATTTTGGATGACTTTTACCGAGCATTTGAAAGTTTAAAAAGTGCTTTCTCTCCATAAGAACTGTAAGAGACAAGCAATACAGAATATTATCCCCATTTTATAGATGAGAGAATGACCCTCAGGAGAGTTCTGAAATATGATCATGTACCCAAGTATATAACCACATGACTACTTTTTCTATCTTAGCTCCCTAGACCTCCCACATACCAGTATTACCTTCTCAAACTTTTTTAAAGCTACAAAACAAATTGGTATCTGGCCACAGCTCAAACTGATCTTAGAATCTACTTCTTTAAATATTCTCCTTTTCTCTCCAAGCAGTCAATGTTCTTTACTTCCCATCTTAAAGAATGTCTTAAGATATTATAAATCAAATCAATCTACATTCTAATATTCAAACATTCTTTCCCAGAAAAGGATATATTTCTTAAGGGCAAGGAAGAAAATATCCTTGTATGGTAAAAATCTCACTAATTGAGGGAAATAAGAGAGGAGGGCTTAAGGAAAAAAAACAAAGCATGCATTAGAATATTTTAGAGGAAAAAAAGACTTTTACTACTTAAGCATAAAACATTTATATTTGTTTATGGCTTGATTTATGTATGTAAAATGAAATTAATGGGGAAAAAAATCACAATTCCAAATAGGCCAACATGACATAACAATGTATCATAAAGATTGTTCCCATATATATAAGGTATTTAGCTGCTACACTGTGAAGGGAAGGGTATCTTGAAAATAATTTTTTTTTTCATGAACAGTTTAAGTAAACTTAGTGAGTTTTCATGGGATTATGTAACCCTAGGCAATATCCTAAAAAATGATAGAAGAAAAAAAGAAACTTTTAAAGCCACACATTCCCTGGGCCATAGGAGCACTATCCTATTTTTTGTACTGCCTGAGTGGATAAAGTACCAGTCCTGAAGTCACAAAGACTCCTCTTCATGAGTTCAAATCTGACCTCAGACACTTATTGGCTGTCACTTAACCCCATCTGCCTTAGTTCCTCATCTATAAAATGAACTAGAAGTTAATTGCAAACCACTCTACTGTCTTTGCCAAGAAAACCCCAAATAGGGTAATGAAGGGTCGCATACACCTAACTGAAAAATGACTTGATAATAACAAAAATCCCCAGAGAATTCCATCTGTCTCTTCCACACTGGTTACTTATATTTTTGTAGTGACCAGGGACCAGAAATCAAGTTGATATTCTTTTCCTCTATGGTATATGCTGAAAACGATGTAAATTCCTTGGACAAGGTATGAAGGCTTCTTTATTTAGGGTCTAAATTGCTCTACTAGACAGTGTCAGCATTGATAATATCTGATATCCAAGGAGACGAAGTCTCGACGACACATGCCAAACTAGGAGGAGACAAATGTGCAGCTACTGAAAGTCACGGACACAAAATCCAGAAGGCAAACACCCACAGAGATCCATGAGCCTGGACAGCACCTCGCTCAAGCGTGTGCCCCAAAGGGAGACACAAAGAGAAAATGGAAAAGACTCCCAGCCCTAAATCAGAGGAGATGGGCCAGGAAAAAGGGGCACTCACTCTGTGGACCAAGGAGTGATGTGATCTACTCCTTCACAATCCAGTGGATTGTGAATGAATGAAAAGCATTTATTAGTGCTTACTGTAAGCAAAGCACTGGGTTAAGCATCCACCAAAATGGTTGTGGTTCAGAAGGATCCACCAAGAAAGGGGAACTTGATGGCCTTAAGGAGGAGGGAGTTTTCCTGGGCTGTTGAGGGGTCCGGTACAAACCCATTCTTTAATTTCTAATTTTTTGAAATAAAACAAAGCCTGTCTTAAATGCAATTTCTTATTAGTCTGATTGCTTACTTGCAGGGAACTAAGGATCCTTAAGTTAACAAACCAAATTTAATGTTCCCACAGAAACCTGAAGTGGAGATGCTATCAACAGATTACTGCCAAGTGATACATCTTCAATGTCAAAGACAAGGAACAAACAGGTTACCGAGTAGAGACAAGTCTAATGTTGGTGTTTGTTTTTGTTTGGGAGGGGGTAGACAAGGAATGGGGGGGTGGGATGACATGACTGATACAAATATTAGATTACAAATTACTGCTGTTCTTACTGGATATTAAGTGAATGTGCCCATTTCATATAATTATTTCAATTTACACCAGGCAATTCTTTTAACATAATTATAAGAATCATCAGTATAACCTTCCTTCCTGGAAAAAAAAAAAAAGAAGAAGAAGAAGAATTAGAAAGAAAGAGACCTGTAATAAAACCTATGGCCTCAAATGTCTACATACGAATGTCCAAAGTTAAGGCACCAAATAAAAGGAACCAACGGTTCTACTATAAAGGGAAAGTTGACCTCTTAGGTATCACTGAGACTTAGTGAAATGAAAATCATGACTGGAATACAGTTATGTATGTGTACTTAATTCAAAAGAAATAGGATAGGTAAAGGGACGGTGTGTATGTATATGTCGGGAATTGTGTATTTAGAAAGCAAAGTCCTATGAGGAAATCCAGGAACCAAAGCAGAAGTATATAAGGGAGAGTGTCCATGTGAAAGAACTGATCTTGTCATCAGAGTACGGTATAGGCCATGTGAACAGAGAGACAAGTTGTTCAGGAAACAGACCACAGGCCTGGCACAGGAGAGGTCTGACACAGCACTGTTGGCAGAGTCCAGTTCTCCAAGTATCTGACTCTGACCGGAGCAGAGCAGCCAGTCAGCAGCTGGAACGTACCTTAATCGTGACTTTTGTTCTTCAAAGGTGGGAAAGCCATCACCAAGAAATGCAGTATAAATCTGATTCACATGGTAGCTGGGCCAGCAGTGATGAGAACATTGGTGGGTAAGTGGGAGAAGAGTTTGTAATCACTAAGCTTGGGACAGCTTGTCACAATTTTGGGAATTTTTTTTTGCAGAGGCAATTGGGGTTAAGTGACCTACTCAGGGTCACACGAGGGGAAAGAAATTTTAAAGGGTTCAAAGAAGTGCTGACTAAAATTCTCCATAGGAAGGAAGGAATGGGAAAGTCCCTCAAGAATGAAATTGCATTGGGAAACATTCCAACAAGGAAAAAAAACTAGCGTTGTGCTGAAGATGGATGTGCTAACCAACTCTGATTTAGAAAAGATGGAAATGAGGGGAACTAATACAGAATGAATAAAAAGTCCTAGTATATAGTCCTATAAAATGGTGATGGGAATGTGGGTTGGTGTGAAAGACTAAAGACAATAAAAAGATTGGTTTGTTTTCAGGCAGAGGTAGAACCATTGGGACAATGACCACGTTTAAGTGAGACAACATATATGAAGTAATTTTTAAACCTTAAAAACTGCAAACAAATACTACCTATCTCTATTATTATAACTGGCAGGAGAAGGCAGAGTGGCTCAATGGTTAAGTCACTTAGGTTTTCTCTGAAGTCAAATCACCTGGCCCAGGTAAACTAGACCCTCAGGGACAGGCCATTTTTGATCACTAAAGTGATCACTAAGCTGTAGAAATATTTTCAAATATTCTGGTAAGAGCCTGTCACATGTAAATTCATAAACTAGATTTTGGGGCCTGGAAGATTTCTGGAATACCACCACTAGTATCATCATCATCACCATTATTCATTGCTAGCATTTACACTGAGCCTCAAGGTTTGCCCCCCTCAAAAAAAAAAAAAAAAAAACAAACCTTAATAAATATTATTTACTTTGGTTCTCACAACAATTCTGGGAAGCAGGTGCTAATTATTTCCATTTTGCAGGTGAGGAAACTGAGGCAGACAGAGCTTAAATGACTTGCCACACAGTTATGAAGTATCTAATACTGGATTTAAGTTCAGCTCTTCCTGACTCCAAGTCTAGTGTTCTAATCAATTGACATCATTGACAATGTCAAAGAATAGTCAGTTAATATACAGAAAAGGAAAGAGTGATTACAAAGAGCAAACATACCTTCATCAAAAATAGCTCATGATAAACTAATTATATTTCTTTTTTCTGATGAGATCCCAACCTAGTACTAATCAGGGGACCTTGGAAGATATTACTTTATCAAATGTATTGTGGAAGTCAAGGTAACTCATATTTTAGGTATGTATATAACTTATGGAAAAGAGCAGCAGACTAGATCAGAATACAATTCAAACAATTTGGAAATGGTTGAATAGCCAGACTCTTAGTAATTAACATTTCAAGGTCACATTAGCAAGAGATCTCCAATAGAATGCTCCAAAGATCTGTGGTTGGCCCTGTGCTGCTTACTTTTTATGAATGACTTGGATAAAGGCTTGGAAGTCATCAGATTTGCAGATGGTGCAAAGGTAGGAGGTATAACAGAACAGATGACAAGATCCTCGTAGCTCTTGATGGTATAGATTATTAGGCTTAATCGAATAACATTAAATTCAATGGGCACAAGCATAAAGGTCTATATCCGCAAGGTGATGATGGGGAGACATGATAAGAAATGTGAAAGATTTCAGGGTTTTAGTGGAAAACAAGTTTCTTATGAGACAGGAGATCGTGGGTCTTCAGCTGCCTTCAAGAGAAGAATAGCTGCTATCTATCTCCAGAGGAACAACAAGCAGGAGTTGCAGAGGCTTGATGTCAGGAAAAAATTCCCAACCATTAGAACTGCCAGAAAGTAGAATGGACTGCCTCCAAAGGAAAAGGACTGTGCCTTTTGTGGTGGGGTCTTCAAGAAGAGCCCAAATAACTACTTCTTGGTTATGTAATGGGGGGGGACTTTTTAAAAGAAGAGGTTGGACAAGAAGACTCCTGAGATCTCCTCCTACTCTCAAGTTTTGTGATTTTTATACAAAAGACAAAATGACTAAAACTAAGAGCCAAGAATAAATCTTCCAAGAAGTCACCCTAGGAGAGGAAATAACCAAAGAAAAGATGAGGAATGAATGAAAGGGCAAAAATATGAGAAGCTGGAGAAAAAAAATGGCAGTCAAAGGTAAAGGACAAACAAGAATCGTGTGAATCCAGCAGACTTATTTAAGAGGAACTTATTTTAGTATGTCCTGCTTTAAAGTTTTTAACATGCCAGCCCTCGAGGGCTGGTAGGTGGTGATTTTTATTTTTAGAATATGAGAACAAGTTGAAATGAAGGAGAAAGTGGTTGGGATCTTACTTTAATGAATAAAAGGAAGGACTGCACTGAATCATAAAATGAAAGGTTACCCCCAAAAATAACATTACAGTGGTGAACAAAAAAGAGACACAAGAAGAGTTAGCAAGAAAGAATTGTAGTAAAACTAAGTAAGCTAATAATAGAGGGACAAGGAAATGCTGCACTATAGGAGATAGGAAGGGATGGGGAGAAGCCTAGGAATTGGCAATAATTATTCTACTGAGCAAGAGGTAGGCCAGTCAGGTTGTGTTTTGTTTGCTCTGTTTAAGAGCAATCCTTATTTCTTTTCTTTCTTTCTTTTTTTTTTTTTTTTTTTTTTTTTTTCCCTGAGGCTGGGGTTAAGTGACTTGCCCAGGGTCACACAGCTAGGAAGTGTTAAGTGTCTGAGACCAGATTTGAACTCGGGTCCTCCTGAATTCAGGGCTGGTGCTCAATCCCACTGCGCCCCTAGCTGCCCTGCAATCCTTATTTCTTAACAGAGAAGTCAAATGAGGGATAATCATAGGCCTTCCTGTAGAAGACTTCTACTATAATAATAAATACTAATAAAAATTTTGTGATGTTCTGAAAAGGAGCCAATCACAGAGAATTTATCAATAGATGTAGAATACCAAAATGAATTTCAGAAATGGTGAAAAAACAAGAGAAAACTGAGGACTTCGGATTGTTTTTGTTGTTGTTATTTTTTGTTGTTGTTTTTTTAAATAAAATTATGTCATATTTTAAGATATTCTGTACAGGAAAACAACATACAAAAAACTCTGTAAGATATCTTGTGGGCATCATGTGGGAAATAATATACTTGAGAAACTGGAGGATGGTTGGCGTGGAGAGAATGGGCATGGAAAGTTGAATCCCACTGGCTAGGAATCTACAAATGAAGATCTCTGACCTCCTACTTATAAAAAAGGTTTGACTGTAGCTAGGGGAGAGGAAGAGGAGAAGGTGTTTGCTTAAAGAAAGTAAAGTACCTGGAGAGGCAATTGTGCAACAGGATAGTTCAGATCTTCCTGATCTCAGCTTGATCTGATTATGCCTTCAAGCAAAAAAAGGCTTAAGTGTCCCAGCCATTTTTAATCCAGAGAAATGCAAACAAGTTCCCTCCTATTTTGCTAATCTTTTTACAGTTTACTACCTCACTCCTTAGATCCTCAATAAAACACTCCAATCTCCCAATTCCCGGCACTTTCACCACCTCCAGGAATTCTCTTCCTCCTTCTCTTCATCTCCTGGCTTTTTTCAAGTCGCAGCTAAAACCCCATCTTCTACTTGATGCTATTGCCATGCCTGGATTATCTCTAGTTTAAGCTCATATAGCTGGTTTGATAGATAGATAGATAGATAGATAGATGATAGCAGAACCAGGAGATCATTATACACAGCAACAACAACGAGACCCTCTGGAGAGACTTACATGAACTGATGCTGAGTGAAATGAGCAGAACCAGGAGATCATTATACACAGCAACAACAACGAGACCCTCTCCAACAATGAGATGAACCAAATCAGTTCCAACAGAGCATTAATGAACTGAACCAGCTACACTCAGCGAAAGAACTCTGGGAGATGACTATGAACCACTACATAGAATTCCCAGTACCTCTTATTTTTGTCCACCTGCATTTTGGATTTCCTTCACAGACTAATTATACATTATTTCAAAGTCTGATTCTTTTTGTACAGCAAAACAACTGTTTGGACATGTATATATATATTTTGTACTTAATTTATACTTTAACATATTTAACATGTATTGGTCAACCTGCTGCCATGGGAGTGGGAGGAAGGAGGGGAAAAATTAGAACAAAAGGTTTGGCAATTGTCAATGCTGTAAAATTACCCATGCATATGTCTTGTAAATAAAAACTATAATAAAATAAAATAAAAAGTCTATTTCCTAATTTTAGGAGCCTCAGATCTTGAACAATCCTAGATCTTAAGAGACAATAGCAGTTCACATATGGATCATTATAATTCTAGTCAAATATTGCTTGCACTTCACGATAGAAAATTATGCTAATGTGCTTACTTTTACTTGTATTTTTCACTTAATTTTTAGAAAGATGGTTACCTACCTAGCCATTCCCTGTGTTCTAAGGAGGGCAGCTTCACTATGGGAGTGGGGGAATAGAGTAGGCTATTGTTTCAAACAATCATGGCAATTAAATTTTATTTTATAGAAATTCAAGTTGAGTACCAGATGGAAATTTGCCATTTAAAGAAATGATAGATTACCTCTTTATAGGTATTTAACAATTTATCAAACTCTTCTGAATAATCATGTGAGATAGACAATATTCCTATTTCACAGATCAGAAGACTCGGACCCACAGAAGTTATATGTCTGGCCCAAAAACACAACGCTAATGAGTGGTAAAAGCAGAGGCTGGACTTCAGCACAGATTTTTTGCCTCTATAATATGCTGTCTTTCCTTTCACTAAATGATTTCATAACTCTCTAAAGTAAATAGGGATTTACTAAAGTCTCTCCTACTACTCATATTTGCTATTGTTATTCAGTTGGTTCTGTCACGTCCCAACTCTGTGCCTTCTTTTGGGGTTTTCCTGGTAATGATACTGGACTGGTTTGCCATTTCCTTTTCCTGCTCATTTTACAGAAGAGGAAATTGAGGCAAATGGGTTAGGTGACCTCTCCTGGGTGATAAGGATCACACTGCTATTAAATGTCTCAGGCCAAATTTGAATTTCAAGCCCTACACATATTGTATTTAATATATATTTCAACATGTATAACATATATTGGATTGCTTGCTATCTAGGGGAGGGGATGGGGGGAAGGAGGGGAAAATCTGAAACTCAAGGCTATGCAACGGTCAATGTTGACAAATTATCTGTGCATATGTTTTGAAAATAAAAAACTTTAAGAAACAAATTAAAAAAAAAAAAAAGTAATACACTTCATCACCTAGCTACTCCTTCACTAACATGTAAGAAACTTTTTTCCATTCATTGTGGTGATTTCCTGCACAATTATGTTACCAATAATTCAATCAGCATTTATTAAAAAATTATTTTGTGCAAAGTTTGTGCTGGAGTAAAATAAGTAAATAAATAAGTAAATATATATAATATATAACATATTACATATATTTATATACCATATATATACATATTGCATTTTGTATTTATTTATTATTTGCAATAATCTCAAAATGCAAAAAAATAAATAAACAAAGCAGTGTCTCCATCCTCCAGGAGTTTACAATATAAAGTACATCAAAGGAAATAGTGTGAAATAAGCATGATAATGAAGGCTAGAGTCTAATAGGATAGGGCTTTAAATGCCAAGCTGAGGAGTTATTTTACTACAAAATAAATTGGGGAACCACTGAAACCTCATGAGTACTAGAGTGTGGTCAGACCTGGACCTCAGTAAGATGATGTTGGCAGCTGCTTGGAAAGGGGGAGACCAAAAGCAGGGAAACCAATTAAAGGACTATTTCAATAGTTCAGAAGGGGATGTATAAGGAAGAGATTGTCGAAGTACCAACAAGACAGATGGTCTCCTATGCAACTGAGGTGGGGTAGAGGCGTGAAGAACTGAATGAGAGTGAAGAGATAAGGATAATTTCCAAGTTATGAACACAGGTGACTGCCAAGAAGATGATACTGTCAAAAAAAAAAATGTGAAATTTAGAGGAGCGGCAGGTTCAGTGAAGGGAAGATAATGAAATTTAGCACCCTGAATCCCATTTTACAAATAAGAAAACTGAGGGGATTAAGTGACTTAGCACCAAGATTATATGATGATCAATTCTAATGGACATGTCTCACTGTTGAGAAGAGCCAATTCAGTCCAGTTTCAATAAACTTGTGATGATAAAAGCCATCTACATCCAGAGAGAGAATTGAGAGTAGATCACAACATAGCATTTTCACTTCTTTTGTTGTCGTTTGCTTGAATTTTGTTTTCTTTCTCATTTCTTCTTCCTTTTTGATAGGATTCTGCTTGTGCAGCAAGATAATTGCATGAATACATATGCCTATATTGGATTTACATATATTTTTGCCATGTTTAACATCTATTGGATTACTTTGCCATCTAGGGGAAGGGGGGAAATTGGAACATAAGGTTTTGCAAGGGTCAATGGTGAAAAGTTATCCTTGTATATATTTTGAAAATAAAAAGCTTCAAAAAAAACCCCCAAAATGACTTAGCACCATTATATGGGTATTAAGTAGCTAAGCCTGGATTCAAACTCAGGGCTTGTGTGACTCCAAATTGAGGCCTCTTACTACCAGTTCTCTTTCCCTGCACCAGTTCTAGCTTAGAATCTGAGATATCCAAGATATATATACCCAGTGGAAGTGGGGGGCCAAGAGATCAAGAAAGAAATGGGCCTAGAACACGGGCCAACCCTCCTGTAACTACAGTATTTCTTCAACAATTCATTGACCTGCCAAACAAGACTTCATGGAGTCTCTAAGTAATTTGTAGGGGAAGCGGAGAACAAGGACACCTTATGTTTCCTACAAGGACAGAGAGATCTGGAGATGCCATGTGGAGGAGGCTCAGGTCAATGGCTAGGGGGGGTCTGGATCAAGCTACTGGCAAGTGGCCAAGGAAATGCCACATGGAAGCGCTCTTCCTGGGGCTCGGTTGGGACCAGGAAGTTGGAAACTCCCCCACATCCCAATGGCTCTGGTCCCAGCTGCTCATCAGTCATAGAAAGCACACTGAGAGGCTAAACCGCAGAGATCTTGCGTATCAATAACCGTGCTAGAGATTTTCACCAGAGGTGATTTTGCATTTCCCAATAATCACTTTCACTTGTTCCTCTAATCCTCTCCCAGAAATGCCAGCTGTAATAACAAAAAGGCATCGATAAAGTTTTAAACACATTGGAACCCCAGCTCCACTAGAGCTCTTCCCAAGTCTGCAAAGTTGTTCTGGTCTCTGGGGTTATTTCCAAGGAGTTATCTATCAGAGGAAAGGGAAAGACAAAAACCATCCACCCAGCACCAAGCCCAGTGGCCCTGGGCAATAGTTTTACAAAGGATCACAGACACTTACTGACCCAGGGAAGCTCCAGAGACAGAGGAGCAAAACAGACAGTGGATTAGTGCCTAATTGCTGACATTTATATAGCACTTAGACCTTTTACATTCTTTTTTCCCATTTAACCCTCACAAGGGCCCAGTGAGACAAGTAAACGACAGGCTTTACATTACTGTCCCCCCAGAAAAGGTCAAGTGACCGGCCCAGGTTAACGTGCATAGTTTATATTTTATCTCCCCAAGAGTTTACTCAGAAGGAGAGAGTTGTATTTTTGTTGTTTCATTCCCAGAATCTGGCATGGTATCGGGCATTAAGGAGGAGGCACTTATTAAGTACTTAGGAATAGATTAGGTATCTGAGACTGGATTCAAATCCAGGTCCAAGGCCATTTCTTCAAGTATGGGCAACCCATTGTCTCCAAAGGTTAACCCTCAGCTACTGAGGGCGGAAACTACAGTATCCATTTTTGGGGGGGGGTGGGAGGGGGAAAGGAAGAGAAAATGGAGAAATGCCTGGAATTTAGTATCAAGAGAATACCTCTGGTGACTCTACTTTATGTGTTGGACATGAATTCAAAACTAAAGCTTTTATTCAAATAAGTTTAATTCCCAAATGAGCAGAAGCTTCATATTCTTTTATCTAATTGCCAAAATCATCACACTAAGGCTAGTTCTGAAATGCTCACTTTCTTTTTTTTGTTTTTTATTTTTATTTTCATTTTTTAAAATGCTCACTTTCTATGGAGGGTTCTGGAGATCAGAGGATGTGATAATTGCTCTTATACTATTATCATTTCATTTAAGGAAGGGAAAAGGGGAAACAAAAAAGAAAAAAGATGGATGGTAGAGAGAGGAAGAGAGAAATTGTTTTTATGTCAACTAAATCCGAATTTAGTTCACTTCCCTCAAAACATAAATTCATAAATGGCTTTAAAGGGACACAGGACATTGGGAGAAAAATAGAAAAGGATATAACCTGGCGGTGCTATTAACATACTAGCCTTTATTTGGCTTTTACTCCCTATGGTTCACATCCTGGTCATCTTTATTTAGCAATATACTTATGGGTAACGGAAACCTCTACCAAGAAAAGCTACCACCTCCTCCTTCACCAACAATCAGCATTATATTACAAATATGGACATACAGACACACTCCTTATACCCAAACAAGATTCTGTCCAAGTTGACAAGTCGAACCACAATCGCAAGATTGTGGCAGACATTGTTTTTCTAATTTGATTTTTTTTTCAGTTAACAAAAATTTGTTTTCTTTTCCTCCCATCCCATCATAAAAAAAAAATCATTTTTATAAGTATGCATGAACAAGAAAAATAAATTCTCTTTATTAGCCATGTTCAAAAAATATGTCTCAGTCTGCACCTCTCTCAGGAGGTAGGAACTTCTCTGCAAGTGTGGTTGTTGATCTCATCGATCAAAGTCTTAAATCTTTCAAAGTTGCTCATCTTTCCAATGTCATTTTCCTGGTTCTGGTTCCTTCACTCCTACAAGTCTTCCCAGGTTTCTCTGGAATCATCTTGTTCATATTGTAACTTATTTGGCCATTCCCCAATTGATGGGCGTCCCATTAGTTCTCACTTCTTCAGCACCTCAAAAACAGCTGCTATAAATATCATCGTCTAAATGGTTCCTTTTTCTCTTTGATCTCTTTGGGGCCAAGACCTACCACACAGGGACATAGTCTAACACAATCAAAGCAGGACATCCCTTGGGTACTAGATGGTGGAGTGGATAAAAGTGCTGGACAGGGGTCTGGAAAACCCAAGCTCAAATGCTACCTGAGAGACTTATTAGGATCATTAACGTGACCCTTAGTCTCAGTTTCCTCATCTGTAAAAGAAGGATAACAATGACACTTATTTTACAGGTGGTGAGTTTCAATGAGAATATAAATATAAAGCGCTTTGTAAACCTTTCGGTGCTATCTAAATATTAGTTGACTAGTCAGACAACTAGCGCCTACTATATGCCAGACACTTTGCTAAGAACCGAGGATACAAAGAAAATCGTAAGACAATTCATGCTTTTATTTTTATCTCAATCATAAAGAAGACTCTTTTTTTCAAAACTGGAGCAGTAGTAACTGAAAGAAGGCCGTGTTAACAGAGTTTAACAATTGATTCAAATAGATAAGGAATTTAATATGATTTCCAGTTTCTAAGGCATCCTGAATTATAATTTTCTTATGGAAAGAGATCTCTTAATCAAGTATTTTGAAGGTATCCATCATTATTAGTATTATTATTATTATAATCAGAAATTTTTTGAAATCTGTTCACTTCAAACCCTGTGATTAAGCCAACATCTCCTTCAGTTTAGTTCCATGAATCAGAATAATAACAATAAAATCAATATTAATAATATCAATAAACCAGCATAAATCAGAAGACAGACCAGTTCCAATTTGCAAAACAACCTTGGAACAGTGATTGGAAAAACAGTGACTGGAAAAAAAGAACACTGCCAAGTACACTGCAGGTTCATTCTCCAGAAAGTAAAAACAAACCAAACTCTGGCTCTATAAGTATATATATAAATATCAGAGTCAAATCATGTCACAGCTACAACATGCACACACTTCCTTTTCAGCGATGTTTAAAAACAGTTTGTTAATTGCCCTTTATATTGCTATTTAACAATCTGTTTATTGCCCACCAAAAAGCTAAACCTCTGAGAAGTATTTTGCATTTACAGGTAAGGCTGCAATGGTACAACCTCATCCAGTGAGGCAGAATGTAGATTACAGCTGTATTTCTAGGATAAAAGGTATATACACAGATGTACAAATCCATCAGGAAATAAAAGAGAATGGGTGCTCAAGAAAAGTAAAGGTCTTGGAATTCTGACCGAGCCAGAGCTTATATAAATACAGTGTAAACGTCCTTTGTATTGCTTTTCGAAGGGCACTCTGTGCTCCTTGTCTGGAGTCTGCAATAGCTTTACTTGGGACCTTGCATCATTGCCTTCTAGGATGGGGAACTTGTAAAACTGTTTTAAGACACATTGATGGGACTCAACAGTGTTTCTAACTATCCCCAAATTGCCACTACTCTCACCCCAATCCTAACACACACACACACACACACATTTAGCTTTCTTCAAATATCTTAAATGTATATAAAATATATGATGTTTAATAATATATATTTAATCATATTATACTTATTTTTTTCCCTTTATGATAGCTTTTTATTTTTTCTAAACATGCATCAGTAATTCTAAACATGCATCAGTAATTCTAAACATGCATCATTAACCCTTGGAAAACCTTGTGTTCCAATTTTCCCCTCTTTTCTCACCCCCTCCCCTAGATGGCAAGTAGTCCAATACATAACACTAATAGCACTGGTTCCCTCTGAATTTGTCCAGCTGCAGTCACGCAGAAATGCCCCCCAGACTAATAGGTCTGTCACAGCCTTCCTGAAGACCGGATCATTTGTAGCCTGCCCCCCACCCCCTCCAGCAAGGGCCCAGATCCACACAGGGAACAGAAGGCTTCTAGCTATTCCCCAGGCAATATCAAAGGCCAAGGAGCACCATAGCAACCAGGTGGATGTCAGGACAGAGAGGCCAGTGGCTTCTACCAGGCCACAAGGCAGCCATACAATCTGGTAGTCACTGTCCCGCTGCCTTTTTGGTCTAAATCAGCATTATTACAATGCCTGGTGCCCAGCACCAGAATTCCGGTACTGAGTGGGCTCTGCATGGGTTTCCTAAGAACTAGGGCAAGCAGGGAACTTTCACCTATAACCTAGATTTAAAATTAAATCCAATAGGCAAGAGCTCTAATTACCCCAAGGCAGGCCTCCAAAAGTCACAATTGAAATGCAAATACAGACAAAGCACTTCCCATCCATCAGATAGGGTACCCAAATAGGCTCCAAGGCATATTCCTAATTCCATTTTAGCCCCTAGATTTTCACAGAAAACTCAGAATGGAGCATCACGCAGTGGAGGAGCCTGGGCCTTTTGGTCCCATCATTAACAGTCCCACTTGTTGCCTACCCAACTTGCTGTCCAATTCCTTCTTACATATGACTAAGTTACAGTGATGGTCTTTCTTTTTCTTTTTTCTTTTTTTTAAAAGCTTTTTATTTTCAAAACATATGCATGGGTAATTTGTCAACACTGACCCTTGCATAGCCTTGTGTTTCAGATTTTCTTCTCCTTCCCCCACTCCCTTCCCTAGATGGCAAGCATGTTAAATCCACTATGTGCAAACATATTTATACAATTCTCATGCTGAACAAGAAAAAATCAGATCAAAAAGGAAAGAAAAAGATTAAGAAAACAAAATGCAAACAAACAAGTTCCCACAGTCCTGTCTCTGAGTATATATGGCTCTCTTCATCACAAGATCATTGGGACTGGTCTGAATCATCTCATTGTTGGAAGCAGTCATATTCAAGTGATGGTCTTTCTACCAGGGCCTTAGTTTTGCAATATTCTACAGCTAATTCACACTGGTAGGTGATTGTTGGTTCCTTCACTAGCCTATCCCCTCCCCCCCAAAAAAAAAGCAAAGCAGAGGGTACCCCCCCAAAAAAAAATCACATTGCTATCTGCATCTCTACATCAGATGTTGCCCCAAACCACAAGGTTTCTTTGGGCTATCCCTAGGGCTATCTGGGTGAAAGCACATCCCATTCTGAAAAACATTATCCTTCAAGTCCCAGCCAGCTCCCTGTGGATCCCAAGTGTTTGTTCAAAGCTGCATCTGACCTACAGCTGACTCCTGCCTACACAGTAGCTGCACTGTCAACATTGGGCTCCTAGCTCTGCCAAAAGTGACAAATCCAAAACTCTGGATTGTGGAGAGGGATGCCTCAGCACAGGCCTCCCCTGGTAAGATTCAGCAGCAGAAACTGAGGTGGTTTTATTCATGGAAGTGACATGAAGAAAGATAAATCATCATCCACCCTATAGTCAGTCAGCCCATCTTAGCCACCCTAAAGTGAGCTTTCACATGCTGAAACCTGCATTAGACCGTAAACTCTATGAACTGAATGCATCAAGTGGTAGGGGAAGTTAAGGGAGTGCAACAAGAAATAGACAGCAAAACTATACTAGTGGGGGATCTCAACCTGGCTCTCTCAGAACTAGATAAAATGAACCACAAAATAAATAAGAAAGAAGTTAAGGAGGAAAATAGAATTATAGAAAAGTTAGGGATTTTGGAGAAAATTGGAGACGGAAAGGAAGATACTTTTTTTTCTAGGTAGTATCTGGAATCTATACAAAAATTGATCATATATTAGTGCATAAAAACTTTAAAATCAAACGCAGAAAGGCAGAAATAGAAAATACATTTTTTTAAGCTCATGATACAATAAAAATTACATATAATGAAAGGCCAGGGGAAAAGAGAGCAAAAATTATTTGGAACCAATAATCTAATCCTAAAGAAAAAATGGGTGAAACAACAAATCATAGACAACTTATAATGTCATCCAAAAGAATGACAATAATGAGACAATCTACCAAAATTTATGAGATGCAGCCAAAGCACTTAACACTTCCTAGCTGTGTGACCCTGGGCAAGTCACTTATGTATGTCTACTTGCATAAAATAGAGAGAAGAGAAGATCAATGAATTGGGCATATAACTAAAAAAGCTGAAATTAAAAAAAAAGAATAAATTTAAAATCTCCAATTAAATGTCAAATTTGAAATTCTAAAAATAAAAGGGAGATTAATAAAATTAAAAGAAAGAAAACTATTGAACTGATAAATAAAAGTAGATTATGAACTGACTTGCTACTTTCACCCCCATCACTTACACCAGATGCACTTATTATGTACTTTTTCTTTCATTTTCTCAGTCTGTGCTATGCTGAGGTACTTGGACCAAAAGGACTGAGCCAAACCAAGGTTTTCAGGGCTAAAAAGTGATAGGCAGCTAGGTGGGGCAGTGGGTAGAGCACCAGCCCTGAAGTCAGGAGGACCTGAATTCAAATCCAGCCTCAGACACTTAACACTTCCTGGCTGTGTGACCCTGGGCGAGTCACTTAACCCCAATTGCCTCAGGGGGGAAAAAGTGGTAGGTTTTACTTTTGAATAATCTAGACTTTCAATATACTGCTAAAATTCACCACATGAATAAATAGCTTTGCTTCATTTTGTGAGTAGACAATAGGATCTGTATGTAGTCAGTGGAACTGTATTCAGATCTTACCCACCACACTCATTAGTTTGTGTATATGTGTGTGTGTGTGTGTGTGTGTGTGTTCCCTTTCATGTGTTCTACTTACAGTAAAAATATATATAAAGATAAATTAAGGAATTTCAGAATTTATATAGATATTTCCTTTCATGTGTTCTTGCTATAATAAAAAAAATAGAGAGAGATAAATTAAGGAATTTCAAAATTTAAAGCCTGGAGGAACCTCAGAGATCATCTTATCTAACTATTTTACAAATTAGAGATGCCAAAGTAAATATCATCTAAGTCTTACTCTAAACTAGGGTTCTTGTCACTTTTGCCATGTTTCTTTATTAACAAGTAATGGCTACATCAACCTGCTTTTAGGACTCCAAAGGGAGAATTCAGAATGCTCTGAATAGCAGCTGTCCCCAAAAGGAACAAGTTGGATGGGGAATGAGCTTCATGTTAGCTCCCACAGCCGTGACACTGGGCTGAGCCAAGAGGAGCTCCCATGAATAGTAATGAAGGCTCATGTGTACATCCTGCTTTATGGTTTACAAAGTGCTTTCTCCACCACAGTCCTTAGGACTTGAAGAAAGCAAGAGGTGTAGTAGAGCATGGCATTGTGGAAAGCCCACCAACAGTTCCAATGCTTCTGCTTACTGCCTGGATGACCCTGAGCCCATTGTTTAACCTAGAAGTTCCAAGCTCTAGCATTCCTATCTATGCCATTCCCATCTATGCCATTGCCTGTAGGTTATGAATCAGTGGCCGGAATCACTGGACATTTAAAAAATATAATGTAAATGCATCCATTTTTGTGCAAGGAAAGCAAAAGTTGGAAGTCTAAATCAACAAAAGTGAAACTAACAGCAAATTTGTTCCAACCAGTAAGACTGTTACCTAATTTGTTATTTTATAATGAATTTATAATTTATATTATACTATATTTATACTAATAAATACATTATTATTTGTTTAATTTATTATTTAGTGGAGTATATTCAGTCAAATTTGAGTTAGTGGGTTAGTGGGTAGTCAATTTGCACCATCACCAACACTTTGTTCATGACATGACTTAATATCTTCCAGCCCCATGACGCACTAACATGACACATAAATTCAAAGTTAAACAACTTTTATATGGAAAGCAAAACTACCACAATTTGGTATATTTCTCAAGGTTATTTGGTAAGGATGATATAAACAAATTTTTTTTTTAATCTACAGATGCTAAAATAGCAACAGGTTATAGGTGAAATTTCAAAATTTATAATAATTAAATAAATTTAAATTTTAAGATTTGTCTTCTATAATTTTTCAAAATTGAAATAACCCTTTTTGATAAATTCAAAAGCAGTTTAAAGACTAAAAACTGCTGAGGCAACTTAATATATCATTAATAAAGAAAATATAAACAGTTTGAAGTAATAGAAAATACAGAAACACCAAATAAAAAGCCCCCCAAAATGATACCCTATATTGTCTCACTAAGACTCACCAATAGTTATCAATGAAGAAATATCACTGTTAATTGTTTTTATAAGAGAGCAAATAAAATGAAACTAAATAAACTGAAATGGCATCTTTAAAGTACCCATGTAGTATTAATACATTGCCCCTCCCCCCCAAAAAAGAAAAAATTTCCAGAGAAAATTAGATGCTGCTAATACACACAAACAAAACTTTTAAAACTTAAATCTGGAAACACAGTAGCTGAATTGACAGAGCTCAATCAATATTAGGATGGAAAAACAAATCTATATGAGCACTTATTAAAAATATGGCTGTTCTTACAATTTGGACATATGACCTGCTTGTCAAACACTTCTATGAGGAAAATATGAACTTGGAACTAGTTTTACCAAAATGTTACATAACAAGCAATTTTATTTTTTAAAAGGTTCATTAGAATGAAGACTTATAACAAAATTATGGTGGCAGGACACAGGATACTTCCATACTGTAGTGAAATGTGCTATCTTGTGCCTAAGCAGACACTGAAAAATGTTGAAGCTTAAACAAGATATCAGTTTTCTCAGTGATAATAATATTCATTTAAAAACCATTTTAAAACAAAAAAAATTCTCCCTGCAACTTGCAAATTTTTATTGAATATTCTAAATGCCAAGTCTTCAAGTTTGTTCTGATAACTGAAAGATAAAATGAATATACTTTACACTAATAAAGAAGCTTAACCATAACAGTAACATTACTATGTAAAATGCAAAATATTTTTTCAATAATGTTGCATTATTTTCATTCTAAGCTTAATATCTGTTTGCATTTTAAAATGACAACAAATTATTTTATTAAAATATAATGAACATTATTATGAATATAAATTATTGTGAATATTCAAATATAATTTAAAATATAAATTATTTATAACTATAATAGTAGGGGCATGGCAATTTGTTTATTTTTAAAATATAGCATTGGATTCTGAAAATATACTATTTTCACTTTTTTTGTTTTTCATGGTTTTTCCCTTTTGTTCTATTTCTTTCACAACATGATTAATATGGAAGTATGTTTAGTATAATTGCATATGTATTAACCTATATCTTGGGTGGGGAGAAGGGAAGGAAGGAATGGAGAAAAATTTGCAACTCAAAATTTAATTAAAAAATGGACATCTTTCCATCTAATTGGGAAAAAATAAAATATGATTTACAATAAAAATGCAACATTACTATGTAAAGTTTGGAGTATTTTTTCCATATAACTAATGATGTTTCAATTTCTTCTTATCTACTGGAGAATGATTTAGCCTAATTCATTTGGAATAGTTTTTTGTACATGTTGGACATGAGATACTTATTAAGGAAACTTACTGCAAAAAAATTTTTTTTGTCCAGCTACTTTCTAATTTTATTTGCATTGATTTTGTTTATGCATAAACAATGTTTTCTGCTAAAATTGTCCACTTTATCTACCCTGTTATTCTCTATCCCTTCCCACCTTGAACCAGAAAAGTTCTTCCTTGTTCCTCTTTTTGCTTAAGATGTCATTTTTATAATCTCATTCATATAATCATTTAAGAGTTTATATTGGTATACGAAGTGGTAGTCTAGTTCTAAATTCCACCATACTACTGCCCAATTTTCCCAGAAGTTTTTGTCAAATAGGAACTGGGGCCTTTGGGATTATGGAACACTATTTAAAAAGTCATCTGTTTTACTGACGAATTTTTTCTATTGTAATCCATATCAAATCCTTCAGATGATATTGGTTTTACAATACAGATTGATAGGCCCTCTTCTTTTCTACTTTTTTTCCCATTAATTGCATCCAGATTATTGGATAATACAGATGAATTTGGTTATTTTTTCCTAGTTCTATAAAACAATATTTTGATAACATATAATTAGTGCTGAACAAATAAATTTAGATTTGCATAGGTCCTGGATCGTACAGGAAAAAAGACTTCTCAATATTTTATATATTTTGTACTTGTTTTGAATGGACACTAAGATTTTGTTGTTAGTAAATTGGAATACTAATGATCTATACAGATATATATATAAAATCCTGCAAGTTTTCTGAATTGTTTCAATTAATTTTTCAGTTGACTCTTTAGAATTCTCCAAATGAATATCTGCAAAAAGCTATTGTGTTCTTCCACTTTGGTTTTTTTTTTTTTTTTTTTTTTTTGAGGCTGGGGTTAAGTGACTTGCATTAAGTATCTGAGACCACATTTGAACTCGGGTCCTCCTGAATTCAAGGCTGGTGCTCTATCCACTGTGCCACCTAGCTGCCCCCCCCACTCTGTTTAAAAAAAAAAAAAATTATGTAATTGTTAAACATTTATAGCACTAATTTTATTTTAATTTTAATTTCAAAATTCTCTTTACTTTTTGTCCCCCAACTGAGAAGGCAAGTAACAATATCCATTTATACATGTAAAGTCATGAAAAACATTTTCACATGAGCTATGTTGGGAAAGGGGGGGGGGGGGAAGCAAGAAAAATTAATAAAGTGAAAAAAAAAATGCTTTAATCTGCAGTCAGAGGTCACCAGCTCTCTAACTGGAGGCTGATAGCATTTTTAATCATGAGTCCTTTATTCAAAGCAGTCTTTCAGTTATTTATCTTTACAATATTGCCATAACTCAATGTCCTCCTGGCTATGTTCACCTTATTTTGTATAAGTTTATAAATATCTCCCAGGTTTTTCTGAAATCATCCCCTTCCTCATTTCTTATAGCCTAATAGTATTCCATGAAAATCAAATATCACATCACATTCAGCCATTCTTAAGTAATGGGAATTCCTTCAGTTTCCAACTCTTGACACCACAAAAAGAGCGGCTATAAATATTTTTGTACAAAAAAACCCCTTTCATTTAAAAAAAAATCTCTTTACGATGCAGATCTAGTTGTGGTAATGATGAATCAAAGGGTATACACTTTTATTGCCATTTGGGCTCCTCTAATAGTGTATTAGTGTTTCTATTTTCTACATATCCTCCAAAATTTGTCATTTTTCCTTTTCTACCATGTTAGCCAATCTAATGAGGTGATAAACTCAGAGTTGTTTTAATTTGCATGTTTTGAATCATTAGTGCTTTAGAGCATTTCCTAATATGACAGTTGTTAGCTTTGATTTCTTCCTCTGAAAACTGCCTATTCACAACCTCTGACCAATTTATCAATTGGGGAATAGTTCTTCATTTTTATAAATTTGGCTCAGTTCTCTTTATGTTTGAGAAATCAGACCTTTATCAAAGAAACCTATTGTAATTTTTTTTCTATCAGCTTCCTGTTTTCCTTTTACTTTTGACTACATTTGATTTCTTCCCTGCAAAACCTTTTCAGTTTAATATAATCAAAATTATCCATTTTCCCTCCCATGATTCCCTCTCTCTCTTGAATGGTCACAAACTCTTCCTGTATCACAGATTAGACTTTTTTTTTTTTTTTTTTTTTAGCCATGGTCTTCTAATTTGCTTGTGACATCATCCTTTAAATAATCATGTACCCCATTTTGATTTTATCCATATATAGCATGAAATGTTGGTCTATGCCTAGTTTCTACCAGCTGCCTTCCAATTTGTCCAGCATTTTTTGTCAAATAGTGAGATCTCGATGCAGTAGCTGAGATCTTTAGGCTTCCCAAACACTAGGTTACTGAAGTCATTTATTTTTCTATATTGTATCCCTAATCTATACCACTTATTCATCACTCAATTTCTTATCCAGAACCAGTCTATTTTGATAATTACCACTTTGTAGAATGGTTTGACATTTAATACTATTAAGCTTCTATCTTTTACTTTTATTTTTTGTATTTCCTTGATATTCTTGACCTTTTGTTCCTAAAGATAAATCATTTTTTCCTAGTTCTACAAAATAAAATTCTTTGATTTTTGATTGGTATGGTACTGAATAAGTAAGTTAATTTAGATAATATTGTCATCTTTATCATACTGGCACGGCCTGCTTATAAGCAATTGATATTTCTAAGACTTTTACTAACATGAATAAAATTTATTCATGAAAGTTCCAATGTATCTCTTGGTAAGTAGATTGTATAATATCTAAAATTATTTTAAGTGGAATTTATATATTTCTTCTTGTTGGGTTTTATAGCTAATACACAAAAATGCTGATGATTTGTGTGGATTTAGATCCTGCTTAAATGAATTATTTTAACTAGTTTTTCAGTTGGCTCTCTAGGATTGTCTAAATATATAGCATTATATTATTTGCAAAAAGTGATTGTTTTGCTTCTTCATGCTTATACTTAGTCCTTCAATTTCTTTTTTCTTGTTTTATTGTTATAGCTAATGTTTCCATTAGAATACTGAATAGTGTTTGATAAGGAACATCTTACTTTATCCTTAACCTTACTAGAAAGGCTTCTAGTTCATCACCATTCATCACCATGTTACAAATAATACTTGGCTTTGATTTTCAAAAATTGGTGATAGCATATCAGCTTTATGATATATTGCTATATTCTCCTTGCTGTTATCTTATTTTAAATGTTTATATCAATATTCAGTAAGAACTATGATTTATACTTTTCTCTGTTTTCACTCTCCCTGATTTAAAAATCACAATAATATGTGTCATAGAAAGAATTTGGCAGTTCTGGCAGTTCTTTACCTATTTTTTCTGAGTTTATATGAATTGTTCTTTAAATATTTAGAAGAATTTGTTTATAAATCCATATTGTTCCTCATTTTTGTTTTTTGGTTTTTTTTGGGGGGGAGGAGAGAGGGAGCTCATTTATCGACTGCTCAAATTTTCCTGAAAATCTCTTTTAATTAGGCCCATATTTTGTTTTTGTTTTTTTTCTCCTTTAGGATCATGATTACTAGCCTTGCCCTTTTACATTAGCTGAAATATAATAGATCCTATTCCACCCTATTATTTTAGCTATATGCATCTTTCTATTTCAAGTGTGTCCTTGTAAACAAAATATTATTGGATTGGAGGTTCTAATCCATTCTGCAATCTACTTCCATTTTAAGGATGAGTTCATTTCAATTACATTCACATTTATGATTGTTAAATGTGCATTTCCTCTCATTATATTCTATTTATCCTTCTCTTTTTCTACCCTACATTAAATACTAAGGATAACAATAGGCAATCTTTTTTACCCTTTTTTATTCTATAACTTTTCTTCATTAAATAAATGTTTGCTTGGCTTTAGATATATTAAGTAAAGATTCGTTTACTCCATGCTTTTCTATATTTTAACAGAACTGGGCGTTCAATTTTGTTAAAAGTCTTGTTGAAACTAATAATCTATTATTATAGTTTATTAATTTTATTACCATTCTTTTATTGAACCAAACCTGACTGCATTCCTAGTATAAATCCAATTTAGGAATACTATAATCTTTCCAATGTTATGGTACTTCTGTGTAAATATTTAAAATTTTTGCAGCAATATTCATTAGAAAAATTGGTCTAATTGTCTTTATTTTTCTCTCCCTTTTTTTTAGATATGAAGATTTTTAAGTCTTTTTTCCTTATTTTTGACAAGAATTTGTATAATATTAAAATGTATTTAATTTTCAGTGTATGATAAAATTCACTTATATACTCATCTATCCTGGAGATGTTTAAAAATTTTTTTTAAAGTTTATGATCTACATTGTACATGGCAATATTATATGACAATCAATTCTGATGAACGTGACTCTTTATAACAATGAGGTGATTGATGGCAGTTCCAATGATCTTGTGATGAAGAGAGCCATCTACACTTAGAGAGAAGACTGTGGGATATGGATCATAACATAGCATTCTCACTCTTTTTGTTGTTTTTTGCTTGTATTTTATTTTCTTACTCATTTTCTTCCCTCTTTGATTTGATTTTTCTTGTGCAGCAAGAGAATTGTATAAATGTTTGCACACATTGTATTTAACATATTTTAACATGTATAACATATATTGGATTGTTTGCCATCTGGGGGAGGGGGTGGAGGGAAAGAGGGAAAAATCTCACACACAAAGGCTATGCAACAGTCAAAAATTATCCAAGTTATCCATACATATATTTTGAAAATAAAAAGCTTAAATATATATTTTTAAAAAGTTTATAATCTATTCAATTTATTTTTCTAAAACTGAGCTATCCAAATATTTTTACTTTTAAATATTTTTGTACTTTTGTAAGTATTCAACAATTTCTTTTAAGTCATCAATTTTGTTAACATATAATTAATTGAACAAAAACATATCTTATAATTTTCTCTTCAATTGCTAACCTTCCTTTCCATTTTTAATGCATTTTGGTGTTGCTCTTTTTATAAAGTAAGGGGCTATTTGGTTAGATATTTTTGTAATAGCTTTGCTGTTGTTCAGTCATTTAAGTATTTCCAACTCCATGAGACCCTATGGACTTTGTCTATGGGGTTTTCTTGGCAAAGATGCTGGTGTGGTTTGCTTGCTCCATTTACAGCTGAGGAATTGAAGCAAAGAGGGGTTAAGTGACTTGGCCACAGTTACACAATTAATAAGCATCTGAGGCTGGAGATTTGAACTCAGATCATCCCAACACCAAACCCAATGCTCTATTCATTGCACCACCTAGATGTCCCTTTTTACAAAGTTTAAATTGTGCTTACCAATGGTTTTTAATTTCAAGTTAATCTCTTGATTTACTTAGTTGAAAGGTTTTGATTTGTTAATTCTTAGACAATTTTATAATCACAAATTAGATTTGTCTTATTTTTCTTTTATTGATGAAAGCATTTAGAGACATAAATTCTCCCCTAAGGACTACTTTAGCTGCATTCTATAAGTTTTAGTATAATATTTATTTGTTGAAATTTTTTGTTGCTTCTTTGACCTACTAATTTTTTAGAATTAAGTTATTCAGTTAATTTTTAATTTTCTTAAAGGCACTTTATTGAACTTTTTTTTAATTTTTATTTTTTTTTAATTTTGATGTAATAAGTAAACAATGCATTCAAATTTTATTCATTTTTGGTAAAAATTTTATTTACAGCTAATTTTTGTAGTTGTCATACATGTCTGAGTACTACGCTAATTCCTTTCTGTTCTCATTCAATAATCAGCAGAATTTTTATCAGTTCTAATTTTCCTAAAGTTCTGTTCATGTTGTTAATTTTCTTATTTATCTCATTTAAATTTTCTAGGTCTCAAAGAAATAAACACTTTCCCCTTTTCCCATTATAGTTTTACAATACATTTCTCCTTTTGACTTAACTATTTTTTTTTCTCTTAACTACTAGCTGTTTTCCTGTTCAGTGACTATATATTATTATTGGTTCATTATTTAAGAAGCCTTTAAACCTGATGTAATTTCTTTGTTCATTTCTTTTTATAATATCTATAATTACTATAGTCTTATCTGAAATCATTGGTGTTAGTTACCTCTGCCTTTTTTTTTTTTTTTCCTATTTCAGTTAAAGTATAACTTACTTTGCTCCAACCCTCTGTTTTAACTCAGTGGATGTCCATCAATTGGAGAATGCCAGAATAAGTTATGATATACGAATGTTATGGAATATCACAATCAGGAGAATGATTTCAGAGAGGCCTGGGGAAATTTACATGAACTGATGCTAAGTGAAATGAGTAGAACCAAGAGAACATTGTACATGGCAACAACATGTATAACATATATTGGATTGTTTGCCATCTGGGGGAGAGGGTGGAGGGAAAGAGGGAAAAATCTCGAACACAAAGGCTATGCAATAGTCAAAAATTATCCAAATTATCCATACATATATTTTGAAAATAAAAAGCTTAAAAATATATTTTTAAAAAGTTTATAATCTATTCAATTTATTTTTCTAAAACCGAGCTATCTAAATATTTTTACTTGGCTCTTTTCAACAAAAGAGGCGATTTGGGCCATTTACAATAGAATTGTAATGGAGAGAGTCATCAGCATCCAGAAAGAGGATTACGGGGGCTAAATGTGGATGACAACAGTGTTTTTACCTTTTTTGTTGTTTGCTTGCTTTTTTTTCTCCTCTCATTATTTTTTCCTCTTTAGTCTATTTTGTGTGTGTGTGTGTGTGTGTGTGTGTGTGTGTGTGTGTGTGTTATGCAGCATGATAAATGTGGAAATATGTATAGAAGGACTATATATGTTTAACATAGATTACTTGCTGTCTAAAAAGAAGAGTCAAGGGAAGGAGGGGAGAAAATTTTAGAACATAAGGTTGGGTGAATGTTGAAAACTATCTTTGCATTTTTTTGAAAATAAAAAGCTATTAAATAAATAAAGATATTTAGTTTAAAAAACAAAAACAAACAAAAGATAGTGTCAAAACTATTTTAAAGTCACAATTTTTAGACAATCCAGTAATTTGTAGATTACTGTTCCTTGATCAATTTTCTAGGTCAGTTTTGGGAGTGGTTTTTTTTTTGATAATTTATTTCTTTCAATTTTTGATTTTGATATTTCTTGGCCTATTGAGTTATTTTCTATTTGAGGGCATCCCATTCTTGGGGCTTTCTACCATCTGTTCTAAGGTGTTATATCTTTATCATTCTTCCCTCCCTAACTGTTCTATTTTACATCTCATTTCATTTCTTTGTGGCTGACTTTTTTTTCCTCTGAGGCTCTATTTGGACTTGTTGGTAGGAGGCGACTCTTAATCTGGGTTTACCCACTTGATCATGTCTAAATTCAAGATACTTCTTCAGAAAAATGGGTGTTTGGTTTGTCTGTAGCACTGGGCTTAGTGTCCATATTGAGCATTTGTGCTTGGATCAAATTCCATTCAATACTCCTGGTTAGTGAGGACAAACCTTGCCTGGTCTGAAATGACTGTCTACAGGCTGGATCCCACCTTCTGTTACAATGCTTGGTCTTGTCTCTTGCCATGGTTCAGTTTCAGTTGGCTTCAATTCTGGGTCTGCCAGACCTGCCTGGATGTTTCTCAGGATCTTTCTTGCACCATGGCAAGAATCTCAGCCTCTCAGATTCTGGAGTCTTTATCTTGCTGTCTAGGAACCGAGTAATAGTACTATATAACTTCATTGGAGAACCTTTCCAGATTTTCCTCTCTGAGAATTATCTCAAAACACAATAATTTTCCTCAGAATTTGATTACTGAACATGGAGTAGTTTTGTCATTATTAAGTGAATAATTGGCTCTTCTCTGAATGTTGAGATCAATGCTTGAATCAATTTAACTTATCAAATATTTATTGAGTGACCACCATTGTACTTCATATTCTGTGCCACTGACACAGCTTCTTTTCTCAAAGAACTTGGATACTTATTAAATAAATGAAGTTTTCAAACATGAAGTAGAGAATATAAAATGATTTTTATGTTAGATAAAATATAAAGTGAAGAAATTTCAACTTGGAATAAACTATGACACTCATCAACAACACATATAAGTCTGGCAAGTTCTTTTGATAACACCTTTAGGAAATGAGACTCAAGCAGTGTTAGCCACATGTGGCTGCCATATTTTAGAATTAAGCAAATTGGCAAAAAAACCAAAATAGGTTTATATAAGCAACAGACATTTAATAAATTCAAATTTTATGTGTATACAATATCTAAATAGATAAAAATCACAACATAAAAATGTGGATAGAATATAGAACAGATGATATTGTAAAAAGATAAAGTGATCTTGAGTACATAAAATTTAAAAACCCTTGCACAATAAAGCAGTATATAACAAGAATCAGAAGAAAAAAATACAGATTGAAGAAAATGTTCAATAAAGATCTCTTGTAAGAAACTGATATCTAAAATAAAAAGGGAACTGATATAATATGATATTAAAATCCAATCCACAAGTCATATTATTAAAAAACAATTTAAAAATACCACTGATTATTACCAGAAAGAAAATGTTCAAAATTACTCATAGTTTTAAAAATATAAATTACAATCCAACCTGAGATACTATATCACACCCATGAATTTGACAGAGATGCTCAAAGATGGAAAAACTCATTATTGGAGGGCCTATGAGAAGATTGATAGATTAATTCACTGCTTGTAGAGTCATGAACCGGCTTAAACTTTCTGGAAATGTTCATAATTCTGAATTATGTAAGAAAAGTTAAATTATTTCCTCTGAATGAAAGATATCATTGCTGGAACTACATTACAGGAAGATTTCTAAGAGCAAAGAAAGACTCAAACAAAAATGCTCAGCACATCATGGTTTGTTCAGCAAAAGGTTAGAAGTTCCCATTTTATCATCATATCTCTCTCTTAATTTCCTATCTGTCATGTATACAGCTTATTGTAGATATTCTTTTTGCTTATTGTTTCTCTCATTAGACTGTGAATTTTTTTTTCATTTCTCCTTTTTTCTGTTTATACACATACATTTATTTTTTAAAAAAAGTTTCCTTACGAATCATGTTGGGTAGACTGTGAAGTTTTTGAGCCCAGAGATTATTTTTTGGCCTCTTTCTATGTCTCTAGAGCTTAGCACAGTGATTGGCACATAGTAGGTACTTAATAAAAATTTGTTACATGTGACAGGCAGCCGGAGAATGACTGAACATGAATGCAATGATATATTATTCTGTCTTAGTGATAAATGTGAAGAAATTCAAAGGAACAAAGGGGGGAGGGGAGAGAAAGACTTATAAAGCCCAAGAAAAACAGATTCAAAAAAACTACAACATATATCTGATGTTACATACACATTTTCTCTTCCTCCCCTTTTTCTCCCCTTCCAATGTTACTCCACACACTATGTATATATGAGTGTATCTATGGATTTCTACAGACCAGACTTGAGACAAGACATTTTATTGTGGGCTCCTTTCTTATATTTTTGGGTCTGTGAATTATTAGGGTATCCTCATTGTTATACTTTTCCCCACTTTATAGTTCCTGTTCTTCAAGGCATCTGGCTTAGTAGGCAGATATAAGGGAGCAGCTTTATCCTTTTCCCTTTTCAGGTTAAAGCTCTCTTTATCAGATTTGTAATTCTCCAGGAAAAACCAGTTCTCATTAGCTGCACACCTCTCCTACACAGGGCCCCGTCATTCCTGTATTTTAAGCCGTGGGTCAGAAATACAAATACTCTTGTCAGAAATCTACCTGCCCAAGAAGCTCTTCATTTCACAATTCACCTCCCCCTCCCAAGACTGGCCACTGCTCAGCACCAGCTTTTTTAAAAAGCATCCCTTATGTGCCCTGAGGTCTTGGGTTTCTTGCCTAGGATATCATAATCACTAACAATGCCTTCCAGATATCTCTGGCAGTATCATTTATCCCCATGTGAATCACCAGAGGAGTGGTCATCATTGTTTTACAGGTGCTGGAAAAGCTATCTGTTGCCCTAGGAAGGCACAAGGCATCACAAGAATGTTTATATTAAATAGACAGATTGCTCCTGAGGAAGCTCCTACCATTCCTCTTCTCCTCTCATGTCCAAGGCCAGATGATCTGGGGATCCACATTTATTATTCCTAGCAGTACAAAGAGCTCCCCAAGAGATCTTGCTCCTCAGTTTACCCAAAGAACCTCTTTTTTACTTTTACTTGGCTCCAATGGTCCTTCCCTTCTTCCTCTGTGTCAAGTTCTATTCTCCAACTCGGCTTAGGGCAGGATTTCTCTTTTGTCTCTCTCATCTGATTCTTTCTTTTTTTCTTCACTACTTCCTTGAGGTTTTTTTTTGTTAAAAAAAAAAAAATAATAATAATAAAGGCAAGGGGATCCTTTTTTTTTTTTTTTTTTTCCCTGATAACCTGGAAAGTTGGGAGGTATATTCTCAGTCCATTTGCCTTTCTCTCTAGTGGGAAGACAGAAGACACACCTGCACTTTATACATACTTAGCAGCATCTTATGGAGAGGGCAATCATAATAGTCTTGTCTTCCTTTGCTGTAAAAATGAGATCACTACTTTTGGCAGCAAAATAACCTGTGGTATCCCTCATGTCTCCATAAGCACCTCAACCAGCTCTCAGAATCACACAATTGAAGAAGGGACCCTCAGCAGTCAGCTAGTCCAACCTTTAGTCCAAAAGAATCCCCACTATCGGGGGCAGCCAGTGGTGCAGTGGTTAAAGCACCAGCCCTGACCTCAGGAGGACCCGTGTTCAAATCCAGCCTCACTCCAGCGACCCTGGGCAAGTCACTTAACTCCAGCCTCAGGGGGAAAAAAAACAAAACAAGAAAAACTCCACTATCCACGCTATCCAGCCTCAACCTGAAGTCCCCCGATGGAAGGAGAACCCATCACCTCCAGAAGCAGACCCCTCTCCATCCGAGGCCCCCTTTCTGATACATAACAAATAACAATTCATTCTTAAGATGGTAACATCACTCATAGAATATCATTTTTGTAAATTAAATCTAAAACAAGAATTCTTACCCTTTATGTTGGCAATCTGCTAAGGCCTATAGGCTCATTCTCAGACTTATTTGTTGTCCAGATTCAAAAGTAAAGCAGATAATAAATGTCTTTTCCTCCAGATTAGTTCACGGGCCCCCCTGAAATCTATCCCCCTACCCAACGAAGGGTCACTGGATACCCAATTAAGAAGCCCGGATCTAGTTGGAGATAACACTGAGTGTGATTCGCCCTACCCCCCCTTTCCCTCCCTTCCTCCCCTTATCTCCTCACTGTGGTAAAGCAGAAAGCATTCTGGTCTTGAAGTAAGATCTCTCACACTCACTACGCAGCTCTAGCCATTAACAGCTGTGTGACTGTAGGTGGTACAGTACTTAGAATGCAGGGCCTGGAGTCGGAAAGACTCATCCTGCCGAGGTCAAATCCAGCCTCAGACACTTAGGTAATCACTAACAAGTCATTGCCCCCGTTTGCCTCAGTTTCCTCAGCTGTAACATGAGAAGGAAGTGACAAGAAAACTGCTCACTCACGGGGTCAAAAAGTCAGCCAGGACTGAGTGATAATGATCTCAAGCTCATCCTCTCATCTCTTTGTGCGTCAGTTTCCTCAGCTATAAAATGAGGATGCGTATAATAACCCACCTCACAGAGTTAAGAAAGCACCATATAAACTTTAATATACTATGCAAATGTAAGCTACCATTACCCCAACCCTTGGAATTCAGAAGTAATTAATGTGATACTGACTCAGGACTTCCTCCCTTAATCATACAGGGAGCCAGTCACCATTGTGTTAATTACCCAGCCAAAGGCCTTGAAAGCAGCTCCCAGTCAGTGTCTGTGTATCCGAGCTAACCACAAAGTGGTGCTCAAAACTCCCCAGCAGCTGAGCCTCGGGTCCGCCGTGCAGGTGTCCTGGCTGTACACTTTCTAAAAGGGCAAAAAAAGCGAGCAGACCGGAGGAAACCAGCGCCACAGAGGCAGCATCACTTTTTTAGCCTGACTCTCACAAGGGGCCTGACCTTCGCTGGCTGAGTTTCAGTGTGGTCTGGGGCAGAAATAGAATTCTGTTCAAATATGAAACCCTAAAATCTATGGTCTTAGAGCTTACTCTGAGCTCTTAGCTTTTGAAGAATTCCACTCTCAGGCCATTCTCCCCAGTAATCAGATTCAGAAAATTACATGACATGATCAAAAAAATCAAGATCACATACACCGGAGGACTGTAGGGAGGAATGGGAGTTGGAAAGAGTGGGAGATCAGAGGTTACTCTCCATCCCAGGCTCAGGGAAAATTATGTTTAGTCTTTATGATATCCTTGTTTCTCTTAGTGGGGAGACCCTGAAGAAACCACATACACATTCACTCAACAGTCTCACTGCATACTATTTAATATTTTAATAGAATATATTATATTAATTAATATATTCCTATGTTACATGTGAAAAATTGCAGGTATGTTTCAAAGAAACATGCTCTGTATAAAGCACTTGAAAATTTAACATATTTCCTCTCACTTACTCCTTCCCCTCTTAAGATTTAAAATTAGAAGAGACTTTCCAGATCAAGTTCAAGGGTTCTTAACTAGGGCCTATCAATTTGTTTTTATTTTTTAAATTATTTTAAATATAAATACATAGTTTTAAAATATATTTTAAATTTTATAATGATTTCTATATAATTGATTTCCTTTGTAATCCTATGCTTTTCATCTTGAAACATTTTTGTGCATTTTGTGTACATTATGCATTTTGAAACATTATTGTGAAGGAGTCATAAGCTTCATAAAAAAGGTTGAGAACTTTAGATCAAGTCAACCCCATTTGGTTTACAAAATGGCAAACTGAGGCCCACAGTACTTATACGACATCATCCTAAGTAGTGCTTTAAGCACTACTCAGCACAACAACCCTCTGGGGTAAATACCCCAATTATTCCCATTTTATATATGAGGAAATGGAGGCACAAGGAGCTATAAGTGCCCATACAAGTAAGGCAATAGTATCTGCAGCAGCATTCAAAGTAAGGACCAAGACTATCTCTTATAGCACCTAGTTTCCCAAATTTATACCAGTAATAAGTAACAGATTAAGAATCTACCTTCAGATCCTCTGACTCCCAGCTGATGGGCTCTTTCCATTATAGCAACACCACTGAAGATAGGGATTATAAATGTTTGTGTTAACCTTTTACAAATGAGAAAATTAAGGATCAGGGGTTGCTAGCTGATAATGGTAAATTTCACACTTATATCAATCACACTTTTTACCATTTACAAAGCAGGGAATTATAAAGTATCACCATCCCTAGATCACTGATAACAAAAGCAGATTTTAAAAGGTTGATTTGCCCAAGATTACACCACTAGTAAATGTTCAAACCAAAGTGTGAAACCAGTCTCCCCCCAGGCAGCCACAAGAGCCTGATTTATCTACAGATGGGACTGGTTAGTGGCGGCCTGACACCCCTTCACTCCCGGAGACTTCACCACATTGGTGCTGGACCTCGTGTGAATACCCTTTTGGGTTAGAACTCCAGAGCTCCAGCAGTCCACCAGCCCCAATATTTCTGGTAGCCGGGACTCCAGGTAGGCACAACAATGCTTACCCTGAATCCAGTTCTTCTACCAACAGACACAATTACTGTATTTTATCACACTGTCTCTCACTTAAAAACACATTAGTATTTTCTCCCAAACTAATTCACATAGGAAAAAAAAGTGTTTTTTGTAATTTGGTACAACCTTTTTAATTTGAGAAAGGTTCAGTCAGACATAACATCAGAATACCAAAACTTAATTTGGGAAAACAATAAACTGTGTGGAGTTAATCAGCAAGTCCTCTCTAGTTTGACAGAATTTGTTTGTACAATCCAGAGGTACAGAATTGGTACTTTCTCCCTTGAGCTCCCTCCCTATTCCTACAATGATATTTTTCTGTAGCTACATCTTACAGAATCAAGTGCTGCTTTTTAAATTTTGTTTTGCTTTAAATAGGAAGAGTGATTCATGTAAATGGTGTAAGATCGGCCATCCATGGAAAGCAAAGCCTTTTACCGAGTCTGAGACTTTTTCAGGTAGGCTGCGCCTAATGGTTAACACAACTTAGGGACTCACTCCTACGGGCTTTAGAAAGTTAGGGTTACTGTTTTGTCAATCAAACTTCCATGTAGAGGAGAGGAAGCACCCAGAATTCACAGGACAATTCCCTGAGCTCCTCCCCACTCATTTTAATAGGGATTTGCATTTTTTACATCTCCCCTCATTCTTTACATTAAATAATTCCTTCCTCTCCTGACCTCTGCTAACATCTCCTCCTCTGAAGATCATTTTCTTTTCACAAGACACCAGTCTCCCTCACATACCCCCCTCTCTCAAGTCTCCCAGTCTTCTGGATTATAGGATACAACTCATAGGATCAGATCTTAAAGTGACCTCAGACATCTAGCTTAATCTTTATATCACAGATCCCTTCTCAGAATAACTTTTTTAAAATAAGTGAGCAAAATGCTAAATTTCAGTTACACATTAAGGAAAATAAAGATGTAATTTTTTTTCCCCATCCAACTTTACAAATCCTGTGACATCTATCCATCAATCCCTTGGACACTAAGTCTATCTTAACTTTTACTATGCAGATTAACTTGTTTAAATCCACACAGCTATTAAGTAGCTCAGTTTCCCCAGAATATCCTATATGACCTATATTTCTCCAATTTCCCTAAAAGACTAAATGAGTCAGCCTTTAAATACTCCTTTAAAAAAAAAGTTATAAGATTACTATTAATCATCTATTAAGATTATTCTGCAATTATTTAGATTTAAATAAAGATTTCAACAAAGATAATGTAATAATAAATTCCTATCTCTTCATTCCCATTCAGTAATCTTTTTTGTAGTTATGGAGTATATATAGTATGTGGTTCTACTTCTGCTTTTTTAAATTTTGCATTATTTCACATAAATCTTTTCTGATTTCTTTGTATTCCTCATACTTGCCTATCTCAGCTGAATTTTTCCATAGCATTTTATCATAATTTATTTAACCATTCCCCATGGCTGAACATTTAGCCTGCAATGTTTTTACAATTACAACTAATACTGTGGAAATTTTCAGATGGCTCTTCTTTTCACTTTGATAACAATTTCAGGAAATATTTCTCACAAAGGAATTTCCAGGGATGGCTATTAAAAGGAAAAGAAAAAAAATTTTTTTGCTATGTACTGCAAGTTGCTCCTAAAGAATTTCTTTGCAATTCCACCAACAAGTGTGCCCATTTCCCCCCAAAAAAATCCCATCAAGACTAAATGGTGTTACTATTAGTTATTCTTTCCATTTTGAAGAATGTGAATCTCATCCTTTTATCTAGCCCAGAACTGCATAAAAAAGGTAATCAGAAGTCACAGCCCTCAAAGAGAAATCCCCACTGAGAAAGATAAGGTAAACAGGCCAGAAAATCATAGCAGTGCCCCCAACTGGAAAGCCCCAGAAAAGTCTGTTAGACTATGCTATGACCAGGGAAACAAACTGAAAAAAGATCCTTTGTGGGGGCCTAAAACTCTGTCCTGAGTGCTCCGAGTCCAGGCACAGCAAAGGAAGTATAAAAGTCACAACATGCCCCCAAATCAAAGCCACAACATCAGGAATTCAGGCTGAAGGTTTGCTTAAAGAGATACAAAGCACAGACAACTGTGAAGAAATATTATGGGTCAAGAGATGTCCAAAAGGAACTCCCAAGAGAATGTAGAAATCCAGTAAGCCTCAGGGGCTCAGAAAAAAACTAGGGACACAAGAACTAAGGGTGCCTGAAAGAAAAAAAAAAGTTTAAAAAATGAAAAATTATATATATATATATATATATATATATAAAGAGAGAGAAAAAAGATGGAAGGAGAATAAAAAGTTTAAAAACAAAAAGCTTACATAGGTAACAGATTCCCTGACCTCATGAAATAACAAAAAGAATTAAAACAAAATTAAAGGATTTGAAAAATAGAAAAAAATCTAATATGCCTACTTGTGGACAACAAGACAACAAATAAAAACTTTCAAAATGTAGCCAAAGCAGAGCAGTCTTTAGGGGAAAATGTTTGTTTCTAAACAATTTCATCAACAAAAGGGAAAGTGAATCAATGAATTGGGTATACATGTAAAAGAAACTAGGGGAAAAAAAACAAAAATGAAATGGTTAAACCTATTTAAACACAAAAATAAAAAGGTTCAAAGTAAAAGAAGAAATTAACAAACCTGAAAGCAAAAAAGTTATTTTAATGAATAAATAAAACTAGGAACTAATTTTTAATAAGAACAAAGAGTTTTAATTCATCTGATTAAAGTTTTTAAAAGCAAAACAATGGTATAAAAAAGTGAAAACAATTTCACAACAAATAAAGAAAAGTGAAAATAGTTGAAAACTTTGATCAAGTATATGCTGATAAAATCTTTTTATGTGAGTACAAAGTGAAGCATTTTCTCCCCACCTACCTTTATTTTCTTGAATTTTTCTTTTCTTTTTTTTGGAGGGGGAGGGGGTAACATGGCTAATATCAATATATGTTTTGCATGACCTTACATGTATAATGTATATCAAAATGCCTGCTTTCTCAACATGTGGAGGAGAACTTTAGAAAAATTTTAAATGAATATAGAAAAGAAAAAAAATTTAATGTAATTGAATGTAACAGTAAAAAAAAAATAATGGGAAAAACTGATAAGTCTAAATGAAATGGATTAATATGAAAAAAATATAAAATACCCAGATGAAAAATAATAGTGGGAAAAATAATAAATTGAACAAGCCATGAAAGAACTCTCAAAGTAAAAAAGGAAAAAAAAAAAAAAAAAAAGGCCAGATGGACTTACAAGTAAATGCCACCAAATGTTTAAACAATTAACTCCAGTATTACATAAACTGTTTACAAAACTAGGTAAACAGGAGATGCCCAAATTATTTCTATGACACAGATATATCTTTGATACCTAAACCAAAGACAAAACAAAGAAGAAAAATTGTAGGATTATATCTGTAATGAATATTCTCAAAAATACTGAATTAAATATGAACAAGGAGATTACATCAACATAATTAAAAGATCATATACTGTGAACATGTTAAATCATAATAAGAATGCTAGGTTGGTTCAATATTTGGATAACTATTAAAAAAAACCACATTAATAACAACTATAAAATCAGTAGCTACAAAAAAACTTTTGACAAAATATCCATTTCAGTTAATAAAAAAGCATAGGAAAAGATGGCCTTATATTACATCCATCTAAAACAGCAACAAGTATTTACATATATATATATATATATATATATATATATATAGTTCTCTATAGTTTCTCCACAATATATATTTATTTGTATAGGTACATATATAATGTATATTATATATATATATATATATATATATATATATATATATATATATATATATATATATATATATATAATGGAGAAACTATAAAGAACTTTTCATTAAGAGCAAAGGAAAATAAGGATGTTCATTATCACTACTATAGTACTAGCAGCAAAAAGTCAAATAAAATTAACAGAACATGGGAAAACAAGAAACAAAATTCACTTTTAGCAGATGATATTCTCTGCTTAGAGAATCCTCAAAAGCCAATAAAAAACTGAAACAAAACTTCAACAGAGTAGCAAGATATAAAACAAGTGTTATCTAGCATAAATTATCATCATCCATCTACAATGTGACAGAACACAGCATCTTTCCTCTAACCCACATGATGGAGGAAAGAAGTCTAATTTGTCCTGGCTTCCCTGACACAATTTCCTAGTTCTCTAATGGCATAAAAAGTCCCAGTCACAGGAAGCCTACAGCCCTCTTACCTGCATTTCTAAAACCCACTCAAGTCACTTTCCCTTGTTTTGCTGACTAAGCCCATTTCCATATAGACTCAGGAGGGATGTCCAGAGTAACTGTGCCCTTGCATCTTTGCTGCACAGCCTTGAAGTGTTAGGACAAAGTCAACTTCCTTGTGTTAAATACTCAGTGGCTTTCAAGTACCTCATTACAGCCCCACATCAAACCCCAACTCAGAGAATAGTGCCATTAGAGCTTCGCCTCTGACTCACATAAATCATCAGCATTTCTGTGCATTGCCATAAAAATCCAGCAGGAAGAGATTAAAAGAGAAATCTCATTCAAAAGAACTAGAGGATGTTCAAAATATTTGACAGTTTGGATACCATGACACATAAGGAAGTAACTACAAAACAGGCCTTAGAGAAATATTGGAATTAATCATTAAAGAGACATTTTTGAGCTGTGTCAGTAGAATAAGAATACTACCTAAGTTAATTTAGTTTTTCAGCACAATAACAAACTACAAAGGGCTAGAAATATAACAACAAAATTCATATACCGAAAACAAAGTCAACAAGTCCTTATCATTACCTAAATGAATTTATTCTATGCTACACCAAATTACCAAAGGGCAAATATAACCCAATATACAAAATTCATATGAAGAGAAAAAGTCAACAAGCAATTATTGATCCCCTGATATGTTCAGGGGAGATAAAGAAAAGGAAAAAAAATAACCATCCCTGCTCTCAAGAAGCTCAAAGCTGTTCAGTTGTATCTGATTCTTCATGACCCCATTTGGGATTTTCTTGACAAAGATAATGGAGTGGTTTGCTATTTCCTTTTCCAAACCATTTTACAGATGAGGAAACCAGGCCAAACAGGGTTAGGTGACTTGTCCAGGGTCACTAAGCTACTAAATATCTATGGGTGGATTTGAACTCAGATGAATCTTTCTGATTCCAGGTCTCCTCGCCCAGCTCTATCCCCTGTGCAAGGTAGCTGCCCCAGTAACCATATACAAATAATATATAAACAGAATAAATTAGAGATATCTCAGATGGGCTTGGGAAAGGCTTCTTGCAGAAAGGAGTTCTTTATAGACTTTAGTTAGCTACATTACCTTGGACAAGATACAACTTCTTTTAAGCTTTAGATTCCACATCTGTAAAATGGAGTCAATAATAGCACCTATTTTGCTGGGTTAATATGGGGATCAAATGAGAAAACATATGCTAGTTATTATGATATCATTCATCTAATTTGTCATTTATATGATAAATTCCTAACAAAACAAAGGATAAGAAAGATGAGATTAAATGGGAAATTTTCATTATATAAAATGAAAAGCTTCTGCACAAAGCTAATGCAATTAGTAGCAGCTTGGTAGTACAATGGATAGAGCACTGGCCTTGAAGTAAGAGGATCTGAGTTTAAAAGTGACCTTAGACCCTTATTAGTTGTATCATCATTGACAAATCATATAACTCCAATTAAGACCAAAAATGAATAACTCCTTTTAAAAAAAAAAAAAAAGCCAATGTAATTAAAAGCAGATGGCATATAGTTAACTGGTAAAATACCTTTGCAGCCAGTCAGCCTGATAGTCAAGATATACACAGTATAGGGAACAGATTAAAATAAATAAGAATAAGAGCATTTCCCCAAGAGATAAATGGCCAAAGGGCATAAACAGGCAGTTCTCAAAAAAGAAAAGGAAAAAAATCTATCAACAAGTATATGAAAAACATTCCAAATCATTAATAAGAGAAATGTTAAGAAATAACACTAAGGTTCTATACCACACCCTTCAAATTTGAAAAGTGACAAAAAAGGGAAAATGACAATTGCTGGAGGGTTCTGGTTAGAGAAGCACATTGATACAGAGCTGTGAACTGGTACAGACAAAATGCAGAGCAATTTGGAATTACATGCCTAAAGTTGCTCAACTATATACCTTTTGACTCAGAAATATTACAATGAAGTACATATTCATAAGTGATAAAAGAAACTATATGTACAACAATATTAATAGCCACCCCTTTTGAGTTAACAAAGAGCTAAGGGGATGCCCATCAACTGGAGAATTATGATATATCAATGTAAAAAATAACTACTTTCAGCACTTATTTAACATAATATCGAGAATTCTAATAATTTCAATATAAAAAAAATTTTTTTAAAGGCACTATGGAAACCTTAATCTTTTGGTTCCAAATCTACTCAGTCAACTAATATTTCTTTAACCCCAGCACTGTGTTAAAATGCTCTCAACATAACCAATATATAATGTTTACATACCATCTTATGATTTACAAAGCACTTTCCTCTCAACAACCCAATGACTGGGAATTGCAAATATTACTACCATTTTATAGAAGGAAAAACTGAGGTTTAAAGACATGGAGTAGCATGCCCAAGATCATATAACCAGTCATTGTAATTGGAATTCAAAGCTAGCTATCTTCTGACTCCAAAATGAAATTGTTGGGGAAAATGGCAAGGATACTTGCTATCCAGTATGTATCCAGCCCCTAACAGTGGTTCTAACTGTTGCATAAATATACTCTTGTAAATTCATGTCTAAGACATAAAGCATATTGTGAGGAGGGTGGGCAGGTATGAATACTTGAATTCTATTCCCAGGAAATGTCTTTTGGTATCCCCAAAAGTTAACATAGTACTGGCATATAGTAGGAGCTTAATAAATGCTTACTGACTGACACCAACTAATTAATGCCTTTGCCTTTTAGATTACCTTCCATCAATGCTTTTTATGTCTTACATATAACTAGTTCTACGTGCACAGACACTTTAGAATGGGAACCCCTTGAGCCCAGAAACCATCCTTATTTTTCTATGTACCCCAACAGTAAGTCTAGAGTCTGGCAGATTTTTTGTGCTTAACAAACACTTGTTGACAGCAGTTGCTTAATTTAGTTTTTTTCAAGGCTTCAATCTGCCCCTCTTTACAATGACTTGGATGGATAAGTTGAACTCTAAGATATCTTGCAGTTTGAATATCCCAGAAACTCTTCCTTATTAAAAAAAAAAAAAAAAACAGGAAAAATTAAAGCAGCCTAACAATGTCATTTCTCAAATTTCCCAGCTGGCTTTTTATTTATCCTCACCCAATTTCCTCCTTTAGCAATCAAAAGAAAGAAGATTTTAAATCCCAATGCAACAAAGCATAATCATAGTACTGCCCATCTTTGTGGATGGTCATTCAGAAGACTCCTGACTAATCAGTAAGGATGGTATGTGACCCTTAGAGAGCTCACAGGAAGCTTCAGTGACTTCACAAGACATCAATCTCATTACTTAAGATATTCTCCAGGTTGCTGGAAAGATGGACAGAAACAGTGACAAGAAACAGTGATGGAATGGGCAACAAGAAAATTAGGAAGAGGCCAGGCTATAAAGAATTTTAAATGCCAAAAAAAACCATCAGACTTTGCAATTGATCCTGGCCACTGGAACTCACAGAGTTCTTTAGAAAAATATCCTTGGGATGCTCAATCAACTAGGGAATGGCTGAACAAGTTGTGGTATGTGAATGTAATGGAATACTATTGTTCTATATGAAATAATGAACAGGCTGATTTCTAAAAAACCTGAAAAGACTTACATGAACTGATGCTTTGTGAAAGGAGCAGAGCCCAGACAACACTGAGCACAGTAGTAGCAACGCTGTCTGATGATCAACTATGATAAGACTTAAAAGACAATTCTGAAAGACTCGGCAGAGAACATGCTACCAACAACCAGTGAAAGAACTATGGAGTGTAATATTCTCTGTAAAATGTAGTGTTCTCTGTTGAGGTTTCTTTGGGGTCTCTGGGAGCAGCCTTCATTTCACTTTCAGTAATCACCAAAGGAGTAGCCAGGGTTAAAGTCCAAATCCTTTATTGTCTCCTTCAAAGTCCTGTCTCCTTCACTTGGGGCTCAGCTAGTTTTCTGGAGGCCTTCTAGAGTCTTGGTTTCAGTGGAGAAGTGAAGAAGGAGAGCCTGCCACCAAGGCGTGTGAGATGAATCTGAGTCCAAGGGCTTGTGCTCCAGCCTTCTGTCCACTTGTCTCTGAATCTCCCTGACTGAGGCTTCTAACTTATATGCCCCACACTGAGTATCACCAATCATTATATCACTAGGAAACCATTATTTGTTGTAGGATTAAATCAATGCTAAACTAGATTTAACCCTTGTCTCCTCAATTCCACTTAGTACCTTGTTTCAAGTTCTGGCCCATAGCATTTCCTTGTAGGATTAAATCAGTCATAGTGAACCATGCTAAATTAGATAACCATTGTCTCTATCGATTCCACTGACTTAGTACCTTTAAGAATCCTTTGTTTCAAGTTCAGAGTTCTGGCCCATAACAGTGGAGTTTGAATGCAGATTGAAGCATACTAGTTTTCAGGGTATTTTTTTCTTGTGGTTTTTCCTTTTTGTTCCGATTTTTCTTTCACAACATGAATAATAAGGAAATGTGATTGATATAGATTGTACATGTATAACCGATATCGGATTGCTTATTGTCTTGGGGAGGAAGGGAATAAGGGAGAAAAAAAAATTGAAGCTCAAAAATATTATAAAAATGAGTATTCAAATGTATTTATTGCATAAATATTAAAGTAAATTCCATGTGAATCATTAAAAAAAAAAAAATCACCTTGGCATTTGAATGGAACAGGGAGCCCAGTTAAAAATAAATAAAGACTTACCGCCATATACATATAAAGAAATCATGAGGCCTAAAACTAGAGTAATGGCTATATGAATGAAGAAAAAGGAACATATACCAGAGATAAGGTAGAAAGGATAAAATATGGCAACAGATTAGATACAATATTTTTAAATTTACAAAGCACACATTATCTTATTTGAATCTTCCAAAAATCCTGAGGTAAGTACTATAGCTATTTTATCATCGTCCCCATTTGATGGGATGAGGAACACAAGGGGCAAAATTGACCATGATCTTGTAGTGGGTATGAAAAACATAATTTGTATCTAGGTTTTCCTGAGGGAGATTGGCTCTCCATCTCCTCTTAAGACCCTATGCTTGCAACTATTATAAGAGACAGTATGGTGCCTTAGAACCATAATCTGATCTCAGAATTACAGCTTCCTCACCTATAAAGTAAAAAGGTTGACTAGGTTAGTTCCCCCCCCCAAAAAAAAAAAGTTTTAAGCTTTAAATCTATATTGTTATGGCATATTGAGATTAGGAAGCAGTCTGACTTGAAAATATGAATTCCAATTCTATTTCAATTGACTTTCCCCAACTTTGGACAAGTCAATTAAAATGATAATACTAGCTTTTACATACTAGTTTACAGTAGAACAGAAAGGGAGGTTCACTTGTAAAATACTCAGTAACCATCAAAGCTGAATCAGAGAAATGCATTAGCAACCACCACCTAGATAAGAGATGACTCCAAAAGTGTGCCTGACTGGCAGGCTCAAAAACACTCATTGGGAGGAAAGCTACCCCTTAAATCCTAAACTTCTACTAAACTTTTCTTCCATAAAAAAAAAAAAAAATTCTCAGTAACAAACAAAGCACCTTCCCAAACCGGAGGTTCAGTTCAGCTCCTCTGTCTTTTCAGGTTTTCCCACACCAGTTGCTGAGGGATTAACTGTGCCCACTGATTTGCCCCTTGTGGAAGGGAATAAAACAAAGTAAGGACCACTGTTGGGAGAGAGGGAAGATAAAAGATACCCTCCCACACACAACAGAAAAGTCCTCAACTTAAGACACAGGCTCGGATCCATCAGACTGCCCTTCAAACATGTTTGCCATTCATTCTCTACTCCAAAGAAAAGTTTGTTGTTTACTGGAATCTAGAAACCATGCAAGGATTGCTTGTTGGCTGCCAGCAAACATGCTTTATTATGCAGCAATTTTTTTTTTAATCACATCCTAAGAAATGGAAACATTCCCAAACCATTTCCAAATGGTCCACTATAGTTTCACTTCTTGACCCCTACAGCTTTTTTAAATTCTTGATCAAGCAATGGGCAAGTGTGAAATTGAACTTTTCATGAATATTAAAGAGTATACATCATCTAAGCAAATAGCTATAGAGATATATACACAAAGACATCCTAAATTACAAGTGACACCTATCCATCTATCCCTCTACTGTAATGAATAGACATCTGATTAAATTACCAGAAAAGGCAATAATACGAATAAAATTTATATTGAAACTATGGATGTGGTTTCCAAGCTATACTTAAAAAAGTTTTGCTTCGAATTTGGGTTGGTTTTTAAATGTGTACTTTTCTACTTGCAGAATTTCATTTTTATTCTGGCACAAAGAGGTGAGCTTCTTAAGTAGTCCTTCTGGCTCAGGCATAACCACCATCCAAATTCATGTTTACAATAGACATATACAGTCTCTTTATGAGAGAAATCAAGACAAGTATTTTCCCCCTAAAAATAGTGCCCTGTTACTGGTGCAGATTTTCAAGGTGGATTTATTGCCATTCGGCTAAACAGAATTTGCTGATTTAATACTCTTACTATTTAGTTACCTCAGTTTGTGTTATGAAGCATGAAATAAATTAGATTACTCATACCACAATATTTTACAGAACTCAGTGGAGAATTGAATCTACAAAGTTTAAGAATGTGTGTTCTTAAAAGTGTCAGGATACTTTAAAGTTCTCTAATTGAGGTGCTCCAAAAGTACACCTATCACCATATATGAATGAATAGTTAAGTCCCACAAGTTTCACTGGTTATTTTTTCTAAGGCAAAAATCCCAACACCTGCTCCTACCAAAACAAACAACAAAAAACAACATCCAGCTATCTCTGTCCCTATCTGAAAACTTATGAAAATTTAACTTCCTCCAGAGGACTCTGTATACTAAGAAATATTGACTAGTTCTCAACAGGTAAATTTTAAATAAAACTCAGCACCTCAATGTGGAAGAAGGGTTTCAGAGGCTTTTTCCAAAAACTGATTTTTGCATTTCTTTTGTACCCACTTAAAATGAGGTGTTGATAATTTATTAAAGCAGGCCAAGCTACCAACAAACTTCCTTGTAAGAAACTGAAGTGCACAGGAAGGGAGTCTGGGAGCCAATCAAATAAATACACACTGATGGGAAAAGTAAGTAGGGAAATGTGCAATCTTTCTTGAGTTCCCACATGATCAACTTTTCAGAAGCAACCCAGAAGAGTACCACCAACCTTCATTACGCAACTACTCAGGGCAAGTGCTGTTTGCAAACTACACGCAGGCAGCTGCATTTACTACTAGACATGGACAGAAAACAAGGAAAATCCTACAATTAGATTTCTCGGTGCTCTGTCAAATAGAGAAGGTCACTTTAGCTATGGCAACTTCCATAGTTCTATTTTCCTTATGCACCAGAGTTATCTCCTGGGGTCCTACTATACTTTCCTATGCATTGATTATAAAATACCATTCGGCAAGTTCAATCATCTTTAAAAAAAAAAAAAAAAAAAAAAAAAAAAAAAAAAAAAGTCTAAAACGCTAAGACAAACTGCCTTCAAAATTGCAGCTTTGAATTCTAATCAGAGGGAAGGGAATGTCCAATCCACCCAACACTGCAGGATGAACAAGTTAGGGTTTTGAAGAATGAGGAGAAAGCCACTCTTCACAGAATAAAAGTTAATTCCCCCCCGTCCACATGTTAGGGCTGCAAAGCCAGAGGCAGGGTTTTTAAAAGCAGCACTAATCACTCGGGGGTGTTTTACAGTTCAAAAAACAAGACTGGTGTGCTTTTTTTCCTGGCCAATTGTGACAAAGCTTTTCATTGTCAAAAAAAGGGGAGGGGGGAAGGAAGCGAAAACACGAGAGGAAAGGGGGAGGGCAGCAAGGTTAAATTAAAGGGTATAGACTGCAAGCTGCATCTTCTTCCCCCGAGCCCCAGAGATCGATCGCGAATAGAATAAACTGCAACAAACCCACTTTTAAGAAAGAAGCAACGATCCCCCCCCCAGCCCCCCACCCCGGGGTCGAGCCGAAAGGTTTCTTTTTAAAACATGGAGGGAGGAGGAAGAGGAGGAGGAGGAAGAGGAAAGAGGAGGAGGAGGAGGAGGGGGAAAAGGAGCTTTACCTTAATGGTACACTGAACAGGAGTCTCAGACATGTCTCACAGCGAGAGAGATCAGGAAGTTCTCAGTTTTTTTCCACTTTCCTTTCCTCTTCCCCAACCCAGAAATCCTCCAAGCAGCCAGCCAGATGCGATCATTTAAGAAGTTTCTTCTACCATCTTCATCACCGCCCCCACCCCCCCAGAAAAACCCAAATCCCGGAGATCCTGCGGCTCCTGCCCTCCCGCAGAAGAGGCAGCCGTGCAGTCCTTTTCCGGAGGCTGGGAAGCGGCGGTCGGGGCGAGGAAGGGAGAAAGCAGAGTCGGGGTCAGGGGACCCGCAGGGAGCGGTATTTTGGTCGGCTTGGAGCTTGTCTGCTGGATGAGACTGTTTATCTGGGTCTCTCTCTCCTCTCTGGCTTGTCCGTCCGTTCCTCCCCCTCCTCCTCCTCCTCCTCCTCCTCTTCCTTCTACCTCCTTCCTTTCCTTCCCTCCCTCCTCCTCTTTCTCCTCCTCCTCCTCCTCCTCTCTTCTCTCCCTCCTTCTCTCTTAATGTTTTCCTTCCTGGAAGAGAGAAACTGAAAGGCGAACTGAGAAACCTCTATGCTCATTGATCTTGAGAGTTTCGGTGCTGAAACTGACGTGAATTCCCAGCAAAGAGCTCTGCCTCTTAAAGGAGCCACCAGGAAATAAAAGCTCAGGTTACAGCCAGGCATCGGGGAAATAAATGCAGGACGGGAGACTGGGGGGGGGGGGGAAGGGGGAGTAGGTGGAGGGTGGGGGAGGGGCTGCCGATAAAACAGGTGAAAGTGTTGAAACTAAGAGGAAGGAGGGTGGCCAGCCTTTAACTTCGAAAGGCCGATGCATCCCTGGGGGGAGGGGAAGAGGAGGAAATAAGGAAACCAGCAAAGGAAATAAAAAATAATACGGACTTGGCAACCCTTTATGCTCTAAGATTTTTTTTTTAAATTTTGTGCGAATGATGGCATCACATAAGTAAAAGTAACAGATATTTTTAAATGTCACATTGATTTTCATTTTGATTTTTTTGCATTAGGAAACTACAGGATTTATTAAAACACCTACACGTTACCAGCCTAGTCTCTAGTAAGCTACGTTTAAAATGCATGAGTGGTGGAGGTTTCCCCCCTCCCCTCCCTTCCCCAAGCGCCAATGCAAGGGTAAAAAGAAACCCGGGATGGTCTTTTAGGGATGAAAAATCTAAACGAGGAAATAAAACAATAGCCTTTGTTCTTCTTGACTGCTGCCTCTTTAAGAGAAGCTACCAGGAAATGGGAGATCAGGTTGCAAACTGAACACAGGGAAATCTGGAGAGAGCCCGGGAGGGACATTGGAGACAAAAGCAGTGGAGGCTGAGCCAGAGCCAGAATGATGGATTAGGAAGATAAAGTGAGCGAGGAGATAAAACCAGAAAGATTTTTTTTTTTTTTTTTCTAGGAAAATAGACGTATTGGAAAGGAAAGACGTAGGTTGAATTCAGAGTACTGGGGGAGGGGACCACTCTAACGAAAACTGCATTCAGGAGAAGGAAAGAGTAGACAGTTATCAAAGGCAGTTTAGTTCCCGTTCCTTTTCCTCAACCTCCTCCCCCTTTTGAAAGAAATTGCATTCAGTGAGTGCTGTCCTTTTAAAGAAACAGCTACTTCCTAACAACTGAAATTTGCTGCTGGACTCCAAAGTTAGCAGGATGTGTTAGTGGAGATAAGAAAGGAGGAAAAAGGAAACACCATGATGTGTGTGTGTGTGTGGGGGGGGGGGAATGAAGTATACCATTAGCACTTTATAAAAGAGCTTAAGGTAGGAAATCGTCTAAGGCAAATTGGGGGAGGGGAGGGGAGAGGAATCCTGGGAATTATTAAGAATATGTATGTACTTTACAGTTAACTTGTTAAACAACATCTTAAGTTTCAAAACTTGCTGCCATCCACTATATTGTCTGAGCACTTTTTAAAAAGGGAAGTGGCAGTTACTCTGAGCCAGGGTCTTCAGTTAGAGCAAATTATGTTCAATTAATCTTTTTTTTTTTTTTTAAACAGTATCAACAATGAAGGCACCAAGATAATTCTCTCTAGAGGCCTGCTGAATATTCATTTTTCCAAGTAATAAGTGACCAGTCCTACCTAAGTACTCACTAGGTCAAGAAAAAGCCACTCACCCATTGTAACCTATATTTCTTCTTCTTTTTTTTTAAATACTTTTTATTTACCAGTTATATGCATGGGTGATTTTACAACATTGACAATTGCCAAACCTTTTGTTCCAATTTTTCCCCTCCTTCCCCTCCCCCCCAGATGGCAGGTTGACCAATACATGTTCAATATGTAACCTATATTTCAAAGGGCAGTTAGGATCATAAAGCTGAAAAAAGCATGTCAGATCATCCTGAAGAAACTGAGGCTTATAGGAGTGAGAGTAATTACTAGAAAGTTATTTGAACCTGGATCTCCAAATTGCAGATTCCTTACTTTTAAACTTGTACTTACCTGTTTGTCCCAATTTTCTGATCTGTAAAGGGAATAATAACAAGGATGGTACCCACCTCCTTGGATTGTTATGAGGATCATGTAATGATTGTAAAGTGCTAAGCCATGTGTTATTATAATTTCTTTAGTTGAATGTAATTGTCCCATATCTGATAAATTTAAAGTAGATTTAAAATGCCAAAATTTTTAGGGTAATGATTTTTACTTGGGATAATTTGGAAATGCTATTAACTGAATTGATATTTAAAATTATGTTCATGTTTTAAATACATGGTATTGTTTTGTGTTATTATTGTATTTCTAAATTCTCTTAAATTGTGAAATTTGAGAGACCATTCTAATAGAAATGCTGTTAAGCAAAATAACTTTTTAATCTGGATGCTATTAGATTATGAATTAGGCTTTTAAAAGGATGTGATAAAAATAGATATTTGAAAACTGTTAAATGTTTGATGGTTATATTTTCTTTTTTTAAATTTTTTAAAATTAATTTTATAATTATAATTTTTGACAGTACATATGCATGGGTAATTTTTTACAACATTATCCCTCGAACTCATTTCTGTTCCAAATTTTCCCCTCCTTCCCTTCATCCCCTCCCTTAGATGGCAGGCAGTCCCATACATGTTAAATGTGTTATTGTATATCCTAGATACAATATATGTGTGCAGAACCAAATTTCTTGTTGCCCAGGAAGAATTGGATTCAGAAGGTAAAGATAACCTGGGAAGAAAGACAAAAATGCAAACAGTTTACACTCATTTCCCAGTGTTCCTTCTCTGGGTGTATCTGATTCGGTCCATCATTGATCAATTGGAACTGAATTAGATCTTCTTTTTGTTGAAGATAATAGATATATGTTCTTATAAAAACAATAAGTAGCAACTTTTCATTTGAAAATTTTGGGCTATTATGAAAGTGGATAAGTTTTAAAAATGTAGCTTCAACATATTGATAAGTCAATTCTCAAGTATTTTCTCTATGTCTGAAGTCCCAGAATATGGTTGTTTTTCATTTATAAGGATAAATGAAATGTTAACTATTAGAGAAACATCAGACAAGACAATAAAGCCCTAAGTTGTGGCTAGTGAAATTTTGTTATTTAAACAAAAAATTCTTGGAATTATAATTTACTATTGTTTTGAGCTTTGGTGACTGGGATAGTTGTCTGAATTGTCATAAAGGCAGTAGTAGCAAATGGCATTTACTGTAACATAGGAAAAAGTTTGAGGATGATCTTGATCTAGCCTAAGGTAGGATCCTTCTGACTCTATTTCCTTATTATATCATTTCTTTTCTGAAAAAGAAATTTCTCCCCCGTGGTTAATCCTAAACTTTGCTGTCACTACATGATTGGGTATCAGATATGACTCAAACATGGAATCAAACAGAACTAAGGGAGTTTTTTCTCTCCGTTAAGATATATGCCATTGTTGGAACTATGTCTCTTTTTTTGCAGCAAATTTCTGAAATGGAAGATGTTTTTAAAGTATAAGTATAATATTAAAAAATAGATTGATACTGGAACATTTCTGAATCTAGAATATTATATGGGTGTGAACATGTTACAATTTTAACCTATATTTATGGCCAAATATAATATAGGGATGATAGCTTCTTAAAGGGGAAATAATTAGACAAAGTAATAAAATAAAGATGTAATGTGAAAGTTCAAAATAAATGAAATTATAAATTTTGAGAAAGAAATATTAGACTTTTCTCTAGGAGCTATATGCATATGTATATGATTGGCTTCCAAATTTTTCTGTCATAGAAATTCAGAAATTCTGTCAGGAAATGAGTATATTTTAGTAATAAATTCTCAAAATTGGATTGAGAATTTTACACATAAATTGTATTGATAATGGTTAAAAAAAAGTATTTTCTAAAGTATTTGATGATTTTAAAAGGCAGTAGAGTTGGAACTTTATAATTTTTTTTTTCAAATTCTTGTATGAAGTACAAGAAACAGCAAATAAGATATAAAATGAGATTCTCTTAAGATTCAAATTTGGAGAATAAAATTTAATTTGTACCAAATTATATTAAGGCAGAATTGTCTAGGAACCTCTAAATTTGGAACTAGAGAAGCAGAGCCTCTTATTATCCAAGAAAAGATGTCCAGGGACTAGATAACTATATGACACATCTGAGTCTCAAAATGTGCTGGTTAAATAGGTTTGAGAAAGGGTCACTGGAATATAAGAATACTTGATGTTAATTAATATTAGTGATAATCATTATATTGCATTGATTATTTATTTCACAATGTTTATTTTAAAATTTTTTCTTGCTTATCATGGTGACATGTGAATCCCTCTTCTCAAGATTAGTTAATCTGTAACTTGATATTAATTGTAATGTGACTTAATGTAGTTATGATTATGGATTCATTTAAAAAAAACATCTTAATGGAATATTATTGTTCTATAAAAATGATGAACAAACTGGTTTTAGAAAGTCCTGGAAAGATTTTTATGAATTGATGCTGAGCAAAATAAGCAGAACCAGAAAAACATTCTATACAGTAACAGCAAGATTGTGCTATGATCTACTATGAAAGATTTGGTTCTTCTCAGTGATTCAGTGATTGAAAGCAATCCCAATAAACTTGGGATAGAAAACACCATCTGCATCCAGAAAGAGAACTATAGAGATTGCATGTAAATCAATACATGCTATGTTTACTTGTTTTCCCCTGTGTTTTTCCCCTTTTATTCTGATTTTTCTCTCAGCATGATTTATAAAGAAATGTGTATTTTGGCATATATTGGATCACTTGTTGATATATATAAATTTTCAAGAAAAAAAAAACACCTTACTTAGCATTATTTAAATCTAGCCCTGCATGGCTAGGAACCTGGACCTTCTTTATGTGCTATTTAGAGACACTTAAGCAAGGACCTATATTATGCTGACCAGAAACTCAGATTCAAAGATTGATGCAAGTAGTTTTCTCATAATTATACATCTTAAGCAGCCCATATATCTAATCTGAAACCTGGCATCTACTGATCAATCAGTACTGACTACTCCGACACTTTCCAATTTTGTAATTCTGGACTTTTGAATCATTTTAAGAAAGTCCCTACTCCTGAATGAATGACAGAACCCCAATCAAATTTTGTCTAGTACAGACCCAGAAGCAGCCAAGATCCAGAAAAGACAGCTTTCCCAAGATTCTGGATGAGGGCTGAGTATATATATATATATATATATATATATATATATATATATATATATATATATAGTCTTTAAGTTTGGGGTTGGTTTGTTTTTTTCTTCTTCCCTTTGAAGGTCTTGATTCCAGTGTGTATTGACATTTTCTCCCTCTTCATTCTTAGCTATCCTATACTTCCAGAGTGGGTCCCCTCAAGAAAATGACCTCACTTTGGCCAAAAAGGGGAAATTTCAGGATCCTGATGCTAAGATCATCCCTCTCTTTTTACTATTAGGAGACACCCTATTTTCTAGAGCTAAAATCTAGCAAGCAAGCTATGTGCCTTCAACCTGACATAACAATAATCTTTTATAGCTTATCCTCTGGATGAACTCAGTCACAATAAAATCTCAAAACAAAATAAAACCAAAGTGGTGGTTACAAACAAAAATCTTTATTTTATTGGAGAAAGGAAACAAGACACTTATGTGCCAAGAGATCTCTTGTAGGAGGCCCACTTTAGTGTGAACAAATCAAAATATTTTTAGCAATGCTATGTATTGAATTGTAGCTCTAACAATAAAGGGGAAACAGCAACAATGAAATAAGTTTGATTTGTAACCAGATTTCATAACCAGAAAAGAGGTACCACTGGTGCTTGTCCAAGCTCAGGGACTACTGATGCTGGTGTGAAACAATATATTTACAAAGGTTTCCTCATTCCTATCCTATTCAACATTGTTATCAATGGCTTTTAGAAACATTTTATAGAAAACTATAGTTGACAGAATCAAGATCTTATTGAGCTGGAATTAGGAACTAAAATTAGCAAAATGAAATTTAATAAATATTATAATAATTAGTTCATTTAAAGCCTAAAAGTAATATAACCATCCCTAAGGTCTATATAATTCCCTCTTTTTCAGCTTTAGGGAGTGTATTTAAAGACTAAAAGTTGTAGATTCTATCACAATTACTCCAGACTCTCAGGAAAATTTTGAACATTTAGGTAGAGCCTCTGTTTTAATTTATATTAATGCATTTTTGTCTTTTTTTTTGTGGTTGAGGAAAAATTCAGGTTACGGGAAACATTGGAATAACTGCAATTTATATTATAGTGAATAGATGGTTACCAGAAAGGAAAGCAGAGAAAAAAGCAGAACTTTTCTCCGGACTTCCCTTGAGTGTTGAATAACTAGTGCACTGTTATCAGCCTGGTTTCCATACTGAAATGTTCTAGGACATTTTTTCTTTATCAAACCTTTTTCAATATCAACTTTCTCTGCCACAAATAAGTCCTAATTTTTCATTCTCCTTTCATTAGTTGTCTTGCAAATTTTTTTCCATCTCAGCTATGAACTCTTCATCTGAACTTCCAAATCCTCAGTTTATCTAATATATTCTAAGATAGCCCCTCCCTTTTATACAAGATCCTTAGTGCATAACCAAGTCTTCTACACAATGACTTAGATTGTTTCAAGAAGGTGTATAGCTAATATAGCTTACATACATATATACATATATATATATATATATATATATGTACAGAGGGGGAGGGGAGAGCTATATGTTGTTGGTGGACTTGTGAAATAACTTGTGGAGAGCAATTTGGAATGATGCATGCTTTTTCAATGCAGGTGGTGCGGATGAGGATAAGGCAAGAATTTAGAACTCAAAATCTTCATAAAGAAATGCAATTGGGGAAAAATAAAAAATTAAATTTTTTTTTCCTATTAGCCATATTGAAAAACAAAACACCAAAGAAAAATAAAATAAATTTAAAAAAAAAGTATTCTTCATTCTGTTCTCAGTTCATCAATTCTCTGGGTTTGCTAGCATATTTTATCTTGAAATCTTTGGAATTATCTTGGATAATCATACTGATTGGAGTAGTTTATGTTAATTATATTACAGTATTACTGCCACTGTATACAATGTTGTCCTTGTTCTGCTTATTTTACTTTGCATCAATTCATATAAGTCACTGCAAATTTAACTGAAAGCACTTTGCTTGTTGTTTCTTACAGCACAATAGTGCTCTATTATAATTATATACCATAACTTTTTCAGCCATTCTCCAATTGATGAGCATCCCTTCAACTTAAATTTCTTTGGCACTTAAAAAAAAACTGCTATAAATATTTTTTTCTACATCTGGATCCTTTCCCTTTTTCTTTGATTTCTTTAGGACACAAGGATGTGCATGCACAATTTTATATCCCTTTGGGCATAATTCCAAATTGTTCTCCAGAATGGTTGGACTAGTTCATTACACCACCAACAATTCACTAATATGCCAATTTTACTCATCACTTCCAGTATTTATCACTTCTGGTGGGAATGAGGTAGTATCACAGAGTTGTTATATAATTTGTTTTGCTCTATTGATAGTAATTTAGAGCAATTGTTTTTTCAGATGACTAGAGATAACTTTAAATTCTTTTTTCTGAAAACTGTTTTTATGCTTTACCCATTTATCAGTTGAATGGCTCTTATAAAACTAAATTTGGCTCACTATGTATTTGAAAAATGACTTCTCTATCTGGGGAACTTGCTGTGGAATTCCTACCAACCCCCCACCCAGTTTTCTGCCTTCCTTCTAATTTTGGTTTTATTTGTGCAAGCCTTTTAAAATTTTATATAATCCAAATTATCCATTGCTTTTTCTATGATATTCTATCTCTTGTTTGGTTATAGATTTCCCCTTATCTTTAGACCTGACATAAATTTTTCTTTGTTCCTTTAATTTACATATGATTTCTCCTTTTATATCTAAGTCATGTACCTATTTTGACCTAATCTTTATAGAATGTGTGAGATATTAGTTTGTGCCTAGCTTCTGTTAAAAAAATTTCCCAGAAATTTTTGTTAGATAATGAATTCTTGCTCTAAAAACTTGAATCTTTAGGTTTATCAAACCCCAGATTACTGTGGTCATTTAGTAATATATTGTATCACTAATCTTCCATTAATCCATCATTCTGTTTCTTACCCTATAATAAGGTTTACTTTTAATACTACTAGGCCATCTTCACATTTTTTTTTTCCAATTATCACTTTGACATTCTTGACCTTTTGTACTTCTAGGTGAATTTTATTATTTTGTCCCAGCTCTTCAAAATAATTCTTTGAGATTTTGATTGGTATGGCACTGAATAAGCAAATTAATTTAGATGGAATTATTATTTTTATTGTATTGGTTCAGCCTACTCATGAGCAATTAATATTTAGATCTGTCTTTATCTGAAAAGTATTGTGTTGGTTGTATTAGCCAGAAGATTCCCAAGTATTTTATGTTTTCTGGAGTTCTTCTAAATGAAATTTTTCTTTCTATCTCTTCTTGCTGGTTTTTTTGGGGGAAATATATTCAAATGCTGATGAATTATGTTGTTTTATTTTATATTCCAAAATATTGTTTCTACTAGATTTTTTAGTTAATTTTCTTAAGATTCTTTAAGTACATTATCATATTTCCTAGTATTAGTTTTATTGCCTATTTTTGTTCCTTTGGTTTCTTTCTTTCTTTCTTTCTTTTTTCTTTTTTGGTCTCACTATGACAGCTAACATTTATAGTACAATATTGAATAATAGTGTTGATAATGGATATCTTTGTGTCACCCCTGACCTTATTAGGAATGCTTCTAGATTATCTTCATTACAGATAATGCTTGTTTTTGATTTTCAATAGAAAGGCTCTATTTATTCCTATGTTTTTCCAGTGTTTTTATTAATAGGAATAGATATTACACTTTGTCAAAACTTTATATCTATTGATATAATCTTATGATTTTTGTTGTTTTTAGTATTTATCTGGTAAATTATTCTTATGATTTTTCTAATGTTGAATCAAACCTCCATTTCTAATATAAATCCCACTTGGTCATAGTGTATGATCTTTGCGATATTTTGCTCCTTGATAGTATTTTATTTAAAAATTTTGCATCAATATTGGAGGGGATGTGGGAAAACAGGGACTCTGATACATTGTTGGTGGAATTGTGAATACATCCAGCCATTCTGGAGAGCAATTTGGAACTATGCTCAAAGAGTTATCAAACTATGCATACTCTTTGATCCAGCATTGTTACTACTGAGCTTATATCCTAAAGATCTTAAAGAAGGGAAAGGGACCTGTATGTTCAAGAATGTTTGTGGCAACCCTCTTTGTAGTGACCAGAAACTGGAAACTAAGTGGATGCCCACCAATTGGAAAATGGCTGAATAATTGTGGTATATGAATATTATGGAATATTATTGTTCTGTAAGAAATGACCAGCAGGATGAGTTCAGAAAGGCTTGGAGAGACTTAAATGAACTGATGCTGAGTGAAATGAGCAGGACCAAGAGATCATTATATTCTTCATCAACAATACTATATGATGATCAATTCTGATGGATATGGCCCTCTTCAACAATGAGATGAACCAAATCAATTCCAATAGAGCAGTAATGAACTGAACCAGCTACACCCAGCTAAAGAACTCTGGGAGATGACTATGAACCACTGCATAGAATTCCCAATCCCTCTATTTTTGTCCACCTGCATTTTTGATTTCCTTCACAGGCTAATTGCACACTATTTCAAAGTCCAATTCTTTTTGTACAGCAAAACAACTGTTTGGATATGTATACATATATTGTATTTAATTTATACTTTAACATATTTAACATGTATTGGTCAACCTGCCATCTGGGGGGGAGGAGAAGGAGGGGAAAAATTGGAACAAAAGGTTTAGCAATTAATGTTGTAAAATTACCCATGCATATATCTGGTAAATAAAAACTATGAAAAAAATAAAAATGAAAATAAAATTTTTGCATCAAAATTCATTAAGGAATTAATTTGTAGTTTTCTTTCCCTATTTTTGCTCTCCCTGTTTAGATATCAAAATCATTTTAGTATCATAAAAGGAATTTGATAGAACTCCTTTACAGATATTTAAAATAGTTTATATACTAATATAATTTTATGTTCTTTGGATGTTTGGTAGAATTCACTTGTGAATCCATCTGGTCCTGGGGATTTTTTTAAGGGGAAGTTCATATTTGACTTGTTCAAGTTTTTTTTCCCTCCTAAGATAGGTTTATTTACATATCCTTTCTCCTCTTCTGTTAATTTAGGCAATTTATATTCTTGTAAATATTTGCCCATTTCATTTAGATTGTTGGTTTTATTGCCATGTAATCGGGCAAAATTTCTTATAATAATTAATTTTGTCTTCATTGGAGGTATATTTCCCCTTTTCATTTTTGATAGTAATTTTATTTTCTTCTATCTTTCTTTAAAAATAAAATTAACCAATGGCTTACCTATTTTAATGTTTTCCCCCCTAAAGCCAGTCCTTAGTTTTATTTTATTAGTTCAATATCTTTTTTACTTTCAATTTTATTAGTCTCTTGATTTTTAGAATTTCTATTTTGGTGTTTAATTGTGGATATAAAATTTTTTTCTAGGCTTTTTTTTTCTTTAGTTGAATGCCCAATTCATTAATATGATTTTTAAAAATTAATATAACATTTAAAGATATTACTTTTCCTTATAAGAACTGTTTCAGCTGCATCTTGCAAACTGTGATATGTTTCCTTATTATTGTCATTCTTTTAAATTAAATTATTTTTTCTATGATTTCTTCTCTGAACCATTCATTCTTTAGGATTAGGTTATTTTTGTTCATTCATGTGCTAAATGTGCTAAAGTGGTTTGCCATTTTCTTCTCTAGCTCATATTACAGATAAGGAAAATGAGGCAAACAGGATTATGTGATTCACCCAGAGTTTCATGGCTAGTAAGAGTCTGAGGCTAAATTTGAAGTCAGGTCCTCCTGACTCCAGGCTCTATCAACTGCATAACCTAAATGGCTACATAGTTTCCAATTAATTTTTAAGTTATGCTTCCAAATTATTGAGTGTGGTTTTTATTGCATTATGGTCTGGAAAAGGTGCATTAATATTTCTGATTTTCTGCATTGGTTTGTGAGTTTTTAATGCTCTAATACAGTCAGTTTTTGTGAAGCTACTATGATCAAATGCCATGATCAATGATTTCCATACAATTTTTTCCAGAGGCCTATCATTATCTAACTTTCCTGAAATTCTATTCATCTCCTTAACTTCTTTCTTATTTATTTTGTAGTTAGATTTATCTAGTTCTGAAAAGATAAAGTTGAGGTCTCCCATTAATGTAGATTTACTGTCAATTTTCTCCTATAACTCCTTTAACTTTTCCTTTGAGAATTTGTATGTTATGCTGTTTGGTACATATATGTTGATTGATAATACTTCTTTGTCTATGGTATCTTTTAGCAATATGTGATTTCCTTGATTATGCGTTTTAATTAGATCTATTTTTGCTTTTGCTTTGTTTGAGATCATAATTGCTAGCTTTGCCTTTTTTGTTGCTGTTTTACTTTAAAGGTAGCATGAGAGATGCTTCTCCAGCTCCTTAACTCTGTGTATCTTTCTATTTCAAGCATATTTCCTTTTTTTTTTTTTTTTAGTTTTATTTATTTAGTGTTTCTCCCAGTTACATTCAAAACAATGGTTTTATATTTATTTTTAAAATTTTTGAAGCCTAGGTTTTTTTTTAATCTCCATCTACAATTAAGAAACCATATATGAAGTTATGCAAAACATTTCCATAAAAGTTGTTGTGAAACAAAATACAGATCTCCCATTCTAATGAAAATAACCCTCAAGAAAAATTAAGCTGAGAGAGAGAGAGAGAAGAGAAGAGAAGAGAAGAGAAGAGAAGAGAAGAGAAGAGAAGAGAAGAGAAGAGAAGAGAAGAGAAGAGAAGAGAAGAGAAAAGAGTAGAGAGGAGAGGAGAGGAGAGGAGAGGAGAGGAGAGGAGAGGAGAGGAGAGGAGAGGAGAGAGGAGAGGAGAGGAGAGGAGAGGAGGAGAGGGGAGAGGAGAGGAGAGGAGGGGAGAGGAGGGGAGAGGAGGGGAGAGGAGAGAGGAGGGGAGGAGAGAGGAGGGGAGAGGAGGGGAGAGGAGGGGAGAGGAGAGGAGAGGAGAGGAGAGGAGGGGAGGGGAGAGGAGGGGAGAGGAGAGGAGAGGAGAGGAGGGGAGGGGAGAGGAGGGGAGAGGAGAGGAGAGGAGAGGAGAGGAGGGGAGGGGAGAGGAGGGGAGAGGAGGGGAGAGGAGAGGAGAGAGGAGAAGAGAGAAGGGGAGGGGAGGGGAGGGGAGAGGAGAGGGGAGGGGAGGGGAAGGGAAGGGAGGGGAGGGGAGGGGAGGGGAGAGGAGAGGAGAGGAGAGAAGAGAAAAAGAGAAAGAGAATACTTCAATCTTTATTCAGACACAATCAGTTCCTTCTCTGGGTATGAGTCCTTCAGAGTAGTTGTGGATGATTGTACTACTGAGAATATCTTTTGATATTCATTTAAATAGCAAACCATTTGCACCATCCCACTTCTCCCTTTCCCTTTCTTCCAGTGCTTTCATTCCTTAATTTCATCATTTAAAAAAAGATGTTATCCCTTCATATTCAACTCACACCTATGGCCTCTGTCTATATATATATATATATATATATATATATATACTCCTAACTGCCATAATAATGAGAAAATTTTTATGAGTTACAAGTATCATCTTTCCATGTAGGAATGTGAACAGATAAACCTTATTGAGTCTTTTTTGATATCACTTTCCTGATTACCTCGTTATGTTTCTCTAGAGTTCTGATTAGAAAAATCAAATTTTCCATTCAGCTTTGATCATGAAAGCTTGAAAATCCTCTCTTTCATTAAATGACCACCTTATTTTACTAAAGGATTATACTCAGTTTTGCTGAGTAGGTGATTTTTGGTCGTAATCCTGTAGAGAGCCAGACTCTGGAAAAGCATACTTGAAACAAAGTGTTAACTTATTGATAAGACAAGGATTATCTAGTTTAGCATGGTGATTGATAGTTCTCTAGTTCAGTACATGTACTTAGTACTTAATATAGCTCTATAAGATTGACATCTATTCTGCAAGATTGACACCTATGATGATATAATTATAAGAGTATATAAGAGCCAACAAGGACTGGACTGGGGACATTCCATCTTTGATCAGTCTCCTGATGGTCCTCCTTCATTTCTCCACTGAGACTAAGTCCTGTCTAAAGGCCTTCAGAAAGCTAGCCTGGGCCCCAGGCAAGGAGACAGACTGTGAAGGAGATAATAAAGAATTTGGAATTTATGTCTGGCTATTCTCATGGTGATTACTCAGCAGAAATGAAGGGTGATCCCTAAACCTCCAGAAAGCTAACCAGAACATTACATAATCCTACTTCTATTACTCTCTGGAATATTCAAGCTCTGTGGGCCTTCAATGTAGAAACTGCTAAATCTTGTGCTATCCCGACTGTGGTTCCACTATATTTGAATTGTTTCTTTCTGAATGTTTACAATATTTTCTTTTTGACCTGGGAGTTCTGAAATTTGATTATAATTTTCCTGAGAGTTTTCACTTTGGGATCTCTTTCAGGAGGTGGTTAGTGGATTTTTAAAATGTCTATTTTACTCTCTGATTCTACAAGATCAGGACTGTTTTCCTTGATAATTTCTTGAAAGATGATGCCCAAGCTTTTTTTTTTTTTTTTTTTTTTGATCATGACTTTCAGGTAGATCAGTAATTTTTTTTCTCTTGGATTTATTTTTCTATGAAATAGTTTGGCTTTTTTTTTTCCTATTTGTGATTTTTTTTTTGGGGGGGGTTTTGCTTTACTGTATCTTGATTTCTCATATAGTCATTAGTTTTCATTTGCTCAATTCTATTTTTTTTTCCCCCGAGTCTGGGGTTAAGTGACTTGCCCAGGGTCACACAGCTAGGAAATGTTAAGTGTCTGAGACCAGATTTGAACTCGGATCCTCCTGAATTCAGGGCTGGTGCTCTATCCACTGCGCCACCTAGCTGCCCCTCAATTCTATTTTTTTAAAAATTATTTTCCTCAGTGAGCTTTTGTACATCTTTTCCTTTTGAAAAAAATTGGCCAATTTTGTTAAGGCATCTTTTTCCTCATTAGCTTTTTGCATGTCCTTTTTCACCACTCTCAATTCTTTCCCTAATTTTTCCTCTGTCTCTCTTACTTGATTTTCAAAATCCTTCTTGAGCTCTTCCTTGGCCTGAGCCCAATTCTTATTTTTCTTGGAGGCTTTGGATGTAGAAACTTTGACTTTGGAATCATCTTCTGAGTGTGTGTTTTGATCTTCCTTGCCACCATCATAACTCTCAATGATTAGAAATTTTTTCTTTTGTCTGCTCAGTTTCCTAGTCTATTACACGGCTTTTAATTCTTTGGTAAAGTAGGTCTGCATTTCCAGGTGAAGGGTGCACTGTCCCCACAGCTTCAGGGATTTTGTGTTTTCAGAGATCCTTCTAGGGACCTGACCACAAGCACTCTTTTGTGTCCTGGAGCTGTTAGAAGTGTCCCAGCCTCACTCTAGTTATAAGATCTGGTGTGCTAAAGCAACAGAGTCCTGCTTTTCTAATGTGAAGGCCAGAGAAGGAGCTGGGCTATGCTGACATGGCCTGTGCTAGAACTACACACCAGGCTCCCACCTGGTCCCACTGAGCCACCTCTCTGACCTTCCAGGTCCTGCCTGGTGTCCCCAGGCTGAGAGGTCCAGAAGTCTCCAGCACCGCTGCTGATTCCCTGACGCTGATTCCAGAGCTGGGGCCTACCCTAGGATTATCACCTGGGCTTTCACCCTGGTTCCACAGACTTTTTTGCTGACCTTCCAGGTCCTCTTGGTGTCTCTGGGTTGAGAATTCTGGAAACCACCAGTACAGCCATTGATTCAGAGGTCAGGCCCAGGCGAGGACTAGGGCCCGGGCTGGGCCTAGGACTAGGTCCCCCGCTGCACACTGGACTCCCATTCTGGTGTGACAGACCTTTGCTTTGGCTGATCTCTTAAGATGTCTTCAATTGGAAAATGTTCCACTCCATCTTTTGGGGGTATTTAATGCTCTAAAATTTGCTTAGAGTCATTATTTAAAGGAATTTGGAGCAGTTTCAGGGACAATTGAGTGAATTCCTCCTGCCTTTACTCTGCCATTTTGGCTCTACCTCTTCAAGTATATTTCTTGTAAACAATGCATTGTTGGATTCTGGTTTCCAAACCATTTTTCTATGCATTTCCATTTTATGGATGAGGTCATCCCTTTCCTATTCATAGTTATGATAACTATGTATTTCCCTCCATCCTATTTTCTTCTATTTGTTTTTCTCTTCTTTGAACCCTATCCTTCCTCTAAAGTTTGTTCTGCTTCTACTCTGTCTTATTATATTCCCCCTTTTTTCTTATCCCTTCCCCTCCTACTTCCCTATTGGTACTTTCTGTACCCAATTGAGTTTGTGTATTTATTTACATAAGCATAAATATAAATACATGTATGTATATGTATGTATATACATGTATATATCTCTGTTTATATATATCTCCATACACACACACACACACACACACACACACACATATATATACATATATAAGTGTATACATACATATGCATACATATATACAGGTAATCCAAATTCTTAAATTATCTCTCCTCAATCTATTTTCCACATCATTTATTTTTCTGATGAGATATTTCATATTTTCTCTGGGTTTTTTTTTTTAATTCTTTTGATTATGTTTCTTGATGTCTCATGATGTCATTTGCTTCCACTTGCCCAATTCTAATTTTAAGGAATTATTTTCTTCAGTGAGCTTTTATATCTCTTTTCTCTTGGCCATTTCTGCTTCTTAAGTAGTTATTTTCATCAGGGTCATTTTGTACCTCTTGTATCATCTGGTCAATTATACTTTTTAAGGAGTTCTTCAGTAAGTTTTTGTGTCTCTTTTACCTTATAAAGTGTTTTTTTTTTTTTTTTCTGAGCATATTTCTAAGCCTCTTTCCCCCAAAACTGTTAATTCTTTGAAAGGGTCTTTTTGCCTTGTTTTAAAAGCTGGTTCTGAAGTTCTATAAGTTTTTAGTGCTTCCAAAGTAGTATGATCCAGGGAGAAGTGTAGACACTGCTCTCCTACTCTTGTACAGCTACCAGGCCTTGCACTTTTTCCAACCCGGCACTGTGGCCAGGGTTCCTGCTTTCTTGTGACTCCAAATGCTCCAAACTGTGAATGGGTAATGGAGTTGCCAAACAGTATCCAGTCCTGCACCCAGTGCCATACAAGGGTCCCTTGTTATCTCTTTCTGCCTGTGGTCTGATCCTTTGCACCTTTGGAAGCTGCTTTTGCTGCTACTTTCTCCAAGGTAAACAGCTGATCCTGTGGGCATACATACTGTGCCAGCCCCTATCCCAATGTCACGGACTTCTCCTTACCTCCTAGATCATCTTGAGCTGGGAAAATGTCTCACCATGATCTTTTATTGACCACTCTATTCTAGAATTTAATTTGAGTTGTTTGGAGTTGAAGTTTGGAGCTGAGTTGGGTTGAAGTTGTTTGGAGAGAAATGTTGGGAGAGCTGTGCTGTAGTAATTCCTGCCATCTTGTCTTTGCCCCTCTCTTATCTAGCTTTTAATCCAAGTAAGATAATAAAGGGAATCCTGCTTTTGCATAAGGATAAAGTTCTCTATTTAAGTTTAAAAAATTGATCTAAATAGGAGATAAGTAGGTCTTACTAGATAGAAGTTGTGGGGGGAATACAAACAAACTTAGCAGCTTTAACTGACTATAAGCTCACTGTAAGTCAATAGTAAAATTATAGTTATCTGAAAACTAGTACAATCTTAAGTGTATCCAGTATGAATGAGTTGATAGTGCCACTGTAGTTTGTACTGGTCAGGTGACAAATTGATTATTATGTTCTATTGTAGATACCACAATTTATGAAAAGCATTGAAAATTTGGAGACTTTCCAAAGGAGATTAGCCAAAATAATGAGACCAGAAATATTCTGCTTGGCTTTGGTGTGCCTAATAGTCAGAATTTATAGGGAGACAGATTTTGACATAAAGAATTTTTTAAAATTTAGAACTCTCTTCTTGTGGACTGCATGGCCTCATGAGATAATGAATTAACTAACACTCCAACATATTATCCTTAAATCCAATGTTAAGTGCTTGTACATAATAATGAATGCTTTGGGATGAGGGGATATTAAAGGAACAATATGAGTTGACTTATCTCTTCTAACTTTAAGTCAGAGAATCACAACTATGTGATTTGATCATCTTATACACTTTTATAATTATAGTAGTAAGAGAAGGATTTATGGGTGATGGAGGGAATGAGGTTTCAGATGTTTTAAGAAGGAAAGTTGATGACCTAATAATATCACAATGAAAATGTTAAAGACTAGATGAGTACTTTTCAGATGCTTTGGGGGGTTTTCTTGGTTGACTTCTAGGTCCTCAAGAGTTAGGTCTTTTCTAACCTTTATGTGATTTATAAATATACCAAGTTTTCTTTGTCCAATCTAAACACTCCAATATTGAAGACTTCCCAGGAAATAAATACTGCCTGGCTCTACTACTACTGACCCAAATAAAATAAATTTCTGTGTTCTTGTCAAATTATATCTGGAATATTATACTTATTTATGGAAATCATATGTGAGACCATTAAAGGGACATGGCAGACATTTTAAAAAAGGGTCATGAACATGCTAAATATACTCAAAAACATGTCATTTGAGGATTACTTGAAGAATTTTGCATGTTTAACCCAGATCAGAGACACAAGGGGAAAATAATTGATATCTTTAAACATTTGAAAAACTATTTTTAAAAGAGGAAATAGAATTATTCTAACAGGAAAGAACATTTTAACTGAAGGTACTTCCTAGCATTTAGATCTATATGAAAACAGATTAAACTATCTGATGAAATAGTGAATTTCTCATCTCAGGAGATTTTCAGAATGGGTCCAGGTAACCAACTGTGAGAATTCAGGCTTCAAATAAGAAGTGTTCATTATACTTGGAACATACTATGACTTTAAAATGTAAATGTAAAATGTCATGGCTTTTTCTTATTTTAAGTAGTATCTGAAATCTTAGCTTTTCCCATTTTATTATATTTTTATTCTGATCTTAACAAACACCAAATAAAATGAACATTTCCACATGCACTGTGGAGTACAGGAGATTGCACATGAAACTGAAAACCTCTGTTTTGTAAAACTTGCCTTTCTTTTAAAGTATATAATAAATTCAACATGTAACTTTAAAAGCTGTCCTGCTTATGATTCCTTCTAGCCATCCTTCTGTTCTTTTGATTTTTTTTTTTTTTTTTTTTTTTTTTTGTTTTGGTTGGTGTTTTGGAGGGTGAGGGTGGAGGGAACCTTGTCTTTAATCCTCTTCTTCCTACTTTCCTCCCATTGGAAAATAAAACAAAACAAAACATAACATTTGTAATGAATATACATAGTTAAGCAAAACAAATCCCAACATTTGCTGAGTCCAAAGATATATGTTTCTTTCTACATCTTGAGTCCATTATCTCTCTGTCAGTAGGTGGATAGTATGATCTATCATTGTTCCTCTAGAATCACACAATTGGTCTTCAAACTGATGAGAGTTCAGATGGGGTCTTATTTGTTTCACAGTGTTTTTGTTAATATATAAATTGTTCTATCATGAAATTCTATTTCAATAACTTCTCTCACTGTTGTTAATTATGGACAAAGATTTAGTTTTGGAAATAAGGATAATACATTGTTATATTAATTTATTTTTTCAAGTTTTACATTAAAATGTCTCAGGAACTTAGACTATATTCCTTATTTTACTTTGAGTACTACATGGCATTTAAATTAATGCTTATTTTACTATGTGACTTTTTAAAAGTCCCACATTTATCTTCTCATTGCCCAGAACCCTCCTGAGCCACTAATTCCCTCTACCAAACTACCAGCTAATGAAGGAATAAAAAACTAATTTTAATAATAACTCTATGGGAAACAAAGCATATAAACAAAATAGACTATTGCTAAATTGTTAATCTCAAATAATTTTTCCTTAAAAAATAGGAAAAAAAGGTTCTACATGTAAAAACTATTTGTAGTTCCTTGTAGTGACAAAAAACTAGAAATTAGGTAGGTGCCCCTCAGTTGGGAATGACCAGATAAAATATGGCCTATGAACATAAAGGAATATTATTATGCTGTAAGAAATAATGAAAGAGGAAATTTACAAATGCAGGAGAAAGTGTGGAAAAGTAGGGATTGTGTAGGGGAAAAGTAGGGGGAAAAAAAGTAGGAATGTGCATAGTTGGTAGAGTTGTGAATTGGTCCAACTGTTCTGGAGAACAATTTGGAAACATGACTAAAAAGCTATAAAACTATGCATATTCTTTGACCTAAGTCTGTATCCCAAAAAGTTTTTTTTTTTTTTTTTTTTTTTTTTTTTTAAAGAAGAAAGACTTTATATGTAAAAATGTTTATAGCAGCTCTTTTTCTCTGGCAAAGAATTGGAAATTAAATGGGATGCCCATCAACTGGAGAAGGCTGAACAAATTGTATATTTTGATATCTTCCATTGTAAGGGAATACTACTGTGCTTTAAGTAATGTTGAAGGAGATGTTTTCAGAAAAAGTTGAAATTTGTACAAACTGATACAAAGTGAAATAGAAGCAGGAGAACATTGTGCAAAGTAACAGCAATATTATAATGATGATCAACTGTGAAAGATTTAGCTACTCTAATAAATACAATCATCCAAGACATTTCCAAAGGACTCACAATTTTTTAAAAAATGCCATTGGCCTCCAGAGAAAAAACTGAAGAACAGATGAACTCTGAATGCAGATTGAAGCACTTTGCTTTACTTTAATTTTTTTTTTTTAAATCTTTTTGCAACATGGCTGACATAGAAATGTTTTGTATTCTTGTCTTCTCAATGGATGGGAAAAGGGCTGAGAGGGAGAGAATTTGGGACTTAAAATTTCAAAAGTGAATGTTAAAAATAAGAAAAAAAATTATGGAACAGTTAGTTTATGAGATACCTGGAAAATGCATATGAACTGATGCAGAATAAGGTGAACAGAACTAAACAATTATGCTAGAAAAACATAAAAATGAATCATTTTGGAAGACTAAATAATTTCTATTAACACGAACACAAACTATGATTCCAGAAGACTGATGATGAGGGTTGCTACACATCTGTGATCCTCTTGTGCCTCATATCCTCTTGTAGTCTCTGATATGACATCTCCATCTCCTTTCTCTCTCTTTTTTTTTAATTAAAGGTTTTTATTTTCAAAACATTCAATATAGATAATTTTCAACATTCACCCTTGCAAAACCTTGTGTTCCAAATTGTTTCCCTCCCTTCCCTTCACCTCCTCCCCTAGATGGCAAGTAATCCAATATATGTTAAATATGTGCAATTCTTCTATACATATTTCCACAATGATTATGCTGCACAAGAAAAATCAGATCAAAAAGAAAAAATGAGAAAGAAAACAAAATGCAAGCCAACTACAACAAAAAAGTGAAATCACCTGATCACCCTGCTGTTGAAAAGAGGCAGATCATTGTATAATTGATCATTGTATAATCTCACTACTATTGTATACAATGTTCCCCAGGTTCTACTCACTACATTCAGCATGTATTTCTCTCCAGGCCTCTCTGAAATCATTCTGCTGATTGTTTCTTATAGAGCAATAATATTCTATAACATTCATATACCATAACTTATTTTTTAAAATTAAAGTTTTTATTTTCAACCTTGCATACCTGCATAGCCTTGAATTTCCAATTTTCTCCTCCTTACCCTCAGCCCCTCCTCTAGATGTCAAGCATCTAGTTATATATATCTATATATAATATATATATACATATATATATGTAAGCATCTGTTATATATATCATAACTTATTTAGCCACTCTGCAACTGATGAGCATCCACTCAGTTTCTAGTTTCTTACCACTACAAAAAGGGCTGCCACAAACATTTTTGCACACATGGGTCCTTTTCCCTTTTTTATGATTTCTTTGGGATACAGGCCCAGTAGAGATACTGCTGGGTCAAAGAGAATGTATGGTTTAATCGCCCTTTGAGCTTTGTTCCATATTGCTCTCCAGAATGGTTGGATCCGTTCACAGTTCACACCAACAATATATCAGTAAAAATATATTTTATGTTCTATCAAAGTTTTCCCACTTCCCCTCCAACATTCATCATTATCTTTTCCTGTCATCTTAGCCAATCTGAGAGGTGTGACATCTTTCTTTCTTAGTGGGAAAACCCACCCACAATGTATCCCCACACTGGCATGAATAATTGAGTTTCTCTAGCATAGTTGGGCTGACTACAGCCAACAACTACAGCTTAACTCCACTTTTGAAGTCCCATGGTTAACTGGCACAGGGAAGTATATTTCTAATACCACTATATTTCCTGAGTGCCTGCCTAGCAGTGCACTTTCCATTTACATGAAATCAGCTGCCATAGCCCTTTTCATAGTGGCTAGAAGCTGGAAGATGAATGGATGTCCATCAATTGGAGAATGGTTGGGTAAACTATGGTATATGAATGTTATGGAATATTATTGTTCTATAAGAAATGACCAACAGGAGAAATATAGAGAGGCTTGGAGAGACTTACATCAACTGATGCTGAGTGAAACGAGCAGAACCAGAAGATCATTATACACTTCAACAATGATACTGTACGAGGATGTATGCTGATGGAAGTGGATTTCTTCAACATAGAGAAGAGCTAATCCAATTCCAATTGATTAATGATGGAAAGAACCAGCTACATCCAGAAAAGGAACAATGGGAAATGAATGTAAACTGTTATTTTTACCTTCTGAATCCAATTCTTCCTGTGCAACAAAAAATTCGGTTCTACACACATATATTGTATCTAAATTATACTGTAATATATTTAACATATATAAGACTGCTTGCCATCTGGGGGAGGGGTTTGGGGGAGGAAGGGAAAAAATCTGAATAGAAGTAAGTGCAAGGGATAATGTTGTAAAAAATTACCCATGCATATGTACTGTCAAAAAATGTTATAATTATAAAATAAAATAAAAATAAATTAAAAAAAAAAAAAAAAAAAAAAGAAATCAGCTGCCATGACAATGTAAAGTCTAAAAATAAAACATTTATTAAACAAGAAAAAAAACAATAGTAATAATTAATTATAATTACCAATTACAATTAATAAAAAATCAAAAGGAAGAATAATATTTTATTCAATAAATGACTAGAGGAAGATTAATGATAATATGAATGCATCTATAAACCTAGGTCATACTCACCTACCAATGCACACAGGGTCTATGAAGAATAATGGATACACAACAAAAATCTAATAGGAATTCACAGAGTGGGGAAAACTATGTGCTTGGGGCAATTCACAGCTCTCTCTGTCCCTCCTCAAAAGTCCTTGGACCCTCTGAACCAAAAAAAGTCCCTTTTCTCCTCTCTACTTCCCTTCTGGTCTTCATAGAATCAGAGATTTAGAGCTGGAAGGAATCTTAGAGTTTATTGAGTTTCATTCCTTCATTTTATACGTGAAGAAACTTAGGCAAACAGTGTTAAATGATTTGCCCAGGATCATAAAGCTAGGAAGTGCCTAAGAAAGGATTTGAACTCAGATCTTCCTAACTCTAAGCCCAATACTCTTTATCTACTGTGTCACCTAGCTGCTTCTGGGGCACCTGTATTGCTCTTCTACTTACTTCTCTGATTTGAGAGGAGAATAGGGGAAGAAGGAGGGGGAACAGTCTTTGTATTTGTTTTTCTATGAAAGGAGCTTGGAATTGAATGGACAGCTTAGAATCCCTTAATATTTGCATATGGGAGGAGTTTAGCAGTTCTCTGGCTTTAGGAAGTTTTCCACTAAAAAAAAAGAGTAACAATTTTTCTCAGCACCTTGTTAAGGGTATCCATTTGTGAAAAGAGCTTGTCACTTTTTCAAATCAGGAGCAGAAAATGAACATCTTTGCCCAGTAGGAGAAGAGTAAGATTTCTCCTCTCAGGCTGAGGAGATGGAAGTAAAGATCAATAAGTCCCAATAGTTCTTCATCTAGCAATAATATCCAGTTCTCTTTCAGCAACTGCTTCAGCTTTTCTCCAGTCAATCAGCAAAGTGATTTTTCTTTCTTCCAATAAGCAATTTCTCAGCCTGGTAGCTAAAAAGTCATGTCTCTGCTGGAAGCCTTCTTTCTGTCATTGGCTTCTTGTACTGTTTACTTTCCTCTTTCTTCTGTTTATCTGTTACTATAGCTTTTTTCTCAGCATTTCTCCTCTGACTTCTTTCTTATCTCGTCCTATGCCTCAAATCAAAATTTCCTGATGATCAGTGACTCATCTTTATCTTAATGATGTAAAACTCAGGAAGCCTAACTTTTCCTCAGGATTGAATGTAAAAAAACCTGCATAATATTTTTATAGTCCCTAAAAAAAGAAATTCTAAATTCTAAAAACAGCTGCAGACAAGTGAGCTGATAGGCTGTAAGGCTCTTTAATCATCATTACCTTAGCTATTGCTATGATTTCAAACACAAACTCTTCATATATTCATCTAGGGATAGTTCTCTAATTGGTACTCAGAACACTCTGTCTCTTTTCAGTATGTTATCTGAGAAACTATGTTTCTGAAGAAGTTGATTTTATCGTTTTCCTTTCATAAATGTCCTTTTAGGTTTCTGTTTCAGTGATTAACTGTTTACATAAAAAAGAAGTACCTGACACCATAATCATATGATGATAAAGACAAAAACATAACTGAAAAAGTTCAGGGTATCTGTGGGTCATTAAGATTAGGGAGTCTACAGAGGCCAATTGAGATTTTTAGGGCCAGTCTAATTTGGGAAGTTTACACTTAGTTTCATCAATTTTTTTTTTTAATTGAGGAGATCAATATTCCCTATTGGGAATTGGAGACCCAACTGAATTCTAGAGGGTGTTTATTTGAAGGAGATCTAGAGTATAGACCACAAATCCTGTGAAAAGCTTGGGGAGCCCTGGGTAGTGTGGCTGCTCCCTTGGATTGTGGGTGGCAATCAAATTCTGGGGGCCAACTCTAACTCAGAGTTGTGGCTCATGAGTGATAGATAGCATGCTAACTGGGAGGGACCTTGAGTCATAGCCCACAAATACTTTGATAGAATACAAATTCCTTGAGGACAGTAAATATTTTCCTTTTGACTTTATATCCCAAACAGTGGCAGAGTACCTGGTACATAGTAAGGAGTTTAGCTAATGCTATTAGTTAAATTTGGATATCCCTCTAGCACATATATTAGAATTTGTGAATATGAAATAACCAGAAATCTCTGTCTTTTAAAGGATTGATCTAGCACCTTTATCCCATCCTTGGTTTGGAATGCTTCATTTTTGACACTCCTCCACTTACTCATCTTTCTCTCCCTCCCTGTTTCCACCAACCCCCCCCAAACAAACAAACAAACAAACACAACACTACAAATCCTGCCTCTTATCTTTGTATTTGTAACAATGAAACATTGCATTCATTATACTCATTATCAAATCCAAATCATACATGAATAGGAATACTCTCCATTACTCATGCAAAAGTTGATTATCCATTGCTTAAGGACCTCAGTTGAGACAAAATCCACTAATTCCTGAGAGTAAATAAATTGACTGCCTCAGCTCTCCACATATAGTTAGAGACTAGGCAGGCTTTTCACTATCTGTGACCATCAGTCATCAGGGACCAAGCAATCCATAGCTACCAATCCATCTGGTCACTGATAATGGCCTCAACCCAGAATCTCTCTGCCTCCTAGGACATAGCTCTCTTTCTTACTTGAAGAATCTCCTCTCTTATATCTAGCAAACTCTTTCCTCTCACCAAATCCAAGTTAAAGACCACTTGGACTAAAATTCCCTTTTACTGTTTTCCCTCTCAACTTCTTCATTATTCACTTCAGTCCCATTATTCTGTCTGACCTCTTTCCATTATACCCAATGGGACTGTTAGCAGACTTCGTTTCTTATTAAATGTCTTCCCATTCCTTCTAACAATCACAAAACATTGACTCCTCTATGAAAAAGATATGGCTTCCTTATTTATTTACCCTTCATATTAAATGTACCTTCTCCTCAAGGTGCTGGAGTGATGAACTCACTGCTACTTCAAGGTGTCCCCTCTGTCTCCATTAGCTACCTCTCTTCACTCTGTTCAGGTTTATCAGCATATAAAACCCTACTATCCATTACCTTTGAGCAACAAGTCATTCTCTTTCCTTTTTGAGTTCAGAATCTGGTTCACAATCTTCCTCTCTACCCCAAACCTTGCCTTGCAGACTTCAATATACATATTGATGTTCCCCTCAAAACACATTTGCTTCCCTGGTTCATCAATCCTCCCAAATTACATTGCTTCTTTCTTCAACCTCAGTCATACACAGAGATGGTTATATCCTAAATTTCATCATCATTTTGATGTAATATAGCAATGATGTCGATTTTTTTTTGGGGGGGGGCTTCTGTTCTAAAAAGTTAGTAATCCTAAATCTTCTGGAATCTCTCTGATTCTGAATAGACCACTCCTCAATTCATTGCTGACTGATAATCTGGTTGGTGATAGTCTGGTCACTGAGAATCAAATTCTGAAGACTACATCCTGGCCCTACCTATGGGCCACATAATTAGCATGTCAATGCTAGAGAGCTGGATAAATGTGTTTCCTTGATCCCGTTTCTTTGCTAATTTCTTTTGGAACTTAGCCTGCCTGTAATGGCTTACTATTATAATAACTCTTTAGCCCTTAATTAGGAAATGGGTTCAAGCCAGCAAATTCTTTTGAGACACCTCATGACACTGGTCTGTGACCCCAAACTTTTGGAATCCCCTTCCCAAATTCAATAATTTGAATCTGTGATTCAGACGTCCAAATTTTCTCTTCCATCTTTCCCTATACCTCACCCCCTCCTCAGGTGTATTTTTCGTCCTCACCACAACCTGCATTCACTTTGTATTTCCTTATTTCTCCGTCTAACACATTGCTTTGACCTCATTTTTATCCCTTCTAAATTTTAATACTGCAGTCAAGTAGGTTAGCCTTATTCTGTCCTTTTATGAAATCTGGGAAAACTTACATCAGTTTATATAGCATTTGCCAGCCTATAAGAGTGAAATGAACAAAACCAGAGTTTACCCAAAGTCTCACTTGTGCTACATGTAAGGAGAGGCATTAATAATAGAAATGCCCCACTCTATCCTCTTATAGGATGCCATCCAAACTTTTTTTTTTAAAGCTCAAAAGACAACAGATGTAGGAAAGTCTTAAAAGTCTTAAAAGCAATGTGAAATTTAGTAGAAACTTTAAAAAAGAAAGTATGAAATGGAGATTTGGAGTTGACAGTTGACAAAACAGTAGCTCAAACCTTGATTTGCAGTGTTTGCTGATTTCTGAAGTGTAAATCCTCATACAGAAAATTTAGCAATGGGCTCTCCCAAAAGCTGGATCTAGCATACTTCTGTATATGACCTTTTCCTGCTCTGTTGGGGAGCTAGTCAATAAATATTAAGTACTTATTGCTTGCTGGGCACTGTGCTAAACCCTGCAAGAACATTTCCTCCCCTCTTCACCTTTCTCCACCCAAAGAGTTCACATTCTAAAAGGAGAGACATATATAAAAGCATATATCCAGATACATCTAGTAAAAATTATAGATAATCTTGCAGCAAGGAGGAGAAAACAGAAAAGCCTCTTGAAGAAGATGGGATGTAAGATAAGTCGAAAGGATGCCAAGGGGAAGAGGCAGCATGTTAAACATGGGGGACATAATAGGCAAGAAGACCAATATTGGGGAATAAATTGCAAGAAAGCAGAAAGGGTGACAAGGACTATGAGGTGTTTTCAAAGCCAAAAAAAAAAAAGAAGAAGAAGAAGAAGAAGAAGAATTTCATATTGGATATTGGAGGTTGTTGAGGATGGTCAGACCTCTGCTTAAGGAAGACCACTTTGGCAGCTGAGCAGAGGATGGATTGGAGTAGGGAGAGAATGGATCAGAGAGCCCAATCAGAAAATTATTGCAGTAGTCCAAGTGCAAGGAGATGAGGTACTACACTGTGTTAGGGGCTATGGAAGTGAGGAAAAGGGAGATGTAGTAGTAACACCAAGACACCAAGAAGACAAAAAATTGGAAATGTAGGAGGCTCCTGAGTGAGCACCAGAGGCTGACAAATGGCTGAAAATATGGGTGATTAAGAAAATAGATGTACCTTCGGGATCAAAAGGGAAATTTGCAAGAAGAGAGCATTTTGTGGAGAAAGATAATGAATTTTATTTTGAACATGTTGAAGGTGCAATGCTTATGGGACATTCCATTCAAAATGGAATTGATGATATAAAACTAGAAATCTAGAAAAAGGGTTGAGCTGTTCAGATCTCTAAATAGAGAGATAATCGAACCCATGGAATCCAACTGATGAAATCATCAAATAAAATGGAATAGAAGAAGATGAAAAGATGACTCAGAATAGAGCCTTGGGGGAACACCTACAGTTAGTGCAAATGACTTGGATAAAGATCCAGCTCTCGCCCCCCCAAAAAAGAATAATAATCAGGAGGAGGACCAGGAAAGAATAGACTCAAGAAAACCTTGAGAAAAGAAAGTATCTAGAAGCATGTAATCAACTATCAAAGGCTAAAGAGAGGTCAAGAAGCATGAGGATTGGGACTTCCGGCCAAGATGGCGGCATGGAGGCAGACAGCTGCTTGAGCTCCTCATTTTCTCTCAGAACTTACTTCATGACAAGCCTCTGACTTAATGCTTGACCCAGAAAGAAATCCACAAATTATCACCAAGAGAAGACATCCTTGAAAGTCGCCAGAAAAAATCTGTGTTTGCTCGGGGGAGGGTCAATCAGACTGGGCGCAGACTGAGGGCAGACAGCCAGAGCAAGACAGGCAGCTCACACAGCTCAGACCGGAGGGGGAGGGGTGTGATCTCTGGCGTTTCTGTGAAAGGGCTTTTGCCCCAGTGTGGATGCTCTGTCTTGGCAGCAAGCCAGGAGCGGTGGAGAGGGTGTAAACACCGGAGGTGAAGATTAAAACCCCAGAAAACCAGCGTCTCTCAGAGCTCGGCCACCCCCAACCCCCACCTGGACTGACTCGGTGCGTTCTCAGAGCCTGAGAGCGCAGACTCAGTACAGTCATTGCTGTTCTGTTAGTGGCTCTCTGCTGCCCTACCCCCAGTCTGTAGAGGAAGCCCATTAATAACATCCAGCCCTATCCCCCGCAAAACAGACCAATTGTTTCTCTTATCAGTTTGTTTTCTTTGATTCCTACTCTGACAAAATGAACAAAAAATTCAAAAGGGCTCTAACCATTGACAGCTTCTGTGTGGAGAGGGAGCAGACTTCAAATGCTAAGGAGACTAGGAACAGAATGTCCCCAGATGTATCCCCTGGGAGGGATATAAGCTGCTCCTCAATACAAAAGAACCTCATAGAAGAAATCAAAAAGGCTCTCACAAGAGAGCTGGAAGAGAAATGGGAAAAGGAAAGGGAAGCTTTGCAAGAGAGCCTGGAGAAGTCATCCCATGCATTCAAAGACAGAGTGGATAAAGAAATCAAATCATTGAGAAACAAGATTAGTGAGCTGGAAAAGGTAAACAACTCCAAGGAAAACAGGATTAGTGAGCTGGAAAAAGAAATCAGCTCTCTAAAAAATAAAATGGATAAAATGGAAAAAAATTCCATAGAAGATAAAAACTCAATTGGACAATTACAAAGAGATATAAAAAAAGTGAGTGAAGAAAATACATCATTGAAAATTAGACTGGAACAAGTAGAAATGAATGACTCAAGGAGAAACCAAGAGGTAGTCAAGCAAAACCAGAGAAATGAAACAATTGAAAAGAATGTCAACAGAAAGACAACAGACCTGGAAAACAGATCCAGGAGAGACAATTTGAGAATAATCGGACTCCCTGAAAAATGGGAGGAAAAAAAGAGCTTGGACACCATTTTCGAGGAAATTATCAAAGAGAACTGCCCAGACGTTCTGGAAACAGAGGGTAAAATAGACATTGAAAAAATTCATCGATCACCTACTGAAAGGGACCCTAAAATCAAAACGCCAAGAAATATAGTGGCCAAGTTCAAGAACCATCAGACAAAGGAAAAGATATTGGAAACTGCTAGAAAAAACCAATTCAGATATGGAGGATCCACAATAAGGATAACCCAGGATCTAGCAGCATCCACATTAAAAGAACGCAGGGCCTGGAACATGATATTCCGAAAGGCTAAGGAACTTGGTATGCAGCCAAGAATAACTTACCCAGCAAGAATGAGCATCGTTTTCCAGGGAAGAAGATGGACATTTAACGAAATAAATGAATTCCATCTATTTTTGATGAAAAAACCAGACCTACATAAAAGGTTTGATCTTCAAATACAGAACTCAAGAGATTTCTAAAAAGGTAAAAAGAAATCTTGAGAACTATACTTCTGTCAAAAAAATATGTAAAGAACATATGTACAATTTGTCTTAGAAACTAGAGGTGGAAAGGAGTTATATCATAAAAAAGTGTAAAGTGGTGGTACTACATCTCATGAAGAGGCAAAGATAACCTATTATATCTGAGAGAAAGAAAGGAGGGAGATGAACATAGCGTGTATCAATAGACATATTCGATTTATGGTGAAACTTCTTCCACTTCATTGAAAAGTGAAAGGGAAGGAGTAAGCTAAGGGGAAGGGAATACAGAAATTTCGAGGAAAAGGGATAAAATAAGGGGAGGATCTTTAAGGTGGGGGAGGGATCCTAAAAAGGGAGGGCTGTGAAAAGCAAGTGGTGTTCACCAGTTTAATACTGGGTAGGAGGGTAAAAGGGAAGGAAAGGGGAAAAGCATAAGCAGGGGTTAATAGGATGGCAAGCCATATAGAATTAGTCCTTCTAACCATAAATGTGAATGGGGCAAACTGCCTCATAAAGAGGAAGCAGTTAGTAGACTGGATTAAAAGTCAGAATCCTACTATATGTTGTTTACAGGAAACACACCTGAAACAGGGTGAGACATTCAAACTAAAAGTAAAAGGGTAGAGCAGAATCTATTATGCTTCAGGCAAAACCAAAAAAGCAGGAGTAGCCATCCTCATCTCAGATCAAGCAAAAACAAAAATTGATCTAATTAAAAGAGATAAGGAAGGGCATTATATCCTGCTAAAGGGCAGCATCAATAATGAAGCAGTATCAATATTAAACATATATGCACCAAGTGGTGCAGCATCTAAATTCTTAAAAGAGAAATTAAGAGAGCTGCAAGAGGAAATAGATAGCAAAACTATAATAGCAGGAGATCTCAACCTTGCACTCTCAGAATTAGATAAATCAAACCACAAAATAAATAAGAAAGAAGTCAAGAGATAAATAGAATACTAGAAAAGTTTGATATGATAGATCTTTGGCGAAAGCTAAATGGAGACAGAAAGGAATATACTTTCTTCTCAGCAGTTCATGGAACCTATACAAAAATTGATCATATACTAGGGCATAAAAACCTCAAAATCAAATGCAGTAAGGCAGAAATAGTAAATGCATCCATAATGCAATCAAAATAACATTTAATAAAAAGCCAGGGGAAAATAGACCAAAAAATAATTGGAAACTAAATCTTATACTAAAGAATGATTGGGTAAAACAGCAAATCATAGACATAATTAATAACTTCACCCAAGAAAATGACAATAATGAGACATCATACCAAAATGTGTGGGATACAGCCAAAGCAGTAATAAGGGGAAGTTTTATATCTCTACAGGCCTACTTGCATAAAATAGAGAAAGAGAGGGCCAATGAATTGGGCTTACAACTAAAATTGCTAGAAAAGGAACAAATTAAAAACCTCCAGACAAACACAAAACTTGAAATTCAAAAAATAAAAGGTGAGATTAATAAAATTGAAAGTAAAAAAACTATTGAATTAATTACTAAAACTAAGAGTTGGTTTTATGAAAAAAACAACAAAATAGACAAACCCTTAGTAAACCTGATTAAAAAAAGGAAAGAGAAAAAGCAAATTGATAGTCTTGAAAGTGAAAAGGGTGAACTCACCACTAATGAAGAGGAAATTAGAACAATAGTTAGGAGCTACTTTGCTCAACTTTATGCCGATAAATTCGATAACTTAAATGAAATGGAAGAATACCTTCAAAAATATAGCTTGCCCAGATTAACAGAGGAAGAAGTAAGTAGTCTAAATAATCCCATCTCAGAAAAAGAAATAGACCAAGCTATTAACCAACTTCCTAAGAAAAAGTCCCCAGGACCAGATGGATTTACAGGTGAATTCTACCAAACATTTAAAGAACAACTAACTCCAATGCTATGTAAACTATTTGAAAAAATAGGGATTGAAGGAGTCCTACCAAATTCCTTCTATGACACAGACATGGTACTGATACCTAAACCAGGTAGATCGAAAACTGAGAAAGAAAACTATAGACCAATTTCCTTAATGAATATTGATGCTAAAATCTTAAATAAGATATTAGCAAATAGACTTCAGAAAATCATCCCCAGGATAATACACTATGACCAAGTGGGATTTATACCAGGAATGCAGGGCTGGTTTAATATTAGGAAAACTATTAGTATAATTGACCATATCAATAATCAAATTAATAAAAACCATATGATCATCTCAATAGATGCAGAAAAAGCATTTGATAAAATCCAACATCCATTCCTACTAAAAACGCTTGAGAGTATAGGAATAAATGGACTATTCCTTAAAATAATAAGGAGCATATATTTAAAACCTTCAGTAAACATCATATGTAATGGTGATAAACTAGAACCTTTCCCTGTAAGATCAGGAGCGAAACAAGGTTGTCCACTATCACCATTACTATTTAATATAGTACTAGAAACTCTAGCCTTGGCAATGAGCCGAGACAGAGATTCAAGGAATTAGAGTAGGAAATGAAGAAATCAAATTATCACTTTTCGCAGATGACATGATGGTATACTTAGAGAACCCCAAAGACTCTGCTAAAAAGCTATTAGAAATAATTCAGAATTTTAGCAAAGTCGCAGGATACAAAATAAATCCACATAAATCCTCAGCATTTTTATACATTACCAACACAATCCAACAGCAAGAGATACAAAGAGAAATTCCATTCAAAATAACAGTCGATAGTATAAAATATTTGGGAATATATCTACCAAAGGAAAGTCAGGAATTATGTGAGCAAAATTACAAAACACTTGCCACAAAAATAAAGTCAGATTTAAATAATTGGAAAGACATTCAGTGTTCTTGGATAGGCCGAGCGAATATAATAAAGATGACAATACTCCCCAAACTAATCTATTTATTTAGTGCTATACCAATCAGACTCCCAAGAAACTATTTTAATGACCTAGAAAAAATAACAACAAAATTCATATGGAAGCATAAAAGGTCGAGAATTGCAAGGGAACTAATGAAAAAAAAGTCAGAGGAAGGTGGTCTAAGTGTACCTGATTTAAAGCTATATTATAAAGCAACAGTCACCAAAACCATTTGGTATTGGTTAAGAAATACACTAGTTGATCAGTGGCATAGGTTAGGTTCACAGGGCAAGATAGTGAATAAAAATAGCAATCTAATCTTTGACAAACCCAAAGATCCCAAATTTTGGGATAAGAATTCATTATTTGACAAAAACTGCTGGGAAAACTGGAAATTAGTATGGCAGAAACTAGGCATGGACCCACATTTAACACCACATACTAAGATTAGATCAAAATGGGTCCAAGATTTAGGCATAAAGAACGAAATCACAAATAAATTGGAGGAATATGGGATGGTTTATCTCTCAGACTTGTGGAGGAGGAAGGAGTTTGTGTCCAAGGGAGAACTAGAGACCATTATTGATCACAAAATAGAACATTTTGATTACACCAAATTAAAAAGTTTCTGCACAAACAAAACTAATGCAAACAAGATTAGAAGGGAAGTAACAAATTGGGAAAAAAATTTTACAGTTAAAGGTTCTGATAAAGGCCTCATCTCCAAAATATACAGAGAATTGACTTTAATTTATAAGAAATCAAGCCATTCTCCAATTGATAAATGGTCAAAGGATATGAACAGACAATTTTCAGATGATGAAATTAAAACTATTTCCACTCATATGAAAGAGTGTTCCAAATCACTATTGATCAGAAAAATGCAAATTAAGACAACTCTGAGGTATCATTACACACCTGTCAGATTGGCTAAGTTGACAGGAACAAATAAGGATGAATGTTGGAGGGGCTGTGGGAAAACTGGGACACTGATGCATTGTTGGTGGAGTTGTGAAAGAATCCAACCATTCTGGAGAGCAATCTGGAATTATGCCCAAAAAGTTATCAAAATGTGCATACCCTTTGACCCAGCCATACTACTACTGGGCTTATACCCCAAGGAAATACTAAAGAAGGGAAAGGGACCTGTATGTGCCAAAATGTTTGTGGCAGCCCTTTTCATAGTGGCTAGAAGCTGGAAGATGAATGGATGTCCATCAATTGGAGAATGGTTGGGTAAACTATGGTATATGAATGTTATGGAATATTATTGTTCTATAAGAAATGACCAACAGAAGGAATACAGAGAGGCTTGGAGAGACTTACATCAACTGATGCTGAGTGAAACGAGCAGAACCAGAAGATCATTATACACTTCAACAATGATACTGTATGAGGATGTATGCTGATGGAAGTGGATTTCTTCAACATAGAGAAGAGCTAATCCAATTCCAATTGATTAATGATGGACAGAACCAGCTACATCCAGAAAAGGAACACTGGGAAATGAATGTAAACTGTTATTTTTACCTTCTGAATCCAATTCTTCCTGTGCAACAAAAAATTCGGTTCTACACACATATATTGTATCTAGAATATACTGTAATATATTTAACATATATAAGACTGCTTGCCATCTGGGGGAGGGGGTTGGGGGAGGAAGGGAAAAATCAGAATAGAAGTAAGTGCAAGGGATAATGTTGTAAAAAATTACCCATGCATATGTACTGTCAAAAAAATGTTATAATTATAAAATAAAATAAAAATTAAAAAAAAAAAAGAAACATGAGGATTATGAAAAAGTTATTAGATTTGACAAATAAATCTTGGTAACTTTGAAGAGCAGTTTCAAATGAATGATGAGGAAACCAGATTGTAGAGAATGAAAGAAGAAAAAAGGAGGTTCCTAGTATAGACAGTAGAAAATCATCTACTTGGGTCTCTCAAGGAGTTTATTAATGGAAAAAAAAAAAGATATAAAGTAGTAAGTGGCTAGTAGAAAATGATCATATCAAGTGAGAGGGCTTTTAAAAATTTTAATTTTGTTTTTTACAATACCACAATTTCTTTTAGACACCCTTGGTTCTCCCCTCCCATATAACGAATTATACTTCTAAAGAATGAAAAAAAGGAAAAAAGAAAATGAAAAAAAGAAAAAATCGGAACATATATACAATGTATTATATTTGTAGGCCTCTGCAAAGCAGTAGAAAAGGGTCCTTCATGTTTTGTTTTGTTTTGGGGGGGGCGGGGAAACTAACCTTGTTCTTCATGATTTTTCGGCATTCATTTTTGATTGTTTTGTGGTTATTCCATTTCCATTATTGTCATTTATTGTTCTCTTGGTTCTGCTTACTTCACTTTGCATCAGAGCATGTAAAACTTTCCATGCCTCTTTCTATTCATCATGTTGTTTCTTACAGTATTGCTTGGTCTTATTGTGAGAGCAACTTTTAAAAATATGTTTGGTCTGAAACTACAGGCTTTTTTACTTATTAAGTTTTTTACTTCTTTTTCACTCTTCTCTAACTGAATCTACTTGCCTTTTCAAATTCCAAATGAATTACTCTTATGGTAATAGGGATCTATTGGTAGACATTTCATGTATCTTTTGGAATAAAGATCTAGGGGAATTTGCCTGGACCTCTAAAGGGATTGTCTATTTCATGTTTTCTGTGTTGAAAAAAAAAAAAACAAAACCAAACACACACACATAGAAAGATGTGCAGGCTGGGATCCAGTTGAATTCTCCCAATATTTCCCTTAAATTCATCTAAAAAAAAAAGCCATCTCAAATTAAATTTTGGAATGACAGAGCCAACAAAAGTTCAGAAGGAGTCTTTTTTCTGCCTTAAGACAACTTAGAGGTCCACAAGAGAGATATTTAACACCAAGATGGGCTTAGGCCTAAGTGTGGTAGGAGTCCCAGTTGTGGATCTTGCAGGTAATCCCACAACAGTGGCAACAACAGCAGCAGGTTTGGGAACTCTCCGTTGAAAAATGGCAGATTTTTTGTCTGCCTGCATTTTTGATTTCCTTCACAGGCTAATGGTATACTATTTCAAAGTCCGATTCTTTTTTTTACAGCAGAATAACTGGACATATATACATATATTATATTTAATTTATACTTTAACATATATAACATGTATTGGTCAACCTGCCATCTGGGGGAGGGGGGTGGAGGGAAGGAGGGGAAAAATTGGAACAAAAGGCTTGGCAAATGTCAGTGTTGTAAAATTACCCATGCATATATCTTGTAAATAAAAAGCTATAATAATAAAAAAAAAAAAGGAAAAAAAAGAAAAATGGCAAGGGGAACAGCTCGGTGGTTCAGTGGACAGAGCCCCAGGCCTGAATTCAAATCTGGTCCCAGACACTTAACACTTCCTGGCTGTGTGACCCTGGGAAAGTCATTTAACCCCAATTGCCTCAGGAAAAAAAAAAGGAAAAGAAAAGAAAAGAAAAGAAAAAATGGCAGGGGGAGGGTCAGATAACTGTTCAAAAGGAGATTATAGGGGACCTTCTGTTGTTACTGATTGGTAGCGCTTTTGCTTAGAAGCAATTCTGGGTCAAGTTATAGGGTGGAGAGGAGTACTTGTCTGTCACAAAAGAGCAGGAACCCTGGTCTCAGTTCAAAGGCAAAAAACTAGTACTAAAAAGTGCAAAGGGCCAGGGAACCTGGTCAGAATTCCAGCACCAAGAAGAGCACTGGTACTTTCTGCTGAAAGAGAATAAGGTTCTTTCCTGGATAAAGATCAGAGCACACACCAGTAGAGCAATAATCATATCTTTCCCTGGATTACACCACCTTGGAAACATTGAAAACTTGTAGACCTCAGAACTCACTCTGAAAAGAGCAGCACTGTGAAGACCGAGTTAGCACCTGGATACCTTAGAATCAGCCGGAGTCAGGAAGAACGAAAATCCTTGGTCTTTATTCATGGTCTTTAGGGGTAGAAGTGAAGGAAATAGACACAGGATCTCCTCGACCTTCCTTTTCCTCCTCAACTGCCAAAGTGACACTGGCTTGTCTTACTCCACCACCTAATCCCTCCCACAATTCTCTATATACACCAAAAGATTGAAACAGTACAGAATAGTGGGAAGGGCCATTTTCAAAGCATAAGCTAATAGAGTATTGTCCAATCGGTAATTAGCTTTAAGTGCTTGGTTGTCTAACCTCAGTGCATCAACTCAGAGTTTTAGCCCTTTACTTCTCCAGCTTTCTTTTATTTTAGAACACAGGTGGTCATGCCATCCCTGACTTCTCAGGGAGGTGAAAACCCCAAAAAGGAGATGATCACACCCTCCCTGATTTCTCAGGAAGGGAGGTGAAAGCACTAAAAAGGAGATAAATCACTCCCTCCCTGACATCTCAGGAAGGGAGATGAAAAGCACCAAAGGGAAGTGGGGATTGCTAGTGGGTTTCTGGGCTGAAGGGTCTTATTAGAAACAGGTATGCACAAACCCATCAGCATGGGGGGGGGGTATTACACAAGCACATAGCAATAACGCACAGGCTATTAGTGATAACTCTCCCCACAGTCAGTGAAGGCTCAATGTGGTATAATAAACATGAATTGTACATGCAAATAGTGATATAACAAACAATATAAATCAACACGATTTTGTAAAAGATTTCCAGAAGTCCTAGAAGGAGGGTAAATAAACACCAGTCACACATACTTCTCCTTCAGCAGCCAAGAGATAGTCCAAAACCAATCTATTGTCCATTGCTTCACATGTCAGGGAATCCAATGATCCCTGGAAGTTTGTGAAGTCCTGCTAGTCTTTTTATGTGTTAGGGAATCCAGTGATTCCTGCAGATTTTGAAATCCTGCAACAGTCTTATCATGTCTCAGAAAATCCAATGATTCCTGAGGGTTTTCAAGTCCAACAACAATCTTTTCATGTCTCAAGGATTCCAATGATTCCTGAGGATTTTGAAGTCCAACAATTTTTGATGTCCATGAGTCCAACGCCATAATTGCCAGGCTCTTTCAGTGGTGGGCACAGTTAGCGATGGAACCACCTGATGTTTCTTGGGTCTTCTCCTTCATTTTGAGGGTCTGCTCCATCTCTTTCCAATGGACAAGGTGAATACAGCTTGTTGGCACCCATCTGATTCCTTCTCCATCTGAAGAGATACAAGCAAACCCTCTTCCCCAAGAAGTTAACCTATCTGGTCCTTTCCATTCACCACTTTCTGGGTCTCTCCACATCACCTGGCAATTATCTAAAGACAATGGAGCTGCTCGCACTGAACACTGACCTTTCAGTGGGTTATAAAACCTGTCTGCTGGACAGTGCATCTTTGTCAAAAATCAAGAAGTTAATAGTATAAAGAGCTGAATTTAGAAGTTCTCTAGGCTCCCCCTTTCTTTTGTTTTTGGAAGAGCGTCTTAATGTCTCTGTTTCTCCTCTCTATTATTGCCTGTCCTTGAGGATTAAAAGGTATGCCAATGGTGTGTAAAATCTTATACTGTGCACAAAAGTGTGCAAAATGTTTAGAAGTATATGCAGGTCCATTGTCTGTTTTTATTGCTTGTGGCACACCCATAATTGCAAATACTTGTATAAGGAATTCAGTAACCACTTGGGCTGTCTCTTTTGCTGCTGGTATTGCAACAATGAATCCTGAAAAAGTGTCTACCACAACATGGATAAAAGACAGACGACCAAAAGATTTATAATGAGTCACATCCATTTGCCAAATTTCATTATGTCTCAAACCATGAGGATTCTTCTCTAGAGGGAGTGTAAGAGCATGGAAAGGAAGGCAAGCTGGACAGGCTTTTACTATGCTCCTAGCTTCCTCTCTTGTTATTCCAAATTGTAAATGTAAAGCTCGAACAGCCTGATATTTAAAATGAAATTCTTGGGCTTCTTGAAATAAAGGAGTATTGGCCAACATAGAAGGCTATCTGCCTTTGAATTACCATCAAAAATATATGGAGAAGAAATACTTTGAATAATTATTAGACCTGAAACCCATGATAAAAAAAATCTATATATCATCATTCAATAAATTATCAAGGAAAACTGCCCTGATATATTAAATTTAGAGGTTAAAATAGAAATTTAAGGAATCCACAAATCTTCTCCTGGAGGAGATCCCAGAAGGAAAATTCCTAGGAATATTATAGTTAAAATGCCAAAGCTCCCACATCAAAGAGAAAGTACTTCAAATAGTCAGAAAGAAACAATTCAAATATCAAGAAGTCATAGTCAGAATCATGTAAGATTTAACAGCTTCCATTTTATAGAAACATACAGATTGGAATATATTTTGAAAAGCAAAGGAAATAGAATTACAGCCAAGAATAATCTACCCCCCAAAATTGAGTGTAATCCTTCAGGGGAAAAGTGGATATTTAATGAAATAGAATACTTTCAAGAATTCTTTTTTTTTTCTAATAAATTTATTTATTTTTAGTACATATTACTTTATGAACCTTGTTGGGAGAGAATAATCAGAGCAAAAGGGAAAAACCATGGGAGAGATTAAAAAAAAAACACAGAAAAAAGAAGTAAACATAACATTTGTTGATTTATATTCAGTCTCCTTTATTCTTTTTCTGATGACAGTTTCTGTCCTAAGTCCATTGGGATTGCTTTGGACTCAACTAAACCACTGAGAAGAACCAAGTGTTTCATACTCGATCATTGCACATTCTTGCTGTTATTGTGTACAATGTATTCCTGGTTTTGCTTGTTTCATTCAGCATCAGTTCATATAAATGTTTCCAGGTCTTCACTTTCAAGAATTCTTGATGAAAAGAACTGAATAGAAATTTCAACAGTCAAACAGAAGACTCAAGAGAAGCATAAAAAGGTGAGAGAAGTAGAGACTAGGGATATTGTTCTCACATAAAAAAGTGAAGGAGAATATTGGGGATAGGTAATATTTGAACCTTGCTGACACCAGAATTGATTGAAAGAAGGAAGAATCTATCTATCTATCTATCTATCTATCTATCTATCTATCTATCTATCTATCTACCAATACACACACACACACACACACACACACACACACACACACACACTCAATTAGTTATAGAAATCTATCTTACCCAATTGGGAAATATGAGAAGGAAGGGGTAAAAGATTTCAGGGCAGTGTATGTGATAAAAGGGAGACATTGGTCAGAAGCAAAATAGATTTTTTGGGATGGACAGGATAAAAAGAGAGAAGAATAAACAGAAGAAAAGAGGATGGATGGAAATACATAGTAATCATAACTGTGAATGTGAATAGGATGAGCTCAGCTATAAAATGCAAGCAGATAGTAGAATGTATTAGAAACCAGAATCCAATAATGTATTGTGTACAAAAAATACACTTGGAGTTGAAATGAGGGGCTAGAGCAGAATCTATTATGCTTTTGCTGAAGTGAAACAGAAAAAAAGTCAAAGCTAGCAATTATGATCTAAGACAAAGCAAAACCAAAAATAGAACCAATTATAAGAGATAATCAGGGAAATTACATTTTGCTAAAAGGTAGCATAGACATTGAAGTAATATCAAAAAATTTTATAATACGTTTCTCTGATAAAGGTCTTATTTTCCAAACATGTAAGAAACTGAGTCAAATTGATGAAAATAAATAAAAAATGATTACTTAATTGATAAATGGTTAAAGGATATGAAAAAAAAATTTTCATAAAAAGCAAAGCTATCTATAATTGTATGAAAAATATCCTAAATTACTATATAGAGAAAGGTAAATTAAAACAACTTTAAGATATTATCTCACACCAAAGATGACAAATGCTTGAATGGATGAGAGAAAATAGGCACATTAATGAATTGTTGCTGGAATAGTGAACTTGTCTAGCCAATCTGGATAACAAACTGGAATTTTGCCCAAAGTGCTATAAAGTTGTGCATACCTTTTGATCCAATAATACCACTAGTAGATCTATATCAGAAGGAAATCAAAGGAAAAGGAACTGAGCTAAGTTATTAGCACCCCAGAACCTAAATTTGGTGTGTGATGGTGAATTATGCCCACAAGTTGGAAGAAATGTTTGTGTTTGTTCTTGCTATATTTTTTAAGTAAAAATTATTTTATAAAAGCTAATCAGATTTTAAGTGGCTAAATAGAGCAGAGGAGTTAGCTACTGGCCCCTTAAAAGGGGAAATAATCAGTAGTTAAAGCAGGAGAACACAAGATTTCACAATCCCTTTAGCATAGGAGAACCATGGATAAAAAGTTAAAATGTCACAGATCTGGTCCTCAAACAATTGAACTAGAAACCACTATGTTGCACATGTAAAAATCATATAACAGTTTCAGAGAAAGCCTTTGACAAACATACAAAACTCTTTGTGCTTAAAAACTACAAAATTTAGGCATATACCATGGGCTATAATATGAGGTCTGTGAACATAAAAAAAATTCTAAGTGTATTTAGAATAGTTACTTCTGTAATGCTATATATTTTATTACATGCATTTAAAAAAACACTATTCTAAGAAAAATTTTAGATTGCCAAAGAATTCCAAGTCACACAAAAAACTTAAAAATCCTACAAAAGCAAAAATGTAAGGTAGGTAAAGAAGAGACAGAACTTTCTCTATTTGCTGATAATATGATGGTTTTCTATGACATCAATGAAGAAACTAAGACAATAGTAATTGCTTCACCAAAGTTACAGCCTAAAATTAAACTCATAAAAATTCCCAGAATTTCTCTATAATAATGACAAAATGAGAAAAAATAGAAGAGGATGTTAAAATGCAAAAAATATTTGGAAGTCTATCTACAAAAAAAAGTTAATATTTCTATAGATTCTATTGTAAAGGGCTATTTAAAGAAATTAAAAGTTTAAATAGCTGGAAGAGAAATATCTAGTGCTTGTGGTTGAGCTATGCCAATATAATAAAAATGACAATTCTACCAAAGTTCATCTATAGACTTTATGCTATGGCATTCAAACTACCAAAGGGACACATGAAAGGAAATAGTGAAAAAAAGAAGGAACAAAGGGAAAATAGCACTTCCAAACATAAGATACATTAAGAAACAGCAGTCATGAAAGCATTTGCTGCTAGTTAAAAAGTAGAAAAGTTAATCAGTGAAAAAAACTAGATAAGGAAGTCATTAGAAAAATAGAGTTCTTTGACAGCTGGTTGGTGCAGTGGACAGAGAATCAGTCCTGAAGTCAGAAGGACCTGAGTTCAAATCTGGTCTCAGACACTTAACACTTCCTAGCTGTGTGACCCTGGGAAAGTCACTTAACCCCAATTGCCTCAGGAAAAAAAAATAAGAAAAAGAAAAATAGAGTTTAATAATTCATCATTTGATATACTTGGGGACAAAAGCAAACAAACAAACCCTCCCTATTTATTAAGAATTGCTGGAAAAATTGGAAAGCAGTTTGGCAGAAGTTAGATTTAGATCAACACTTATACTATATTCCATAAGAAGGTCAAAAATGACTATATGACTTTTCACATCTTTAGGTAGAAATAACTAAACAAGTGAAGAGGGGCAATCATAAAAGATAAAATAGATAACTTTGATTAAATAACATTGAAAAGCTTTTACACAAGCAAAATTAATGTATCTAGGATAAGAAGAAAAAACTATTGAATGGGGGACGAAAAATTTTATATAAAATACTTTTGAAAAGGGCTCAGTATCTAAGATATATAGACAACTAACAGAAATTTATAAGACTAAAAGTTATTCTTCAAGAGAGAAGTCAAAGAATATGAACTAACATTTCTCAAAAGTAGAATCAAAAAGTACTAATTATCAACTCACTAATAATGCTCCATTTCATTAATCAAAAGGGAAATGTAAATCAAAACAATTCTAGGGTTTTACCTTATGGCCAGTAAATAGGAAAAGATGAGAAAAGGTGGAAACAGTCAAAGATGATGAGGTTAAAGAAAATTCAATCACGTCAGTGCATTGTTGAAAGAACTGTGAATTGGGGGGGGGGGGAAGAAAAGAAAAGAAAAGAAAAAAAGAAAATCGATTTGGAATTATGCAAAAAAAGGTGATGAAAATGTCCATAACCTTGAGATTTCACTGCTGGGTATATATATCCCAAGGAAATCATTGACATAATGAAAGCTCAAAGTATATCTCAATATTCACAGCTGAATTTTTTTCAGTAGCAAAGAACTGGAAACAAAGTGGACACATTAGCTAGGGAATGGCTAAACAAATGATGGCACCTAAATGCAAGAAAATATTACTGTATTATAAGAAGGGATGAATATGATGAATACAGAGTATCATGAAAAGACATGTACTGACGCAAAATGAAATAAGCAGAGAAGAAAAATAATATACACAGTTACACAATCTAAATGGAAAGAATCACCACCATAAAACAATCAAGTTCTGTGTAATGAGTTCTGTACATCTGCAAATGTAAGGCATATATAGCCTAAATGAGGTATGGCATCCACATAGATCAATCTAAATGAAGATTATGGGAAACATAGATATAATCTGAGGTCTTCTAAGTATTTTCAGTAAATACAGTAAGTACCTACTATGTACCAAATCTTGTTATATAATGACAGAGAGAGGCAAAGAAAGCCTCTGCTCTTGAGTTCACAATCCAGTGGAGGAGACAAAATGCAAACAATTATGTAGGAGGAAGAGAAAGTGGAATAGTGGAGAGAGGAGTAGGGCAGAAGATAATGCTCTCTGAGAATAGTTTCAATTTCTCAATAAAATATAAAGCAAGGTTCTCAACTGGGGTGGGAGGGGAGGGGGAGGAAAAGAGAGGACTATGGAAGTTTGAGAAGAAGTTTTAAGTTTTAAGAGCATTTGTGGTGAGTGGTTTTGTGACTTAATTAGGGAAGTATAAAAGGATTGCCTAGCAGCAGTAAGTGTACACTTGAAGTTTGTAGTGGACCCAGTCAGAATGGTTTCATGATTTTCTCCACTTTTATATAACATCATATAGGAGTGATACATGTCTGAGGTTTAGGACACAATTAGTGATATGAAAGAAAACTTGAGGTTCAAGAAGAAAAGACAATGTGGATGATCAAGATGGAGTGTAGCCAGGGCAGTGTGATATTCTGGAGAAAAACTGGAGTGGAAGGACTGGAGATCACAGTGAAAATAAACAGATTTGGGGGTTGCAGGGCAGAAGGGGGGTAGAATGCTAATAGATTGTGATCAGATAAGAGGATTTCAGAGTTCTCGAACTAAGTGGTACATTTTGTCAGTGATGGTAAAATCATCTTTACATATAGAGGTAGAGTAGAGGAATAGATTATGGGAAATAAGTTGAGGAACTAGGAGGTTAATATTTGAGAGTATATTGATAAGTATGTTGAAGTCCTTAAAAAATAAGAGAAAGATTGTGAACCAGCTCCTGAACTTATTAAATAAGAAAAGAGAGTGCTCTGGAGTCTTTAGCTACAAGGATTTTAATTAGGTGGTAAATATGAATTTTTGTATGAATTGTATTGGGAGGAGAGGTTACTGAATAATAATGGTCGGAAGGAGCAAGGAATATTCTAGTTCTTCCTCTTTGACCAATAATTTGGAATGAGATGGAGCAATGAGTGAAAATGCAGCCAATTCCTGAAAGAGCAGCCAGAAAAGCTATGACATATGTTAGCTAGGTTTCAGTAAGAGCCAGGAGATGGAAGGAATAAGTTTAGGAGGAGAGCCAGCATGCTAATTAGGGAGAGGGATAAGCAAGAACTTGGTACTTTTTTTTTTTCAGTCTCTGAGAAAGTATAGCGTACTAGATTGACATTTAGTCTGTTCTCTTAATATTGTGTTATATTAATATGAGACATGAGCTTGGTTGCTATTTCCTTAGATGAAAGGTTTCTTCACCTCTGTGTGGTCCCTTTCCACCAAATGTTAGCTTTATAAAAGACAAACGAAATCAGAAAAGTTATAAGGATTAGAACATCCCCCGAAAAGATATAAGAGTGATCTTTTTTATATGGTACCAAAATGAAATTTCTTTTTGACCAAGAGAGTCCTGATTCTTATTCAGAAGGATATTCCTTGAAGTATCTAGGAAGGCAAAATTGAAATAATGAACATTTAGGAGCTGGCTTCCCTTCAATGGTCGCAGCTTCCAAAGCTTATCTTTCATGATAAATGCTTAAGAGATTTCCCTCTTGGGGAAAAAAAAATGAAAGAAGAATCTCTCTTCTCTCAAACTTTATCAACAATTCCCTCCTGCACATAGTCTTACAGCATATACCTTTTTTTTTCTATCAGTTAAGAGAGTTTTCAGAAAAATGCCCTTCTTGAGAAAGGGACTCACGTGTACAAAAATGTTTGTGGCAGCTGTCTTTGTAGTAGCAAGAAACTGGAAACTGAGTGGATGTCCATCAGTTGGAGAAAGGCTGAATAAGTTATGGTATATAAAAGTAATGGAATATTATTGTTCTATAAGAAATGATCAGCAGGATAATTTCAGAGAGGCCTGGAAAGACTTACATGAACTGATGCTGAGTGAAGTGAGCAGAATCAGGAGATCATAGCAACAGCAAGACTACATGACAACCAATTCTGATGGATGTGGCTATCTTCAACAATGAGATAATTCAAACCAGTTCCAATTGTTCAGTAATGAAGAGAGCCATCTGCACCCAGAGAGAGGACTGTGGAAACTGAGGATCACAACTTAGCATTTTCACTCTTTTTTGTTATTTATTTGCATTTTGTTTTGCTTCTCTCTTTTTTCTGGTTTGATTTGATTTTTCTTGTGTAGCAAGATAATTGTGTATATATATGTGTGTGTGTGTATATATATGTATATTGAATTTAACATATTGAATTTATTAATATTAATTTAATGTATTTCTACCATATTTAACATATATTGATCTACTTGCTATTTAGGGAGGGGGAAAATTGGAACACAAGGTTTTGCAAGAGCTAATGTTGAAGAATTGTCCACATATGACTTGAAAAATAAAAATCTTTAGTAAAAAAAAAAAAAAAGAAAGAAAGAAAAATGCCCTCTTGAATAGAAATTTATTACAAGATTGGTCCTAAAGGAGAAGTAAGAGGATACTCCTTTATTTTGAAGAGGCCAGGGACAATGAATGTAAATGTTTTAAAAATATAACACTTTTTTTTTTTCAGTGTGTGGATTAGTTTTACTGAATTTTTTTCTATTTTCTTTCAAAAAAAAATCTGTGCTATAAGGGATGAGGGAAAGGAAATGATAAAAAGAGGAAACCAAGATGATATAAAAACAAAACTTATCAATAAAAGTTTATATATAAAGGGAAATCATTTGTAACTTAGGAGAAAACAGTTGTAGTTAAGTGATGAGGACAGAAGTCAGATCGCAAAGGATTGAGGAATGAATGAGAAAGTTGAGACAATAAATTTAAGCAATTTTTTCTCAAAGAATTTGATTGAAAAAGGGGACCCAAGTTATAGGATGATAACTTGAGGGGATATTCTGTACAAAAAAAGACAGGCTTTTTCCCACAGAAACTTTCCCGCCAAAAATGTCCAAAATTTACAAAGATCAGAATTCTGCCCCCTTTTCATTAAGTCCTTCTTTCTGTAGGTCTCCAGATTCAGTGCTATATTGTGAATTGAATTGTCCCTAGAAAATAAACAAACTTGAGTTTGTTAGATAGGCAACACTCCATTTTTTTGGCAAATTCCAATTCTACAGTGATTTATGTAGACCACTTCCCCATATTCATAGTGATTTAGCACTAGAAGGGAAATAAGCTTGGAGCTGTTGGATAAACTATCTTTTCCCATCTGTGATAAGAGCTGTAAGCTAGGCAAAAATAATAATAATGATAATAACAGTTAAGATTTCTATAGCATCTACTATGTAGCAGGTACTATGTTATATACTTGGCAATGATTATCTCATTTGATCCTCACAATAACCCAGTGAGGTAGGTAGTAACTATTATTATCCCTATTTTACATATAATGAAAGGGAGGTAATCAGAGGTTACAGAAGTGACTTGACTTACATTTGAGCTCAGGTCTTCTTAATTCAAAGCCAGGTCCTATATTCAACTTGCTACCTGTCTTCTAATATTTCTTTAAAAGGAAGGAAAATCTTCAAAGTCCATGTTCAAGACTTAACTGACTCAGAGATGCTGAGCATGTACCTTAACCTATCTCAGTCTTACTTTTTTTATCTGTAATATAAAGGTATTGAACTCTGTGGTCCCTAAGATCCTTTCTAGGTCTAAATCTTTGTTCCTATCGCTTCCAGTGATCTAGGTACAAAGGCCAAAGAGGCAGTGTTTAGTCCTTCCTTGGGCTTCTTAGATGTTATGGTCAATACAAAGACAGGATAGCTACACTCAACACTTACACTGCATATCCTTCCTCTATATCCTTTCTCAGCTTTGGCTAAATAAACTTTGTTAACTGTTAGATGTTTAATGCAGTGGGTGACCTTGGCCATTCTAAATTTAATTTTTTTTTCCCCTGAGGCTGGGGTTAAGTGACTTGCCCAGGGTCACACAGCTAGGAAGTGTTAAGTGTCAGAGACCAATTTGAACTCAGGTCCTCCTGAATTCAGGGCTGGTGCTCTACCCACTGCCCCACCTAGCTGCCCCCCTAAATTTAAAAATTAAAACAATTTCAGGATTAGTGAGGGCCAGAGAAAAGGGGTCTTTAGGGGTCCACAGCTACCCTCCCTTAATGAACTCCATGGTTGCTCTCATTGGTCATCTCTGAGAAATAAGAACAACAAGAAATGGTATTTTTATCTAATTTTATTCTAATTCTGGAACTAAAGGAATAAAGAATTGGATGACATCATCTTTAATAGCTTTTTGGTTGTTCTTCCTGCCTCAAGTCTCTCCCCACTACAAAGTATCCATCTATAGCTAGTAAAATGACCTTCCTAAAGGTCTGATCATAATATACCACAATTATACCCTTCCAACTAAAAAAAATTAATAATTATAATAATAATAAATACAATGGCTACCTGTTACCTGCAGAATCAAATTTAAAAATAAAATCATCTGTTCAGCTTCTAAAGCACTTCCACTCTGTCCTTTGCTATTGTTCTAGTATTTTTATATTTTGCATCCTTTCTCAGACTCCACAATTTGTTCCATTCTCATCACCTCCACTTCTTACTATTCCTGGAGTCTCTCCCTTCTAGTTTCCATCTCCTGGTTTCTTTTGAAAGCTCAATCACTTTCTGCTAGAACCTTTCCTTTCTTCCCTACTTACTGAAAGTGACTTCCATCTAAGATTACTGCCAATTTACACTGTGTATAGTTGTTTGCATGTTGTCTACCTCATTACAATGTGAATGCCATAAGGACTGGGAGAATGTTTTTACCTTTCTTTGTATCTCCTGTTGACTGGCTAATTCATCCGGGTCTGGTGACTTGAATTTATTTATTTATTTATTTATTCATTCATTCATTCATTCATTTATTTATTTATTCATTTATTTATTTATTTATTTATTTATTCATTTATTTATTCATTTATTTATTTATTTATTTTATTATATATATTTTTTATAATATTATCCCTTGCATTCATTTTTCCAAATTATCCCCCCCCTCTATTCCCTCCCCCCGGTTGACAGGCAATCCCATACATTTTACATGTGTTACAATATAACCTAGATACAATACATGTGTGTAAATACCATTTTCTTGTTGCACAATAAGCATTAGATTCTGAAGGTACATGTAACCTGGGCAGACAGATATTAGTGCTAACAATTTGCATTCACTTCCCAGTGTTCCTTCTCTGGGTGTAGCTACCTCTGTCCATCATTGATCAACTGGAAGTGAGTTGGATCTTCTTTATGTTGAAGATTTCCACTTCCATCAGAATACATCCTCATACAGTATTGTTGTTGAAGTGTACAGTGATCTTCTGGTTCTGCTCATTTCACTCAGCATCAGTTGATGTAAGTCTCTCCAGGCCTCTCTGTATTCCTCCTGCTGGTCATTTCTTACAGAGCAATAATATTCCATAACCTTCATATACCATAATTTACCCAACCATTCTCCAACTGATGGACATCCATTCATCTTCCAGTTTCTAGCTACAACAAAAAGAGCTGCCACAAACATTTTGGCACATACAGATCTCTTTCAGCTCTTTAGTATTTCTTTGGGATATAAGCCCAGTAGTAGTACTGCTGTGACTTGAATTTATTAAGGCAATTAATTCCTCATCATAATTTTTCTAAATATCTTTTTGTCTCCTGTCAGTATCACAGTTTCCACGTATGTATAAAAAGTGAGCATCAGTTACCTGTTTTGATGATGATGATGATGATGATTTGAACGAGATGAGATCTCTCAAGACAGTTGTGAAAATCGAATAAGGCTTCCTCTACTTCAGAGTTGGAGTAGGCCTGTAGGTCCTTGAGCATTAACTCAAGAGCATACCTAAGTCCCCTTCCTGCTATACTGCTATGACATAATTTTCTCCCTACTTTGTTCAAATATGGTTAACTATGTATATATTGACCAAGATCAATTTCTTGGGTAGTTCCTGCATTTAGAATGTAAGACCCTCAGCCAATGAGGAGGATGGTCAGTGGTAGAAGGGGTGGCTGCCTTAGGGACTATTTAAAGTGTAAAACCTGTCTCAAAAGGTGCCTTCTCCCTTCGATTGCCTGCTTCTCACCAAAATGTACAATAAACTTTTGCTTTGCTCCTAGAGACCTCTCCAGCTTTTTATTAAATGGTAAACACTCACCAATTTGAGCCATACAATTTTATTATTGGGTACATTCAGAAGTGTTTTAGTATATGTGATGCCCAGGTTAGCATCCTGGATACCTTAGAATCAGCCAAGTCAGGATAAGCAAAAGTCCTTGGTCTCTAGGGGTAGAAGTGAAGAGAATGGACACAGGATCTCCATGACCTCACCTCTTAATCTGCCACCCCAAAGTGACTCTGGCTAGTCTTACTCCACCCCCTAGTCCCTCCTACAATTCTCTGTATACACCAAATGATTAGGCCAGCACAGAATAGTGGGAAGGGCCATGTTCCAAGTTCATTCTAATAGAGTATTGTCCAATTGGTAATTAGCCTTAAGTGCTCATTGTCTGACCTCAGTGCATCAACTCAGAGTTTCAGCCCTTTACATCTCCCGCTTTCTTTTATTTTAAAACACGGGTGGTCATGCCATCCCTGACATCTCAAGAAGAGAGATGAAAAGCACCAAAGGGAAGTGGGGATTGTTAGTGGGTTTCTGGGCTGAAGGGTCTTATTAGAAACAGGTGTGCACAAACCCATCAGCATGGGGGGTATTACATAAGCACATAGCAATAACTCACAGGCTATTAGTGATGACTCTCCCCACAGTTAGTTGATGCAAGCTCAATGTGGCGTAACAAACATGAATTATATATGCAAGTAGTGATATAACAAACAATATAAATCAACATGGAGCTGTAAAAAATTTCCAGAAGTCCTAGAAGGAGGGTATGTAAACAACAGTCACACATATGCCTTCTTCAGCAGCCAGGAGTTAGTCCAAAACCAATCTATTGCTTCACCTGTCAGGGAATCCAATGATCCCTGGAAGTTTTTGAAGTCCTGCAACAGTCTTATCGTTTCTCGGAAAATCCAATGATTCCTGAGGGTTTTCAAGTCCTACAACAATCTTATCATGTCTCAGAGAATCCAATGATTCCTGAGGGTTTTGAAGTCCTACAACAATCTTATGTCTCAGAGAATCCAATGATTCCTGAGGTTTTCAAGTCCTACAACCATTTTTTCATGTCTCAGGGATTCCAATGATTCCTGAGGGTTTTGAAGTCCAACAATTTTTGATGTCCATGAGTCAGACGCCATAACTGCCATTCTCTTTCAGTGGTAGGCACAGTCAGTGACGAAACCACCCAATGTTTCTTGAGTCTTCTCCTTCATTTTGAGAGTCTGCTCCATCTCTTTCCGATGGACAAGGCGAATACAGCTTGTTGGCACCCAAATGGTTACTTCTCCATCTGTGGAGATACAAGCAAACCCTCTCCCCCAAGCAGGTAACCTATCTGGTCCCTTCCATTCACCACTTCTGGGTCTCTCCACATCACCTGGTGATTATCTAAAGATAGTGGAGCTGCTCGCACTAGACACTGCCCTTCCGGTGGGTTATAAAACCTGTCTGCTGGAGCCAGTGCATCATTGTCAAAAATCAAGAAGTTAATAGTATAAAGAACTAGATTTAGAAATTCTCTAGGATTACCTGTGACTCCCCCTTTCTTTTATTTTTGGATGAGTGTCTTAATGTCTCTTTCTCCTCTCTACTATTGCCTGTCCTTGAGGATTAAAAGGTATGCCAGTGGTATGTAAAATCTGATACAAAAGTGTGCAAAATTTTAGAAGTATATGCAGGTCCATTGTCTTTTTTTATTGCTTGTGGCACACCCATAATTGCAAATACTTGTATAAGGAATTCAGTGACCACTCGGGCTGTCTCTTTTGCTTCTGGTATTGCAACAATGAATCCTGAAAAAGTGTCTACCACAACAGGGATAAAAGACAGGTAACCAAAAGATTTATAATGGGTCACATCCATTTGCTAGATTTCATTGGGTCTCAAACCATGAGGGTTCTTCCCTGGAAAGAGTGTAGGAGCATGAAAGGAAAGCAAGCTGTACAGGCTTTTCTATGGTCCTAGCTTCCTCTCTTATTATCCCAAATTGCAAACGTAAAGCTCAAGCAGCCTGATGATATTTAGAATGATATTCTTGGGCTGCCTGAAATAAAGGAGTATTGGCCAACCATAATTATAAGGCTATCTGCCTTTGAATTACCATCAAAATAATACCTGGAAGTTCACTATGAGAGTGGACATGCAAGATATAAATCTTACCTGGATGCTTTCTCACTTGCTCTTGAAGTTCCTTAAAGAGCTGATATATATTGAGGCTACAAATTTTATTTGGGCTGTGTCAATTCTTGGTACCACACTTACTGAATAGGCCAAATCAGATATTATATTTATATTTCCTGGATAATAAGTAAGAGCTAGAATGATTACATACAATTCATTCTGCTGAGTGAACTGAAAAGGAGTTCTGACTGCTCTCTTTATAGTTAAGTCATGAGAGTATACAGCACCAATATTATGTTTGGATGCATCTGTAAAGATAGTTGGTCCTTTTAAAGGAACTTTAGAAACCTTTTCTTCAAGAATCCATCGCCAATTATATAACAGTCTGGTTATTTTTAATGGAGACCCATGTGTAAAATTTGGAGCCATGGCTAATAAATTTTACCACTCGGGGATGATTTCACAGCATATATTAATTTGTGCATTAGTATAAAATGTGATATCTTGTCAGGTCTTATCCCAGATAATTGTACTGCTTTTTTAATGGCCTTTAATAAAATTCTAGCCACAAGCACTAGGTAAGGAGTAAGGCTTTGTTCTGGTTGTGCTGGGAGGTTCACCCACTCTATCACACTGTCTCCTTGATGAAGGACTGCTGTGGGTGCCTCTTGTGTAGCAAAAACTGATATTTCCAAGGGTTTTTGAGTGACTCTTTCAACCACATTAGATAAAGCCAGTTCAACTTGTCTCAAAGCCTCTTGAGCTTCTTTTGTAAGCTGGTGTGGTGAGTTTAAGCATTATACCCATTTGAATTTTTTCTGGAGCTATGTGCAATTTATAGTTCCGTAGGGTTTCTATAGTAATTTATAGACATACTTCTAACATTTGTTCCTCCAGCGCACATCCCAATATATCATCCATGTAATGTAATAACACTACTTTTGGAAATGCTTTTCTTACTGGAGTAAGAGCAGCAGCAACATGACACATAGTAGGGCTGTTTTTCATTCCCTGTGGCAAAACTGTCCATTCATATCTTTTATAAGGCTCAGCTAAGTTAACACTGGGCACTGAAAAGGCAAATCTTTTCATATCCTCATTATCTAGAGGGATAGAATAGAAACAATACTTAATGTCTATAACCCAAAGAGGCCATTCTCTAGGCAATTGAGTAGGAGATGGAAGTCCAGGCTGAAGAGTTCCCATAGTTTCCATCTGTTCATTTACCTTTCTTAAATCAGTCAACATCCTCCATTTTCCAGATTTCTTTCTTACAACAAATACTGGTGAATTCCAAGGACTTAGAAAAGATTTTAAGTGTCCTTGGTCAAGTTGCTCCTGCACCATATCTAATAAGGTCTGAATTTTATCGCTACCTAAGGGCCACTGTTCTATCCACACTGGTGTATCAGTTTTCCATTGGATAAGAACAGATGAAAGTGGTGGCAGGCCTTCAACAGCAGCCCTGCCTAAAAAACCAAAGTACTCATTTTTAATCCTAATTGTTGTAAAATGTCTCTTCCCCACAGATTGATGGGGACTTTTTCAAACTATAAATGGAGTAAAATCTCCTGTTTCACCTTCAAATATCCATCTTAAAGGGGTAGCACTAACTTCAGCTGCTATTGATCCTCCTACACCAGACATGTAGCGTCTGCCTTAATCTTTGGCCAATGACTGGGCCAGATGGCACCTCTAATAATTGTGCGATCTGCACCTGTGTCCACCAGTCCTTCTAATGCTATGCCATTTATATAGATGGTGAGCATAGGTCGGTCAGCTGTCACAGCTGCTGTCTAGAATATTCCTGGATTTTGTTGCTTGGAGTCAGAATCTGGGTGACTATCCCCCAATTGTTTATTAGGAGTCTGTATCAGTAAATCTGATGCTACTACTTCTCCTGGTTGATAAGTCACACATTGTCTACCTGTATTAGTGACTGGGACATTATCTACACATTCTCCAGTTTCCCACATCAGTGTATGAATGGACACTGTTTTGTAAGTACACTCTGGAGGTGAAATGGTCAAGCCTACTGTGCCTGGAGGCAAGGGATCCATAGGTTGAAGAGGAACAGATTTCACCTCTCCAGTGGGTATCTCAGTTGTCCCAGCTGCATACAACTCTGTTCTCCCCAATTGTAATCCCTTTCTCCCATCAGATGGCTTCCTGGCTGATTGGTCATGTCTGGGTACTGAATTTCTAGGCACTCTCTGGGTGTAGCCTCGGCTGCCATCATGCCCCAAGTATTTTTTGCCTTGGGCCCTGGGACTGGGCCCCTCATCCCATTTCCCTAAATCAGTCTACATTCTGATGCCCAATAGAAGTCTCTGTTGCATTTTGAACATGGGGTATTGGGTCTTGTTCTCCCATCCTGTTTTCTCATTCTGTCTCTATGCCAACATTGAGTTTTCAGATGTCCTACTTTACCACACTGAAAACATTGACGAGTCTCTCTGGAAGTCCCTTGCCAAAAGGGACCCTGTCTTCCCATGTTGGGATCTAGGGAAGTCTGCATCATAGCCAGGCTATAAAAGGTATTTGTGCCCACTGTGGCACAGCGTCTTATGATCTCTCTAAAGCATCCTTGTGTAGTCCTAGCATAATCCTTCTACAAACCTCATTAGCATTTTCTTTAGCAAATTGCTTTATCACCATTAGTCTGTATGACAGCTGTCTGCAAACACCCCACAAAGTCAGCAAAGGGTTCATTTGGCCCTTGTGCAATTTTTGTGAAGGCCTCACCCTTGTCATTTTTTACTGGGGAGAGAAACCCATGCTTTGATAGCAGCAGCAGCAATTTGCTCATATGCTGCTATGGGGTAATTAATCTGTACTGAAATGTCTGCATAAGAACCTACAGCTGTTAGTTGGTCATAGGTGATTGGAGGATTAACTCCACTATGACTATTTTGTTGGGCTTGTATGCTACAGAGCTCACTATATTCAGAAAGCCACAACAAGTTTTGTCCAGGTTCAAAGCATGTCCTTGCTATAGATTTCCAGTCCCTAGGGGTTAAGACTTCATAAGCCAAATTCTCCAATAACATCTTAACATAAGCTGATGTAGCCCCATAAAGAGAGCAAGCCTTTTTCAGGTCTTTGAGGATTTCTGTACCAAAAGGAGTGTATCTTTTCTTTTCTTGATCTGAAGAGTTAAACTGTTGAATCACAGGATACATATTGATTTTCAAATCAGCTAAAACCCTGGCCTTCTTCTGTGGGTTTAAGTAGTGCCTTTTGCAATCTAGTCATAGGAGGGGGTGATAGCTGGGGCAGAGGGAGAGGTGCTGGTGATATCACTGCCTCTCCCATTACTTTTCTTCCCTCCATCCCAGAAGTGAAGTTGATGAGGGCATGTCAAGAACCAGTTCCGATTTAGCGGGGTTGAAGGTACTTTGTAAGAATGAGAATCACCACACCTTTCATTCTCACTTAACTCCTCATGCCCTCTGGTGATAATGTCATTAATCTGTCCTTTGTCTTCCTCTTTTTCTTCACACTTCCTTATCTGGCTGTTCTGAAAACTTTTCTTTTTTCTATACCTTGCAGGATTCCTTAAGGCCAATTGTATTATGTTGTATATATAGAATGTTTCCTTGGAAATTGAACTAGGACCTTTATCATTGTAGTAGTCACATAGTTGGTCTCCTAGTTTCCAATTATCTGCCCCTATTTCTTCTTCCTTTAAGAACCAAGGGGATGTGCCTTCTAATGTACCCAAGAGTCTAGCAATCAGCAACCAAGTTATAATTAAACCTTGTCCCTTAATCAACTTAAGTATGCCTTCTATAGCACCCCCTCTGGATGGGGGTGGGGCTGGGGATGGGGGAGAATCTTTTCCTAACATCTGCCCCATTTCAGCTAGAAAAGGTTATTAGTTTAGCCCTTAACAAAGTAAATTCCCTGTTTGTCTATTAAAACACTCACCCTATTTCCTGGTCTCCAAGGGCTTCTTCAGTGAAATTAGGGTCCTTGGTCCCACATTGGGCACTAAATGTCGCACCCTGGGTACCTTGGAATCAGCTGGAGTCAAGATAAGCAAAAGTCCTTGGTCATTATTCTTTGTCTTTAGGGGGAGAAGTAAAGGGAATGGACACAGGATCTCCTCCACCTCTTCTCTTCGTCTCCTGCCCAAAAATGACGCTGGCTAGTCTCACTCCACCCCCTAGTTCCTCCTATAATTCTCTGTATCACCAAATGATTGGGCCAGCACAGGATAGTGGGAAGGGCCATTTTCCAAGCATATTCTTATAGAGTATTGTCCAATTGGTAATTACCTCAAGTGCTTGGCTGTCCAACCTCAGTGCATCAACTTAGAGTTTCAACCCTTTACAAGTATATGTTTAACAACTGACTTTCCAAGAAATAAAAAAGTGTACACAGTACATTTTAAGTTTAATCTACATTATTAATATTTTCTTCATCACTTTCTTAAGTCAACAAATTTGATTTGTAGTGTTTGCCAATGTCTGTGTTTTCAATGCTCACACTGAAAATTGAACAATTTACTAGATTAGAGCTGGTTCCAGTATAGCCCTAGGTGCATGCTTCATGAAGAAAAATAACTCTCTAGTGTTATCAGGTCAATAAATAGCTGACTGAAAAATTGTGTGATGATCAACTATGAATGACTACTTTTCTTAGCAGCACAATGATCCAAGACAAGTACAAAGAAGTAATGATGGAAAATGCTATCCACATACAGCTAAAAAATGGATGGATTCTGAATGCAGATTAAAGAAAGATTTTTCATTTTATTTTTTCATTTTTTTTCTTTTTGATCACTTTCTTCCTTCACAACTGACTAATATGGAAATATGTTTTATATAATTGCACATATATAATCTATATCAAATTGTCTACATTTTAGGGAAAGGGGAGGAGAGAAAAGGAAGAAGGGAGAAAAATTTGGAACTCAAAATCCTGTAAATTGTTTTGACATACAATTGGAAGGAAAATAAATACTATTTAAAATATATAAATAATAACTGACTGAGTACACTTAAGAAGGGTAGCAACAAACACCACCTTTTGTTCTTGTTCTGAGCTTTAACTATGATTGTTTTTAAACTGTGTGAGACAGGTGGGGTGCAAGACCCCCTTCCCAATTAGCTAATCAGAGACATCATCAGGTACAAATAAAAAGCATTTATTTAATCCCTGCAGGGAGAGACCCCCACACACCTGGGAGCCACCCCAACTCCACCATGTGCTCCTGGAACCTGCCCAGCTTCCGCCTTATCCAGGGTTTAAAAGGAAAAGACTTGAGCTTTCCATTAGATAGACTAAAAGGATGTAACCATTCTTGCCACATGCATCACTCCAGAACATAACTTTAAAAATCCTAGGTCTGATCCATGGATGCTCAGGGGGAGGGGGAATGGGGGATAAGTCCCTTGTTAAACAGAATAATCTTCACTTAGTACCATATGGCCGGGACACTGTTCATGTTGCATGTATACCTGCCATGACAGGCAATCCAAGCTATAGTGTTATTTCAAAGCAACATTAAAAAAAATTAGATTTTTGTGGATTCATCGTAAGTGTGAATTTATTGTATTGTATCTCAATTACTTCATTTTTTGAGCCTTTCAGATGTACTAAGTGTACAATCATTCATTTGCAAATGAAGACATCTTCAATTCTTCATTAGCAAAATGTATTCCCTTTATTTCCTTTTTCATACATTATGGTAATTAGCTTTTCTAAAACTATGTTAGACAATATTTAAAGTGGACAGTTCTGCTGATCTCCCATCTTTTGTGGGAAATTTTCTAGTATTTATCCATTATATCTGTAGTGCCAGCTAGCACCCTCTAACCCAGAGAAGGTTCTTCAGGGAAACCTGAGGTTCTAGGTTTAGGTGAGGTTTAGGGTGTGTGCAGGAATTCTGATCCCTCTGCTATGAGGGCTGCCAAGCCCTTTCTGGGCTGCTTTCCATTTTTGATGTCTACCTGATGCACCTAACATTCACCTGTGGCAGCAAGAAGCTGTAGCATGTGCAATGGCCCCACCCCAATAGGCAGGACTCTTTAATACTGGATTTCCTAATCACTACTTTTTCTGTTACTTATCCTAGATATTTGTTGATTTAGCTGTCAAGGAAAATTGGATAGCATTGTTTCCTCCAACTCTGCTTTGCCAAATTCTTCAGGTGTAGTCTTTGGACTCCTGTTCCTGGTCCAATGACTTGGGACATCCTGCAAAAGACTTCATCCTATTTTATGATGAATATTCCACATACCTCTATAATCTGTGATGGTGATGGTTATTTGCCTTATAGTCAGTTGGTCAGTCAGTAAGTATATATTAAGTGCTATTATGTGCCAGGTACTGTGTTGTGCTAGGAGGCAAAAGACAATCCCAGCTTTCAAGGAACTCCCAATGTACATCAAATAGTTTTCAGTATTGGGTTCCTCGGTTTTCAAACCCTGATTTTTTTTTTTTTCTGTTGTTCCATATAGATGAATGGGTGGAGAAAATAAATCATAAAGAGAAACTAAACTCAGAGTTCAAGTCAAGGCCTCTCCTGCAAGTCTTACCACAATCTCATTATGCAGATACAGCTGATCCATAACTCTGCAATCTTTGGAGACAATCCCTAGACAATGCTAGGTCTTAGCTTCTAATCAATATTTTTTTTACCATGTTAGACCAAAAAACTCTTTAGTACTTGTACTTTTGAGTGTTTTAAAATGGAAGTTGTATTTTCTAAAAAGTACTTTTTGAATCTACTGATATATAATATTCTTGACATAATCATTATTCTGATTGTTTCTCCTTTGATTTTATGAATTACTTTACACATTATTATTACTATATTTGTATTGTTCATGTCACATTTTTATAATACATTTTAAATTTATAACTACATTCTACTTGATAATATTTTATATAATATTTTACAATTATATGTTTTAATAATAGCCTTAGTTTGCTGCTTTTTTTTTTTTTTTTGCATTGTCTTTGCCAGCTTTGGGAGGGGCCTCAACTTTACATTTGCCACATGGAAAGCATTGGTTCAAATACCAACGTTCTCCAGGTGTTTTTTTAAAAAGTCTATGCAATATGAAGATTAGATATTGTTAATAGTTTCAATTCCTTTCTATGTTGTACATTGACCTACATGATCTCTTTTTCTTTTTTTTATTATATTTTTTTATAATATTATCCCTTGTATTCATTTTTCCAAATTATCCTCCCCTCCCTCTACTCCCTCCCCCCGATGACAGGCAATCCCATACATTTTACATGTGTTACAATATAACCTAGATACAATACATGTGTGTAAATACCATTTTCTTGTTGCACAACAAGCATTAGATTCCGAAAGTACATGTAACCTGGGCAGACAGACATTAGTGCTAACAATTTACATTCACTTCCCAGTGTTCCTTCTCTGGGTGCAGTTATTTCTGTCCATCATTGATCAACTGGAAGTGAGTTGGATCTTCTTTATGTTGAAGATTTCCACTTCCATCAGAATACATCCTCATACAATATTGTTGTTGAAGTGTACAGTGATCTTCTGGTTCTGCTCATTTCACTCAGCAACAGTTGATTTAAGTCTCTCCAAGCCTCTCTGTATTCATCCTGCTGGTCATTTCTTACAGAGCAATAATATTCCATAACCTTCATATACCACAATTTACCCAACCATTCTCCAATTGATGGACATCCATTCATCTTCCAGCTTCTAGCTACAACAAAAAGGGCTGCCACAAACATTTTGGCACACACAGGTCCCTTTCCCTTCTTTAGTATTTCTTTGGGATACAGGCCCAGTAGTAACACTGCTGGGTCAAAGGGTATGCACAGTTTGATAACTTTTTGGGCATAGTTCCAAATTGCTCTCCAGAATGGCTGGATTCTTTCACAGCTCCACCAACAATGCATCAATGTCCCAGTTTTCCCACAGCCCCTCCAACATTCATCATTATTTGTTCCTGTCATCTTAGCCAATCTGACAGGTGTGTAGTGGTACATGATCTCTTTTTCACAGATGGATTCTTTAAACTATCCTTTTCCTTTTTTAAATTTAATTTTTTTTAAGAAATGCTGAGCAGGCTGATTTCAGAAAAGCCTGGGAAGACTTACATGAACTGATGCTGAGTGAAGTGAGCAAAACCAAGAGAACATTGTACATCAACTTTGATAGACTTGGCTGTTTTCAACAATGAGATGATTCAAAGCAATTCCAATAGACTTGGGATGGAAAGTACCATCCACATCCATTGTGGAGAGAATTATGGAAACAGAATGTGGATCAAAGTATAGTATTTTTACTTTTTTGTTGTCATTTGAAGAATTTAGAAATATGTTTAGGGGAATTGCACACGTTTAACCTATATAGGATTGCTTGCTGTCTTGGGGAGGTAGGAAGGAGGAAGAAAAATTTGCAACACAAGGTTTTGCAAAGGTGAATGTTGAAAACTATCTTTGCATGTATTTGGGAAAAGAAAATACTATTGAAAAAAATTTCAGCATGAAAGGTACAATTAAAAGAGATCAGGTATAAAGGCATGTCCCTTTCAGTCTAAATTTAAAACATGTAAAGGGCAGGTAAGAGACAATGACATGTAAGTGCCAGCCACTTTTAGGCTTAGATGGATATATTTGTTTATGAATGGCTAGGAAACTCAGTTGAACTGTGCTAGTATGGGAATCTCAATTTGCAGAGTCAATTGAGAAGGCAGTCAGTTCTAGCAGTTATAAAAGTGGGCCAGGGTGGAAAACTGGGATTTTGAAGTCACTCTTCACCTCTCCCCTCACAACTCTTACATATTGAAGTAAGGCAGAGGAGAAGATTTCTCTTTCTTTCCTCCTTCTCCTGCACCAACAGTAATGTATGGTGGAAACATATGACAGAATCCAGTTACAAGTATTGTTATATTCTAAGAAATGATGAGCTAGATTCTCCCAGAAAAACCTGGAGAGATTTACATGAACTTTTACTAGGTGCAGTGAATAGAACCAGGAGAATGTTGTATATAGTAATAGCAACATGTGAATGACAGATATTCTAAGCAATACAATGATCTAAGACAACTCTGAAGGATTTATCATGAAAAAATGTTATCTCTATCCCCGGAGAAAAAAACAGATGGAATCTGAATACAGATTGAAGCATACTTTTTTTTTCTTAACTTTATTTTTCTTGGACTTTTATTTTGGTCTTTGTTTTCTTTTGCAACATGACTAATATGGAAATATGTTTTGTATGATTACACATCTATAGCCTATGTCAAATTGCTTGCTTTCTCAATGAGGGGGTGGGAAAGGAGAAAGAGAATTTGGAAGTCAATTTCCAAAATTAATGTTGAAGATTATTTTTACATGTAATTGGGGGAAATAACATTAAATTCAAAAAAAGGGATTAGTGGTATGTTCATTAGGATGATTGACTCAAGGCTCTTCCATGAGGCTGACAAGATTTATTTGTTAAAAGAGTATACTTGGAGAGATCAAAATAGCAAATTGAATGCATGTTCTACCAACCCTCTTTACAGAGCCTAATGAAATATCTCAATATCCACTAGTGAAGGAGGTAGTCTGTAAGAAGCTGGAGTTTCCAGAAAGCATGGTTCTCAACTTTGTGGCAACACAGAAAAATACATGCATGGAATCTGAATAAAATATCATACAATATGAGCTCTCTGTGGAATACACACTGGAAATGACTAGTTATTTGGGGAGAGGGAGAAGATCAGGGGAAAGCTAAGAGACTCTGAGCTGCCTTTCCTTGTGTCCAGGTTTTCTGGAGGCTTAAAAGAAAGAAAATGAAAGCTTGATGTAGGCAAGTTCTATACAATCTGCTATTCACATTACTTATATATATATATATATCTAAAATTAGTGGAAGACTGAACTGAAATAAGGTTTTCAGTTGTTACAGAATGGGACCTCAACAGTAGATAATTATATGTTCCAAAAAGCAATCAGAAGTAGTGGGCATGCAATTACCACAAATATTGTTTTGTATGAAGAGATTAATTAAATGAACCAAATCCAGTAGTTCTCTTATAATTTTCATAGGATTCCTGGAAAATGAAAGATTGGACATTTTGATAGCTTTTCAATTTTAGCTTTGCAGAAAAATACTGATAAAAAGCACTGATGGAAAGAAGTGACTTAAGTTCAAAAGTCAATCTCACATTTTATAGTCACAGAGTAAGTTTATATTTTCCCTTGAAAAACCATTATGTTAAATGGGATTTTAAGGCAAAATGTTCATAATTAGAACAAAAAGCAATTTGTCTGCAGAATTTCAAGCTAATTCATCCTTTGAAATAGTGATTAATAGCATACATCTCTCAGCTGTGGCCTCTTACTGACAAAGATGCTGGTATTATAACTAGTTTTTGGCTAGCATCTTTAAAGGCAGGTGCTTTATTTTTGGTTCTATTATACTGCTGTTTTTGTATTTCTATCTTACATAACAATCTAATGTGAATAAATTCGCTGAAGATGGTGTCAGTAAAAAGAATATTGGCTGATTTTTGCCTTGATTTTGATAATTTACTTCTTATGCTTTCTTTTGGTATGTCATTTTGTTCACTTAAAATAATTTTTCTTTAAATATTGTTTCCTTTCATTTGTCTCATCTTAAATTCAGCACTATAAATTTTTTTCTTTGATTGCATCCCATAAATTTTGACATATTGTATTTATGCTATCTTTGAAATAATCTATTCAGGGGTCATTGTTGAAAAATTATTCATGTATATGTTTTGAAAATGAAAAGCTTTAATAAAAAAATCTGTTATTCTTCCTATATTTTTTTAAATACAGGAACTATTAAACAATAATGCCTGTATTATGTGCATGAAGTGCTAAGGCTTTTGATTATATTAAGTATTTCAAGAATCTGGAATTTTATTTATGTGAATATTCCCTTGGGCAGCTAAGTGACACAGTTGATAAAGTGTCTAGTCTAGAGTCAGGAAGATTCATTGTTCTGAGTTCAAATTTCTCTTCAGACATTTGCTAGATGTCTCAATTTCTTCACCTATGAAATAAACTGGAGACAGAAATGGTAAACCACTCTAACTTCTTTGCCAAAAAAATTTATAAATGGGGTCACAAGGAGTTGGATATGGCTAAACAATAAAGGCACTTCCTTCACCAATATAGATTGCAATGACTTTATAAGAGAGAGATTTTGAGAGCTGTTATGTCCTAAAATTAGATTATGTACCATGGCCAATTTAGTAATCAATGGACCTATAAAGGATGTCTTTTTAGCTTGGTAGGATCTTGTCAGAGTTTACATTCAAGTAACATAATCTTAAAAAGCTCAACAATACAATGTTTATTGAATTAAATCCTATTACTTTTTAAAATTTTGGTCTTTATGATCGATAATTGTAGAATTTTTTGCCTTTCTAAATTTATTTGGGACTTTTCCATGACCTAGGACATGATCAATTTTTGTAAGTGACCTACATGTTTGAAAAAGAAAAAAAAATCCTTAATTTTTCCAATGAATTTTCTTCATATAAACTGTAAATCTATTTTATTTCATGCTCTTTTCATGCTTATTTTTTTAATTTTTAATTACTATATTAGAGGTTATTAAAGTGGTCTATTGTTAATTTTCTTATTCTTTTGGTAAAACTGTCTGCTTTTCCTTCATAAATTTATATGCTAATAAAGAACTGATTTAAATGTAATAGAATAAGAACCATTCACCAATATGAACAGCCAATTTTCAAAGGAAGAATTTCAAGGTATTTGTAGCCATATAAAAAATGCTCCAAATCATTAATATTTAGAGAAATTCAATCTAAGCCAGCTCCAAAGTTCTACCTTATACCTATAAGAATGACAAAATTGACAAAAAAGAAAATTACAAGTGTTGGAAGAACTTTGGGAAATATTCAGTTAGTGGAGCTGTGAACTGGTATAGCCTTTTTGGAAAACAATTTGGAACTCTCCCCAAAGTTACTAAACTATACGTACCTTTAATCCAGTGATATTACTACTTTCAAAGTGATTTAAAAAACAAACAGAAAAAGGACTCATAGTACAAAACCATTTATAGCAGCTCTTTTTATAACAACAAAAATTAGGAACTAAGGATTACCCATCAATTGTAGGAAGGCCAAACAAATTATGTTATATGAATGTAAAGGAATACTATTGTGCCATAAGAAATTATGAAAGGGATAGTTTCACAAAACCATGGGAAGATTTCTATGCATGGACACTGGAGTGAAATTAATAGAATCAATATTTAAAATATTAAGTTGTGATTAAATTTTACATTTAATTACACATAAATTAAATTGTAAAAATGAACAATTTTGATTTCTAATCAATCATGATTCTAGGAGACTGATGATGAATAATATTGCCCACATCTTGACAGAGAAATGATGGATGGATCAGAATGAGGTACAGTTTTGGATATGGACATTAGAGGAATTAGTTTTATTTAATTTTGCTGATTTATTACAAGGATTTTTTTTCAGTGTAAGGGAAATGGGAGAGAGAAAAAATAAATGCTTAAAAAAACATTTAATTTTAAAATGAATTTGCCTGTTATATAATTTACCGTATATGTACCTAATATCAATATGTTCTTATACATCCCACCTTAAGCAGTTGATCAATACTTTCTGATTTGCATTTAATTCCATCTCTTATTCACTCTTCTCTCATTTCTACCTCTGAATATCAATATCTTTCCTCAAGAATTTGTTCAGATGCTAGGTTCTTGAAATTTTCTCTAATTTCTTTCTTTCCCATAAGGACTTTAAACTACTTTGTGTTTTCTTTGTGTGTGTGTTTATATATTATTTCATCATTGACATCTGAAAACCCTTTGTATCCTTAATATCTAACAGTATTTCATGAAAAAGACAGAGATTCCCCTATTTTGCTGTTTCTATTCTGTATCTAGACAAGTAACAACAAAATAAACAGAATTCCTATGAGTTATGTTCTAACTCTATCTCTCCCTTCCCCAGCTAAGCCCAACTGAAAATGTTAGTGATTTTCCAATTCCATTTAATGCTGTACATTTTACTTCCAGACCAACTCACTTTCAGGAGGACTCCTCCTCCCAACTTCCTTGCACTCATCTAGGTTCCTTCCTTCTCTCCTCCCTCCTTTCCAGTTCCTCTTTATATTTTATCTTACCATTTTAGAATTAGAAGGTAAACTCTTTGAGCATAGGTACCATTTTGCTTTTTGATATTTGTGTTCTCAGTATTTAGTATGTTGTAGGCATTTGATAAATCTATTATTCTATCTATCTATTTACTTACTTTTATATCTTTATCTATTTATTTATTTTGAAAATAGAGTTGCTCAATCAGTACATGTATCTTGGATAGATATTGCAGATCAACTGGGCTCAGAACTGAATAGAAGAAGAACATAGCCAATTAATTAATTGCTTTTTGGGAAAATGCAAAATATTTTTTAAAGACCCAAGCTACTCCCTGAAACAAAGGCTCATTTTTAAAATATATCCATCCAATTCTGTTGTATTGCTGCAAATCTTGGACTAGCAAAGTTTCTTCAGAATTAATATGAATCACTGAAAGGGCAATGGAAAGGCCCACAACAGGTCTAAGAAAGCTGTAAATACATAATCAATAAAGAACCCCACAGACTTTTAAAGGTTCTGAAGTTCTTTACCTTTCATTTGGCTCTCACAAACTTGTGAGGTAGGCGGTATGCTGAAGCAGAGAATGGTTAAATGAATGAGAAATAAAGCTTTCATGATTTATTGATATCAACTCAATGTCAGGAAATTCATTCATGATCCTTTTTCCTCCAGGAAATTTTTACATGCCTCTGGATATATAGGCATACCAAATAGATATGCAAACCAAACATTTGCTGAAAATAAATCATAATTTCACAATGCCCCCATTTAGTTACTAGACCCCATATGAAGTTGCAAACTGTAGTTTGAGAAACGGGGATGTAGAGGACATCAAAAAACCTACAGGACTTGTAGGAAGACATATCTGAATGTTTTGTATACATGGATGAATTATTACATGAGTTATTGAAGGAAATATATGTGTATATGTGTGTGTATGTATACATATATATGTGCATATATATGAAATCACAAGTCCATCAATTAGGATGATTACATTAAGATAATAATTGGTAAATTACAACTGAAGAATTTCTTATTCTAAATACTTAATTTTTTTCAGTATATTTTCCTAGAAAATTCTTTATAAATTCATTAAGATCTTAGTTTTTCCTGTTGCTTGTCTTCTTCATTTTCTATTTGCTTTTCCACGTGTTGACTTAAACAACAGCAACAACAACAATCCCAATTTTAAAAATTATTCATACCTTTTGTTTTCCCATCACTTACATTTCTGAATATACTTTTCTCCTCTCTTCCTTTCCTTAGCAAGCCATGCTTTATAACAAGGAATTAAAGAGAAAGAGAAGAAAAAAAAAAACAGTTCAGACAAAACTAACCAATATATCAGTTGAGTCTGGCATCCTATGCAATGTCTTCCACCAAGGAATGGTTCTTCTGTCTAATTAGTTGATAAGTGTTTCACTTCTGCAAATAAGGGAGCAAAATATATTTTCTTATTTCTCCTCCAGGTCTGAGCTTTATAATTTTGTAGCATTCAATTTCAATCCCACCTCTCATCCCACCCCATTTACATTGTCATACTTACTATGCATTATTAATTTCCTGTTCCATCATTCTGTATTACTTCATATCTAAGGTTATTGAGTCTACTGTCTTCCTTTTAGACATTAGGAAACTGAAATAAAGAAAGATCAAGCATTTGTCCAGGGTCGCACAGAAAATGTCTTCCTCAGGCTTTTCTAAATTCTTTATAGTCATTATTTTTTTCTTTTTCTTTTTTGTGTGTGAGGCAACTAGGGTAAAGTGACTTATCCAGGGTCACACAGTTAGGAAGTAGTAAGTGTCTGAGGAAGCATTTTGAACTCATGCCCTCCTGACTCCAAGATCGAGGCTCTATTCACTCTGCCATCTAGCTTCCCCCATATTTATTATTTCTTATAACATAGACATATGCCATTTCATTCACTTACCACAATTGGTATATGCCCTCCATTTTTGATGGATCTCTATTTTGTTCTTTGATTTTTTACTATCACAAAAAATACAGTATAAATATTTTAGTGTATATGAGACCTTCTTTTTTGTCTTTGATCTCTTTAGAATTTGGACATTAGCATAATTTCAACTTACTTTCCAGAATTTTGGGATCAATTGACATTTCCATCAAAAGTGTATTCATGTATTGGTTTTTGTGAAGCTCTATCCAATACTAACACTTCCAATTTTTTTTTTTTTTTTGGTTTTCTTTATACTTGTTTGGTATAATGTGAAACTTGAATTGCCTTTGATTCTCTAATTATTAGTAATTTGAAGCAATCTTTCATTTGATTATTAGCATTTTATAATTATTTTAAGAATTTTTTTTCATATCCTTTGACTGCTTATCCAATTGGAGTAATAGTCCTTGATTTTATATATTTCTGTTAGTTCCCTATAAAACTATAAAATCAGATTCCTATCAGAGATACTTGACAGTTTTCCTAATCAACAATTGTCCTTCTTGTCCTAGTTGGGATTACTTTTTCTAAGTGCAAAGATTTTTCAGTTTAATAGAATTTCATGACCTGTTTTGACTTTTGTGATTTTCTGAATTCCTCATGTGCGAAATAGCTCTCTTTCTAGTTGTAGCCATGAAAGATATCTTACTGTTTTATTTACTTAATGAGAAACAAGGTTGTATATAGTAAATACAGTATAATAACAAAGTCCTGGGTTTAAATCTGGATTCTACCACATAGGCTTGTGGGATTATGGGCAAGCCACTTAACCCTTTCATATCTCCCTCTCTCAGACCTCTACAGTGATAAGTTGAAAAGCAAAAGCTGATTTACATAGTTAGAGTTCGTTTTTTATATCAATGAAAATTATAAATTTGATCTCTCAGAACAAAACAAAACAAAAATAAATAGACACTGAGTGGAATAGGAACGTCTTTATGTCTTGGCCAAATAATTGTCATCAGTGTTCACAGGCTGGTCTCTCTATTAGTAGAGCTTAGAAAAGAATCAAGGAATGGTTCTTCTGTCTCCAGTTAGTTGATAATGGATGGAAGGGGGCTAACTGACGTTTGAGGAGGAAGAACTTCCTCCTTATCAGCCATATAATCAACAACATTAATGAAGGCCTCACAAAAAGGCATCTAACTTCAGCTTGCAGTATAATAGAAAACATTGAGACCAAATTATTAAAGTTAAAGTTCTTTCCCAAACTCTCATTTCCCAAGTTTCTTGAGGTAACTTTACTTTTTTTTTAAATTAAAGATTTTTATTTTCAAAATACATACATGTATAATTTTTCAACATTTACCCTTGCAAAAATGTATGTTCCAATTTCTTCCCCTTCCTCCACCACCTCCCTAGATGGCAAGTAATCCAATATATATTAAACATGGTAGAAATATATGTTAAATCCAATATATGCATACATATTTATACAATTATCTTGTTGCACAAGAAAAATCAAATCAAAAAGGAAAAAAAAAGAGAAAGAAAATAAAATGCAAGTAAACAACAAAAAGAGTGAAAATGTTATGTTGTGGTCCACATTCAGTTTCCACAGTCCCTCTGTGTAGAAGGCTTTCTTCGTCATGAGATCACTGGAGCTGGTTTAAATCAGTATAGAGTCCCCACTTGTTTGTTTCCCTTTAACAATCAGTCAGTAGATTCAATTAACGCTTAACAGAGGTATGTTTACTGAGAGGGTATTGCAAGAACAATTGCCAAACACTTCCCCCCCCCATATATGGGGCCTATTTCCCCACAAATACATATAACATTTATGGAAAGTTTATACTCAATATTACAATAATAGTGAGGGACACACTGGGAATGAACATGTAGCAAAGGCAACTCATAACTCCTCATACTGCAAAGTTCAATAGTGCTCTTTAAAGGATGGAATATCTTGCTTGGATGAGCATTGAGGTCCCCCATCTACTGCCAGTGGGTCACATGCTTTGAAGCTGCTTTTTCCCCCTCATTGGATTATCTTCCTCTATCTGTGTCTGTGTGTGTCTCTGTTCCTTACTGATTACAGGGTCTCCTGCTGTTCCAGCAAGTCTTCAAAGCTACATGGCCCATGTGGGGGGCAGAGAAGGACGGAGAAAATTTTCTTCCTCCCATTCCCTTGGGCATATGTTTTCTGCTTGATTACAATCTCTTCCACCTTCAATCTCTGATGTTCATCTATGAATTTCATTTAAAGCTCCCAGGGTTGGGGCTAACTTGTTGTTCCCTTCTTGATTCAATGGAAAAGGTGTTCACACCTCCAATGAGATAAAAGGGTGTACTTTGTTAGCACATTAAAAATGACATTGTGGGTAACTATATTCTTTGATTCTATCCTCTGTTTTGGAAGTGGATGGATAGGAATAGAACCATTTTCCCTCTCATACAGTAAATGCCAATATTAGCAAATGACATGTACTATCAGTTATAATTACTCTATGTTGCAATTTAAATTATCTGTTTTGTAAGAATGCATTTGGGAACATATATTTTTGGGACTATTAATTTTGCTAAAATGCTTAACCATTAGGTAGCACTACTAAGTACTCTCCAAATTATTGAATGCAAAGAATATGTTAATTGCTACCTTTATCCTTGTGGCTTACACTATGGAGCATAATGCTGAGTAGATCATAACTTCATCATTCTGATTGATTTACCCAATCAGAAATCAACTCTTGAGGGACAGCTAGATGGTGCAGTAGATAGATATCCCTATAGTAGGTAGACAGAACACCCTTGAGTTCAAATCTGGCCTCATACACTTAACACTTCCTAGCAGTGTGACCCTGGGAAAATCACTCAACCCCAATTGCCTCAGAAAAAAGAAATCTATTTTTCAGCTCCACCTGAACCTCACGTCCTCCTTGATCTCTATTTCTTTTAATGACCATTTCACAAGAGAATTGTTTCACACAGAAGTAAACATACTTACCTGTATGTGGTATTTATATTTGGCATAGGATCAAATAAAACAATAAACAAATACATAATAGCACTAAAGCAATGAATACTAAAACCTTTCCTTCTTGGCTTCAACCTAGCAGCCTACAGTAAATAACACTCTTCCAAGTTCAGGATCCTAGGAAGTTTGAGTTTGTATAATTCCCTCCCTGAAAGAAAGTGAGCACAATACAGCCCAGTTCCCACTTATGTTGGATTTGTGGCTCCAGAAAAGCCAATCTTGAGGCATGGACCTCTGCAGGTGCCTTGGACCAGCTCTTTCTTGGGCCTTGGAGCAAGGATTTTGATTGTAGGGGTCTGAGAAAGAGACAAGCCCCCAGAACGGGGCCTTTTCTTGGTCTTTGCTGTCTTGTTGCTAGCAGTTTCCTCCTACCTCTTTTCTTAGGTACTTGCTCGTTATTTATGATGCTGGATGAATGGACACTTTGGCAAGATGCTTGCTGCTATTTCACATCTTTGTTCCTTTGGATTATAGCTGTATTGTTACTTTTTCTTGTCACAAATTTCCTTTCTTAATTCACTTTCTTGCCACTAAAAGGCTGTTCCTTAGGATCAGGGGAAAAGGCAGAAAGAATAGAGAGGGATGCAATTAGTGTATCAGTATATCTCTCTATCTCTATCTATATCTATATCTCTTTGTATAGAGATATAGATATATAGATATAGATAGATAGATATGGATATAGATATATCCATATCTATATATACCAGAAAACTTCATGAGGAGGCAGCATCCATGTTGGGTCTTGCTTTTCCCTTGCTTCAGATTAGAAGGTAGGGACTTTGTCATCTTCATCCAGCTTTTACAAGCCCATATGTGACTAATTTAATTAGGGGTGTTCAAATCCTATTAGCTCTTTAAATAGATCTAAAATTACTGCAGCTTCCACAAACCATTTTTTTTTCTCTTAGGGTTTTCTACCCTGGAGGGGTCAGTGGCTAAAAGGCCTGTGACAAAGGAAGCATGGATCTTCAATTATCTACAGACAAAACCTCAAATTACCAATTTTTTTCCTTTCCTTATACAGAGTAGTCTAACATTTTGTTTCCTGGTGTGTACTTAAAATTTTTTTATTACTCTTTGTCAGTCATCTCTCTTTTCTTTTTTTTTTTTTTTTTTTAATTTTATTCATTTTTCCAAATTATCCCCTCCCTCCCTCCACTCCCTCCCCCTGATGGCAGGTAATCCCATACATTTTACATGTGTTACAATATAACCTAGATACAATATATGTGTGTAAATACCATTTTCTTGTTGCACATTAATTATTAGCTTCTGAAGGTATAAGTAACCTGGGTAGATAGACAGTAGTGCTAACAATTTACATTCGCTTCATCTCTCTTTTCTTTTTCTCAGTCCTCACTCCTCACATCAAACTTAAAAATTAATATTAGATATTCTTTGGCTACCTTGAATCAATTGAAAATTGTTTACAGTTTAAAATAAAATTTAATTTTGTTTTCAGAGTTTAAACATTGAAAAATGGATGAGTAGCAGAAAACTATTCATGATTTGAACTGGGGAAGGAGAATAGATATTATCAGTTGTTTCACTTTAATGTCGTAAAAATGACATGACTCAAGCTGCTTTGGGTGTAGTTTCCACATGAGAGGAGCTGCTGAGTTGACAAGAGTTTTGAATAAAGCTGACTTGAGTTTATGTGGTATAACTACACCCAGGTTATTGCCCATATTTTGATTGTCTTTTGGTCCCAGAGGGAAAAAAATTCCTCCCCCAGTTTTGCTTATTCTCATCAGGTGGAGTCATCTTAGTCACTGAGTTTACTTATAGTATAGACTCAAAATGGAACATCACTGCTTCTTGAAGAGAGCAGCTTTGGAGATTTATAACAATGTGCATAGACACCTAGAGGACAACATGTAAGGGACAGGATTAAAATAAGACACTTTAAAAATATTTGATCCCGTAAGGATCTACAATTGACTGATCTAGATAATGGAATGTTTATATATTAGCAAATGAGCTTTATGATTTGCTGTGGTTGAAAAATTTGCCACCCTCCCAAAGCTAACATGGTGAGGAATCTCACTAAATTTAGAGAGAATGGTCTTGGATAACAGGTACATAATATGTTTCTGGGACCTACTTGCCAATTTATCTATGAAAAGGATAGCCTTAGCAAGAAAAAGGGCCACTCTTCATGTGAAAAAGAGGTAAAGGAGAAGATAGAAGCAGAAGGTATCAGAGTGGTATGAGATAAAGAGGAAGGAAGAAGGAGCTGTTGATTAATGACCTCAATTTTAAAAAATATTTTCTTATGAAAGCTTTTTAATTTTCAAAAGATATGCATGGATAATTTTTCAACATTAACCCTTGCAAAAGCTTGGGTTCAAATTTCCCCTCCCCCTCCCCCAAATAACAAGTAATCCAATATATATATTAAGCATGGTAAAAATATATGTGAAATCCAATATATGCATACATATTTATACAATTATCTCGCTGCACCAGAAAAATCAAATCAAAAAGGGAAAAAAAAAAAGAGAAAGAAAATAAAATGCAAGCAAACAACAACAAAAAAGAGTGAAAATGCTGTGTTGTAATCCACACTCAGTTCTCACAGTCCTCTCTCTGGATGCAGATGGCTCTCTTCATCACAAGACCATTGGAACTAGTCTGAATCATCTCATTGTTGAAAAGACCCACGTCCATCAGAATTAATCATTGTATAATTTTCTTGTTAATGGCCTCAATTTTTAAAATAAAATCATAAAAGAGATTTTTTAGGTGAGAGAGTAGGGAAAGTGGGAACCATAGGAGATTTAATGAAGGATGAAGATTTGGAAAGGGATGAATAAAAATAGGCACTCAGACCAAACAGTCTCTTATACATAGTAGGTGCTTACTGAATGCTGGACTAAGTACAAATTGATAAATAATCCATTTTCGTTCTCACCCATTCCATTGGAGGAAGTCTTCACATGTTTGGGGTAGACAGCCCACCCCCTAACTCACTGACAGCTTTGAGGCGTATTGCTTACCCTCAACCTAGATTAGCTTGTCTGCCAAGATGGGTTTGCTCTGAATGGGACCACTGTGCTTGGGGCCACAAAGTGAGAGTTGAGTCAAAGATGGAGACCAAAAGGGAAGGAGCAATCTTGCAAAGGGCTTGCTTACCAAGCTCTCTCTCCAGAGGCATTAATCCTTCCTGAACATCCTAAACCCCTAGGAAGTTCTGTGGAGAGTTTAGACAGAAGAATGATTCTCTACTGATGACATACATGGCTTTCCAAATGCCATCATTTGTAAGGATACTGTATTAATAAGTAACTAGAGCACTGGATAGAAAAGTAGCCTTGAATCCAAGTGTTGGCTCCGGCCTTGGTCTGGTCTTGAGGTCCCTACAGCTCCCACCCCCACCCCCACTCCTAGTCTCTAGTGAAGGGAGAAATAATAAACAGAAAACCCCCCTAAGGCTCAGATGTAAAGTGAACATTCCACTCGGGAGTTAATGAGATTAGCTCCTGGGGGATTTGGTCTACAGATAAGGTCCCAGTTCTAAGATATCCTTTTTCTGCAAAACTGAAAAAGTTTGAAAATATAAATGGGCAGATGAAATTCATAGGCAGCTTGGTGATGCAGTGGACAGAGTTTTCGACTTAAATCTTTCTGAATTGAAATTTGGCCTCAGATATTTACTGTGTGTCTGGGCAAGTCACTTTACTCTACCTCAGTTTCTTCATCTGTAAAATGAGCTGGAGAAGGAAATGGCTAACCACTTCAGTACCTTTGTTAAGAATACTCCAAATGGGTTCACGAAGAGTTGGAAAGGACTGCACAATAACAACAGGAAATAGAATTTTTGAAATGTACCATAGTCCCAAGCAATTTGTTGACTGCCAAATAAGGATTGTGATTTACCAGCTAGTTGAATTTAGATCAGCCCAATATACACAGATTCCCCTTCTCTCTTTTTCATATTCTCTACATCAAAAACACAACTTTAGGTAAATTATCTTTACCAAATCATGTTTTTAAAAAAAATTACCAATAGGCAAAATGTTAAAATAGCAAAGAAACCCCCTAAGAATTTTGTCACCTTTTGCTAGGGCAAAAAAACAAAAGAGAGAAATGGAAATGGTGTAGACTCACATTGTTTGAGTCCTTCTCTGGTGGATTGTCTTAATAAAACCAACCAGGAGTAAGGGAAGGAAAACATTTCCAGGTAATTTGAGAATACTTTTTCCTCCCTTCTCACACTTCTTATTCTTTTCTTTCTCTTTCCCTCTCCCATCTTTTTCTTTATCCCCCTCCAGAAATTTTTCAAACTCAGAAATTCAACTCTGCTCTCCTTTTTGGGGTTCCACTATGAGGATCCTTTCTTCTCACACTCAAAAGAAAATAACTCCCAGAGTCTTTAAAGCCAGTCCTCCCAGAGGCAGTCAGTCCAGACTTGCTAGAAGGAGCTTGCCTCTAACCTAGAGCTGTTTGATCCCTGATCAAGTCTGGTAACCTTTTAGAGCTTTTGGCAACTCACCAAAAAGTTAAGAGAAGGTGCTGAACTAGGAGTTCCTCATAGCAACATTATCACAGATCTGGCCCTTATCCTATTGTATTAATTGTACCTCATAACACTACAACACTGACTCAATTTACTCCATAATTACTTGAAAGAGGTCTGTTTAACCATCAAAGACTCAGAGGTCCTGGAGTAGAAATTGAAGACAATTTGGGTGGGATTCATAATCATAATTCTCAGTTTCTGTGAATCTGTGATGTGATAAATCTGAGAGACTGGAAAAATAGTAGTGCCTTCAATAGTCAACCAATCAATAAACATTTCTCAAGCAAATACTTTTTTTTTTTTTTTTTTCCCCTTTCTTTCTGAGGCTGGGGTTAAGTGACTTGCCCAGGGTCACACAGCTAGGAAGTGTTAAGTGTCTGAGATCAGATTTGAACTTAGGTCCTCCTGACTTCAGGGCTGGTGCTCTATCCACTGCGCCACCCAGCTGCCCCAAGCAAATACTTTTTACTAGGTATTATGCTAAGATGCATTTGGTGGTAGGAAGGGAGAATATAAATGATTTTTCTTTTGGACATGTTGAGTTTGAGATGTCTTTAGGATATCCATTTTGAAATAATCAATAGGCAATTGATGATATAGGATTGTAACTCAAGGGACACATTGGGTCAGGATATATGTTTACCTGGAAATTATTTGCCTAGAGATGGTGATGAAATCCATAGAAACTGATGACACTCAAGAGAGAGAATATATAGAGAGGAGAGAATTAGGGAATTCTTACAGTTAGAGATTGTGATATGAATGATGAGCCAGTAAAAAAAGATTGAGGAACTCAGACAGATAACAGAAGTATCATGGAAATTTAGAGAGAAGAAAATATCCAGGAAGAGAGGTCAAGAAGGATGAGAGACAAGAAAAAAAAAAGAGATTCTATATAACAATTTGTTGACTGTACCATGCTCCTCCTCATTAGTGCTCAGTGCTCAAATGAGCACTGGATGACCCCTCATAGACATTATAGAGGACATTCCTAGTCAGATGTGAGTTGGATTAGGTGGTCTCTAAGGTCCCTCCCAAATTTGGGATTGGGAAGAAAAACTGAGAATTAAGGATGGAAGCCTTTCCATCCTTTTCGAGGGCCTTGAATGCCAGCCAGGCAAAGTAGTTTGAATTTTGCTTATTAGGCAATAGTCAATCACTAACATTTTTTTAACAAAGAGGCATTGATTAGTTTTAGAAAGGTGATTCTGACAGTATTAGGAAGGACTGAGGAGTGGAAGAGAAAAACTTTTAGGAATCTAAGGAAGCAATCCAGGCAGATATTATAGGGATACTAGCATTTACTATATGCAAAGCACTGTGCTAAAATTTGGAGATTGAAAGAGAAAAGCAAAACAGTTAAGACATTCAAAGGACAGCTGTGTAGTGCAGTGAATAGAGTTCTGGGCTTGGATTTAGGAAAGCTAATTTCAAATCCAGCCTCATTTTATTAGCAATATCAGCCTAGACAAGTCATTCACCCTGTTTGCCTCAATTTCCCATCTGTAAAATGAGCTGTAGAAGGAAACCCATTCCAGCATCTCTGGCCAAGCACACCCCAAACGGAGTCATAAAGAATCGATATAATTGAAATGACTGAATAGCGACAACAAGACAGTCAAATTCTAATGGGGAAGATAATATATGGGAGATTTTAGCTTCTTGTCAGATGGAAAGGTCCAGTGCTCCTGAGAGTGCATCTGCAAAACAGATGGCAATGTCTTTAATTTTTTTCTTTAATTATGTATATCTTTATTTGAATTTGTTTTAAATTAGTTTATAGGTAAAGCTCATTCTCTCCTCTTGTTACTAGCACTAATCTCATTGAACTCCCCAAGGAAGTAATAAAAAGCCTTTATTCACATCTATGTTAGAAGAATAAGGAAGGAGCCATGATTCTGATAATTAAAAACAAGGAGTAAGTATTAAAGTGGAAATGCAAAAAGTGTTTTTCAAATTGATTACATAATTTCCATGTATATAAAATGCTCTTCCCCAGATCCCCATTCCCCAATTTATATAATTAGCACATTTTGTTAAAGAGGGCAACTTTTATAAAAGCAAATAATTCCTTTTTAACAATGCATTAAACAATATTTGGAATAACTGTTCAAAATAGCAACAACAAGAAATGTATACTCTGAGTTCTGAAAATCTACTGTAGAACTTCAAAAATATTTGCTTCCAACGTACTTAAGATTGATTGGCACCTTTACTGTTCGTTATTATTTTAAAATCTTGAGTCAAGCACCAAAATCCCCCAGATAAAGCCATACTAATTTCATATCTTTTTGATGTATTTATCATGTCACAGCCTTTAACAAAAGATAAACAAAACAATTATGCATTTAGGATAATTTGTAGAAGGCAGTGGAGGGTCCAGATTTGTCATTTTCCTCCTTGCTGATCCACATCTGCTAGAAGGTGGATGGGGCCCATACTAGATCCTTGTTTCCAATTTAGACTTGTTTTTCATAGTGCTGGGAGCTAGGTAATCTCCTTCTGCCAGCACTGTCTGGAGATTTAGTATTATCATCAGACTACATGGTACTGGCAAACATGTTCTTACGGATATCAACTTCGCACTTCATAATTGAATTCCAAGTAATTTCACGTATACCACAAAGTTCCATAACCAAGAAATGTGGTCGGAAAAGAGCTTCTGGATACCTAAAAATCTCATTACCACTGGTGACAATGTGAGTCTGGGGGAGTTCATGGCTCTTTTTCAGAGAAGGACTAGATGTAGCACTGGCTCAAAGTCTAAGACAACATAACACAACTTCTTTGATGTCACATACAATTTCCAAATCAACTGTGTCAGGATCTTCATGAAATAGTTTTGTCAAGTCATAGCCAGTCATGGCTATGATTTCATGGGAACATGGGAAAAGCAAGATCATGGACGCCAGATCCTTTATTTCAGAATACAGATTAAGTCTGAGGGCTGGATTGGTTGAGGTGGGGCAGTGATGGAGTTGGGTGTGTTAAGTGAATGAATGTGTGTGTGTGTGTGTGTGTGTGTGTGTGTGTGTGTGTGTATGTGTGTGTGTGTGTGTGTGTGTATGTGTGTGTGTGTGTGTGTGTGTGTGTGTGTGTGTGTGTGTAGGGGGGAGGAAGGGACAGTGACCCATTAATTCCTTTACCTCTAGTGTTCCCGTTCCCCACCTGCCCTTCCTACATTTCAACCATTCAGGGAATGGTAGACATGAAGTCAGAGAACTAGAGGACAGATTCCCATCTTCCATCTCATATTTTATCCAGATAATTATCTCCTTGAATGGAATGGTAGACAAATTATAGGACTCTTTATTTTTTTTTTAATTTAATTTTTATTTTATTTTATAATTATAACTTTTTTTTTTTGACAGTACATATGCATGGGTAATTTTTTACAACATTATCCCTTGCACTTACTTCTGTTCACATTTTTTCCCTTCCTCCCCAACCCCCTCCCCCAGATGGCAGGCAGTCTTATACATGTTAAATATATTACAATATATTCTAGATACAATATATGTGTGTAGAACCAAATTTCTTGTTGCACAGGAAGAATTGGATTCAGAAGATAAAAATAACAGTTTACACTCATTTCCCAGTGTTATAGGACTCTTTAAATCTCTCCCTTCCCCTTTCCTCTTATTGTGCTTTTTCTTCTCTCCTCTTGCTTCCCCACTATCTCTCATTAAATTTGTATAAATTGATGTATATATGACATGATTGTATCATCATGTGAAGACAATATCAAATTTGTTGTAAGTATCAAATCAAAATTCAGTAAAGGAGAAATAAAAGGAATGATTGGAGAATATGGTGCTTCTGAAGCTGAAAGAAAAGTTGACTATCAGGTAGAAAGGTTGGTTGATTATTAGTATAAGAGCTGCAAAAAGATCAAGAATATTGAAGACTGAATATACAGTATTGGATTTGGAGATTAGGACTAAAATGACTTTTTTTTTTTTAACTAAGTTTTTTAAACTAAGTTTCCCCATCTCTCTTAGGTAGGAAATAGACTTTGTTCTACTGCTAATTGAGATGGGAGTTTTTACAGGCTCTGTTTTTTTATTTGTTTGTTTATTTGTTTTGTTTATTTTGCTGAGGCAATTGGGGTTAAGTGACTTACCCAGGGTCACACAGCTAGGAAATGTTAAGTGTCTGAGACCAGATTTGAACTCAGGTCCTCCTGAATTCAAGGCTGGTGCTCTATCCACTGCGCCACCTAGCTGCCCCACCCACTACATTTTTGACCTGAATCAGTTCACTCCTTAAGCAGTTTGGTGGTTTCTTAAACCTGATTGGCCTAGGCCACTGAAGCTCAGAACTTCAATTTATGAGATCTGTCAGAATCTGCCTTTCCAGTGGTTAGGTTTATATGACCCACCATGGTCAGCCAGTGGTGACTTGGAAAAATGGATCTTTATGTTTCAAATATGTTTATTGTAAAACAACAGACTCCAAATTCTATTTTCAAATCCATTCTGATATTCTCTTTCATTTTATGGGTGAATTCATCCCAATCATGTTCGGAATTATGATCATTAATGATGTTATGTCCTTCCTCTTTATAAAGAAAAAGATTAGGAACAAGGAGTGTGATCTGTAATTGAAGTGATTTCCCTACTGCACTTCCTCTTTCTCCTCAGCCACGTAGTATTGAAAAACCCTTTACTAACTGACTCCAACTTGACCTTTCCAGTTATCACATATTATTGTTGCACTCTCTATTCTAGTTAAACTGGATTATTAGCAAATTCCTAAATGTCAAAAGTCAACTCTTATCTCCTTGCCTATGCATAAGCTATCTTCCATGCTTGGAACACCTTTTTCACTTAAAATAGAGGTTCAGTTTTGCTGTTTCTTCCAAAGAGAAGCCTTTTCTAATTTCCCCTCCTCCAAATTATGCTTGCCCGCTCCCTCCTAAAATTGCTTTTGAATTAATTCATCATTGTATCACTTTAGTAGAGTATAGGTTTGAAGGTAGAGACAATTTTATTTTGTCTTAGAATGTCTAGCACATATTTTTCAATGCTTTGTATATAGTAGATAATACTTATATTATCTTATAATAAATATTGAATGGGATTGTTGAAGGTAAGCATCTTGTCAGAAATATGAATTATTGGTGAATTTACTGATCTACCTACTAATGGGAATATAGAATAGTCGGGTGACTATGGATCTAAAATAAGAGGCCTAACTGGAAATCAAGATATTTATTAGCATGATAAAGAATCTGCAGCTAGAGTGTGGTGGGGCAGAGGATAGAGTGCTAGGTCTAGAATCAGGAAGATAAATCTTCTCAGACTCTAACTAGCTGTGTGACTCTGGGCAAGTCACTTCACCCTGTTTGCCTCAGTTTCCTCATCTATAAAATGAGCTACAGAAGGAACTGGCAGACTACTCCAGTATCTCTGCCAAGAAAACCTCACATCAGGTCATGAAGCATCAGATATGACTGAGCAGCAACAATAACAGTAACAAAGAATGTGTTCTTACTAATAGCAGACACAGATTCTTGAGAAATGGATTGGTTTCTTTTTAGAATACCCAGTCTATCTGCAGCTTTTTGTAGTAATTCAGTTTAGAAAAAGTAAAGTATTTCACAAGAGAAGGGAGTGGAGAAAGAGGGGATCAGTCAATGGAAAAAAAGGGCAGTATTTGGAATGGAAGTAGCAATATTTATTATCACCATAAAAAAGCATTTCTTGTTCAAGGACAAGAGACAAAAAGAAGAGACCAAGTACTTCTAAAACTGTGAAATAAGTACTTTTAGACAAAATTGCAGGATCTCTTGTCCAAGGATAGTGTGTGGTTGTTATAACAGTTGAGGAGACCATCTTTTTTACATAGGGGTTTGCTCTGCTGTGGTTCAGTTGTTTATATCTGATAGAGTTTTCTTGGCAAAGATTTTGTCATTTCCTTCTCCAGCTTATCTTATAGATGAGGCAAATAGGGTTAAATGACTTGAGCATAGTAAATACTTAATAAATGTTTCTATATATTCTAAATATTCCACAGAAGATTTGTCAATGCTTAACTCAGCCTTCCTGGTTTTTTGATATTTCAAGGAGTCCAATGTACGTGGCCTTTCTCTTTCGACTTTCATTTTTGCCAATATGTTCTTGTTTCTTCTTGAATAGAAATGTTCAGTTTATTTTATTAATTATCCTGATTTAGTGTTTTTAAAAATAGAAAACCTGCATTTGTAACCTCCCTATTTTTTTAATAGTTTCCTATGAATCACTGGACCTCTCCCAGTGATGGACAATTACCAAACCCTTATTAGTTTACCACTAAGAACTACTCATACAACTGGAATTCTGAGAAACCTAAGTCTCCTAGAAAAAAATCAGATCTCTGAGAAATAGAGATAAGAATGGGTTGGAGAGAATGACATATCTATGATTTTATTGATGTAGATAGGGGTGTGCTAGAGCCAGCTCTAACTGACTTGCCAACCTATTATTACATTTTCATTGTAAGTAATTTACACTTCAGAAAGCAGTGTTTGGTTTATTGTTTTATTGACTGTCTAGACTTAAGAAAATATTAACAATGTAAATTAAACTTAATAGCATACATTTTTACCTCTTCTCCCCCCATAGAACTTGGTTGTTAAACATTTAAAAGCATATCCCTAGATAGTGCTAGAAATATGGCTTGATTTGTGGCAGCCCTTTTTGTAGTGGCTAGAAATTAGAAATTGAATGGATGCCCATCAATTGGAGAATCATTGGGTAAATTATAGTATATGAATGTTATATATTGTTCTGTAAGAAATGACCAACAGGATGATTTCAGAGAGTCTTGGGGAGAGATTTACATGAACTGATCCTAAGTGAAATGAGCAGAACCAGGAGATCATTATACACTTCAACAACAATACTATGTGAGGATTTATTCTGATGGAAGTGGATATATATATATATCTTCAACAATGAGATGATCCAAATCAGTTCCAATTGTTCAGTAATGAACACCCAGTGAAAGAATTCTAGGAAATGAGTGTGGACCACAACATAGCATTTATATACTTTAACATATTTAACTTGTATGAGACTGCCTGCCACCTAGGGGCGGGGGTGGAGGGAAAGAGGAGAAAAGTTGGAACAGAAGGTTTTGCAAGGGTCAATGCTGAAAAATTACCTATGCATATGTTTTGTAAATAAAAAGCTATATATAAAAAAAAGAAAAACAAAAGAAATATGGCTTGAGTTCAAGAGTGCAGTAGAAGACTCAGGTAATGAAGTCATCATCAGATTCCTAATGGTAATGGGCTAATAATAATAATAATAATAACAATAATAAACATTTATATAGCATTTTGAACACTTTAAAGTTTGCAAGATGTTTATATCACAACTCTTCAGGATATAGGGAACTCCAGTTAGTACACTACTTTCTTTATCAATGAAAACCAGCAATTTTTTTTTTTCCAACTCACAGTCTTAAAGAGATGCCTGAGCCCAAATCTCTGACATGTAGTTGAGAGTTAAGATAGAAAAGAAAGCTGTTTGGAGAAATTTAGATCTTCAATTTGCTTCTATTTTTATTTTTTTATTTTTTATTAAAGCTTTTTATTTACAAAACATATGCATGGGTAATTTTTCAACAGTGACCCTTGCAAAGGTCTTCTGTTCCAAATTATCCCCTCCTTCCCTCACACCCTCCCCCAGATGGCAGGTAGTCCAATACAAGTTAAATATGTTAAATCCAATATGTGTATACATCATTATACAGTTTATCTTGATGCACAAGAAAAATTGGATCAAGAAGGGGAAAAAAACTGGGGAAAAAAAACCAGAATTCAAGTAAACAACAACAGAAAGAGTGAGAATGCTATGTTGTGGTCCACACTCAGTTCCCAAGGTTCTCTCTCTGGGTTAGATAGATTTCTTCATCACTGCACAAGTGGAACTGGTTTGAATCATCTCATTGTTGAAGAGAGTCTTGTTGCCGTATATAATGATTTCCTTGTTCTGCTAACTTCACTCTGCATCAGTTCATGTAAGTCTTTCCAGGCTTTTCTGAAATCAGCCTACTTGTTATCTCTTATAGAGCAATAATTTTCCATTATACTCACATACCATAGCTTATTCAGCCATTCCTCAATTGAGGAACATCCTCTCAATTTCCAGGACCTTGCCACTACAAAAAGGGCTGCCACAAACATTTTTGCACATGTAGTTCCCTTCCCCTCATTCAATATCTCTTTGGGATATAAGCAAAGTAGTAATACTGCTGGGTCAAAGGGTATGCACAGTTTGATAACTTTTTGAGCAAAGTTCCAAATTGCTCTCCAGAATGGCTGAATCTGTTCAGAGTTTCACCAACAATGTATTAGTGTTCCAGTTTTCCCACATCCCCTCAACATTCATTATTATCTTTTCCTGTCATCTTAGCCAATCTGATAAGTGTGTTTAGATAAGTGCTTAGAGCTTTACTTTGAACTACCATGAGCACAGTCAAGAAACACTGAATATGTACAAAGAATAATGGGGGTACTCATGGAGGACTAGGGGCTTTGGTGTGAGAGTTTATTGGTGACTATCTTTTACCCAACTCTCACCTGTGGATTCAAGAACACTATAGTATGCACAGTGGGCATATGCAGGATAAAATCAGTTTGGCAGATGAAGTAAATCAGGTTAAGAGTAACTGACAGCCCTAAAATCTATCGGTGAATCAGCAAGATGACTATCTCAAGGATAAGAAGACTCTCTCTAGTAGAATGAGTAGCTGAGAACAGCTTGTTCTAACAGCCATGAAGGTGGATGAAGCTCTGTGCAGCTTTTCAAGTATGATTAGACATCAGACATGTGAGGGTACCTATGACAGCTTGTCTTTTGTCTTGCAATTGGACTTAGATGATTCTGTAGGACAGAGTGAATCTGATGACTTTGTGCAACTCTGCCTCACTTAAATCTGGTTCATATGCAAGTCCAGACATCAGCCCATGATGTCATTAGTCCATTTTCCAAAGGAAGAACAAATGACACAAAGCAATTGATTCCAAATAGAAGCACAGATGAAAATCTGAGTATAACAAGCATTTTATATAAAGAGCCTCCTGGTTAATTGCAGTGCTTACAAAAACACAGTCTATCCATTTCTTATCCACCTATCCATCCATCCATCTATCATTTATCATCTATCCATCCATCAACATCTATCATCTATCCATCCATTTATCTATCTACCCATCTATCCATCTATCTACCAATCCATCTATCATCTATCCATCATGTCATCTATCCATCATCCATCCATCCATCAGCATCTATCCATCATCCATCCATCCATCAGCATCTATCCATCCATCCATATATCATCAATCCATCATCTATCTATCTATCCATCTATCTATCTTAGATTTGTAGATTGACAAATGGTAAAATCTTATAATTGTATATTGGTAAGTATCTTGCAAAAGCCAACTTAAAAGTGTGAACATGCTTGTCTTTACCCTGAGCATGCGGCTCTAGACGTTTTTATTATACCAGAAGTAGAAGGCTTTAGAATCTTTTCTCTGCCTTACGCCCAATGATGAAAAATAATGCGCCTTCCTGAGGGTTTAACACCAGAAGGAAACGGACAATACTTAAATGGAGAATAAAGGAGGCAGAAAGGCAAAAGGGGAGGAGAGGAAAGACCAGAAATGTCTTATATGGACAACAATGGAGTGGGTGCCCCTTTCTGGTGATGGCTACTCTAACTTCTCTTGTTTAGAATAATTTTTAAACCTCCCTGTTTCATTAGATCACCTTTCTTTTTTTCCTGTAACAGAGGAAGGAAAAACTTCAGAGACTTGCCCGGAAAGGAGCTGGATGAGAAGATCCAGTCTTTCGATGGATTTTCTTTTCGCTATCTGATGCTGCCTCCTGCTGGTTGTGATTCGGGATTTAAAGAGAAAGCTCTCGCTCTTTCCTAGTTGAACTCTGGGAAGATGTTGAGGTAATCTTGTTTGCTTTCCTTCTGGAGAACCCCAGGTGGATGAAGCTCTGTGGAGCTCACCAAGGAACTGGATTTCAGTGCGGCAAAATCATCAGCCTCGTTCTCCCCTCCAGAACCCTTAGTCCCGCGGCACAACCTGGCCCCGCGTACCTGGCCCCGCGACGGTGCGAGCCGGTAGACACAAAGAACAGGGAAACGGTAGTTTGCCCGCCTTTTACCTGCCATCCTTCCGGAGCTCAAACTGCACAAAACGTAGAGCTAGCGAGACCCCACCGTGCCCGTCCAACCAGCCGCTGTTTTCTCCTCCTCTTGTCGAGGTTCCCACCTCTGCGTCCCCGTTAGATGCTCCCCTTTCTCTCTCCCAGAGCCACCATTTATGCTCCGGGGCTTCTGCATGAACTCAGTGACTTCGGGAGACCTTATTTCTTACTTAGCAGAATGTATCCGCCAGCGGCGGTGTGAGCAGACCCTCCGAAACCGGAATTGGGGCCAGCCCGTGTTAGAATTTGTCCCCAAGCATGGAGTTTTCTTCCCTAATAAAAGTAAAACTGCGGATTCTACAACTCACCCAGCGGTGCCAGCTGAGTCCTGGAACCGTTTCCTTGTGCTGACGGTTGCTTAAAGAGATCTGAAATGTCCCTCAGTTAATAATTAAGGGGGATTATATATCTTTATCTATCTATCCGTCAGTCTGTCTGTCTGTCTGTCTATCTATCTATCTATCTATCTATCTATCTATCGTCAGTCCATTTTCCATCTTTAAGCCTCTATCCCTTTTTTAACAAAGCATTTTATTTTTCCAAATACACGTAAAGATAGTTCCCAACATTCATTTTTCTCCCTTCCTTCCTTACCTGCCCCCTTCCCCAGACAGCAAGCAATCTGATATAGGTTAAATATGTGCAATCCTTTTAAACATATTTCCATAGCTGTCATGTTGTACAAGAATCAGACCAAAAAGAAAGAAACAAAACAAAAAGGTGAAAATATTATGTTTCCATATTCAGCCTCCATCATTCTCTTTCCGGATGTGATTAGTATTTTCTATCCCAAGTCTATTGGAATTTAGGCTTCTGATACCTTCACTATGAGTGGGTTCTCCAAGACTGTGCCAGAGAAATACTGGCAAATTTTAAGGCCACAAACACTGTCCTGTTATTTTCTGAGCAACAGCTTTGGCAAGCATAGAGTCATACCTAATCACCAGAAGATTGGTCCAGAGTTTATGAAATATTTTTGGCCACAGTGAATCAGAAAATAATAATAATAATTCCTAGTTTTTAGTGCTCTGTTTGCTTTCTGCAGTAATACTGGCAGAATAGCAGGAAAAGGGGAAAAATAGAAAATATCACAGTGTTTAGAACCATCTACAAACATTAGGTCCTTTTGCCTCTGTATTTGTACAATTGTTGTGTGAATTCCTTGGGACAAAATTAAATAGATGTATTGATTCACATAATAATGCAGTGTTTTGTAACTTTTAAAAGTTTCTGGCATATAATATATACTCTTTTTGCTGTTAAATAATTGTCTTATAAAACTAAGCATTGTAGTCATGAGATTTTGACATATTCGTTAATTCTCATCGTGAGAATTATGCATGCATGATGTTGGATTAGTTTTTCCATTTTAATTTTTTGTTTTCACTTAACATCAAAAGAGATCATTTTTATAGACACAAAAAGAGGAGTCCCCATGAAATGGCAAGTATCAATATCATATTGCTTGTTTTTTTTTAAAAAAACATATGAATCCTAGCTATTTTCACAACTAAAATGCTTCTGTTCTCTTCTGGGCATTTAAAAAAAAAGTTCTGATGGCCCTCTTTTTTGCATTACTATTGCTAACCCCTTCCCCATTCACCACAAACTGAAAGGAAAAAAACCCCTAAAACATCTCGAAATAAACAAATAAGTAAAAGAATACACATGGTGTCCATATCCAAAAATATGTACCTCTTTCTTTACTCTGTGTCTATCACTCTCTCAAATGGGAAATGTAACACAGACTACTGGGGTCTTTCTACTTAGAAGTGCAAGTAGGTTAGGTTTTACCTTTCTCCCAGGGTTCTCTGGTACCCTTAATTAGTTTGGGGTGTCTATGCTCTTTACGGCTAGACCTCTACCACTGGTGTAATTCTCCCATGTAAAAATAAGAAGGTTAAATGGCATAGAACAGAAACATTCCCAAGTGAATTTCTCAGAGCCAGAGTTAAAAAGAGGGAGAACAGAGGAAGGATATCCTTTGGCTCTCACTGGTTCAGTTTATAGAGTGGGTGCTGTGGGTGAAATGTGATCTTCACCCTCTGGGCACAGCAGGAAGGAAAGACTAGGAAAGAATAGCAGAAAGGGAGTGATTATCTTAGTCAAGCCAGTTTTAAAGATACAGCCTGTTCTAATTATATACCCAATAAAAGGAGTCTATATTCACCCCCATGGCAGGGAAATATCGCCATCTTAAATAATGTGGGTATACCCTGGCAAGCTCCAGGGCACCTGATCTGAGCATGCTGCAAAGGCCCCCTTATAATATTCATTATGCTTTTTATGGAGGCACGGTTGATCACTGCAATGATCAGAGTCTCAAGTCCTTCAAAGATGTTTTTCTTTACAATTTACCATCTTTGCAAAAATTATTCTCCTAAATTAGTATGGCAGAAACTAGGGATTAACCTACATCTAACACCATATACCAAGATAAGGTCAAAATGGGTTAATAATTTAGACATAAAGAATGGTATTATTAACAAATTAGAAGAACAAAGGATAGTTTATCTCAGATCTGTGGCCTTCTTTCATCACAAGGAAGAATTGGAGTACATTATTGAATACAAAATGGATAATTTTGATTATATTAAGTTAAAAAGTTTTTGTATAAACAAAACCAATACAGACAAGATTAGAAAGGAAGCAACAAACTGGGGAAAATTTTTTTACATTCAAGGGTTCTCATAAAAGCCTCATTTCTAAAACAAATAGAGAATTGACTCAAATTTATAAGAATTCAAGCCATTCTCCAATTGATAAGTCATCAAAGGATATGAACAGACAATTTTCAGATGAAGAAATTAAAACCATTTCTAGTGATATGAAAAGGTGCTCTAAATCGTTATTGATCAGAGAAATGCAAATTAAGAGAACTCAAGGTACTACTACATACATCTCAGATTGGTTAAAATGACAGGGAAAGATAATGATGAATGTTGGAGGGCATGTGGGAAACCTGGGACACTAATACATTATTGGTGGAGTTGTGAACTGATCTAACAGTTTTGGAGAGCAATTTGGAACTATGTCCAAAGGGCTATCAAACTGTGCATACCCTTTGATCCAGAAGTGTTTCTAATGTCTTGTATCTCAAAGAGATCTTAAAGAAGGGAAAGGGATCCACACGTGCAAAAATGTTTATGGCAGTTCTTTTTGTAGTGGCAAGAAACTGGAAACTGAGGGGATGCCCATCTGTTGGAGAATGGCTGAATAAATTATGGTATATGAATGTTATGGAGTATTATTGTTCTATAAGAAATGATCAGCAGGACGATTTCAGAGAGGCCTGGAGAGACTTTCATGAACTGATGCTAGTGAAGTGAGCAGATCAGGAGATCATTATACATGACAACAATATGATCAACAACATGATGATGAATTCTGATGGATGTGGCTCTTTTCAACAATGAGATGATTCAGGCCAGTTCGAAGGATCTTGTGATGATGATGAGAACCATCTGCACCCAGAGAGAGGACAATGGGAACCGAATGTGGATCACAACATAACATTCTCACTCTTTTTGTTGTTTTTAGCTTGCATCTTGTTTTCTTTTTTGACCTAATTTTTCTTGTGCAGCATGATAATTGTGAAAATATGTATAGAAGAATTGCACATGTTTAACTTAGATTGGATTACTTGATGTATAGAGATGGGAATGAGGGAAAGGAAGAGAAAAAATTTGGAGTGCAAAATTTTTCATGGGTGAATGTTGAAAATTTTCCATGTATATGTTTTGAAAATAAAAAGCTTTAATAAAAAAATTATTCTGCTACTTTTGCTCACTTCACTCTGCAGCAGTTCAAACTAGTCAGGATTCTCTGAAATTGTCTTTTTTTCATAATTCCATATAGTACAACACTATTCCATCACACTCCTATGTCACAATTTGTTCAGCTATTCCTTGGTTATCTAATAGGCAATTTGAAGCATTCTCTTAGATTATAAACTTGTCTTCCCCTCTCCCTTCACTTCCTTCTCCCTTCATTTTCCTCTTGTTTTCTCTTTCTTTCCCTTCTTTCTCCCCTCTCTCCCTGCACTTCTTTCCTATATCTTTTCTCCCCCATCTAGTCTATTATTCTTTTTTCCTCCTCTCCCCACTCGTTAGGATCACATTCAGCTTTGCAGGGTAAACTATTCATGATTGTAAGTCTATCTTTTTTTACCTTTTGGAATTCAGGATTCTAAGATCTTCTCTTATTTAGAGTAGAAGCTACCAAGTCTTGTTTGATCCTGGCCATGGTCTCTTGGTGCTTGATAAAGTGATAAACTTGTGGCCTTTTTTTATTTCATGTGCATGCTCTGGATTTTGGCTATAGTATTCCTGGAGCTTTTCTTCTAGGAGGTGGATTGGTATATTTTTCCATTGTTTTGGGAGATTTGGGAAGAAGAATTCAGAATTGTGAATATCCTATATTTTCATGGCATTTTATTTACATATTTTAAAATAATACTTAGTGATCATAATAGTAAATAGTGAATCATTTTTTTTCTGACATATGGTTATATTAAAACTTTCAGAGGTGTTTTGTAAAAAAAAAATATGATCTAATAACAAGTGTGCAGTTTATTATCATGACCCCAAATGTTGTTATAATGCTTTAAAACATCTAGCAATGAATTGACTACTTTCCCTTATCTTGAAATATTTCTAACAATTTTAATACTTTTTAATTTATTATTATGAATATCTTAAAAACTCCATTTAATAGATAAGAGATATTAAATTTAGGAGTTTTTACAAAGAAAGGTAGTCTTTAGTAAATAGTCAAACACTGGAAATCACCAAAACATTGAGTAAAATTCAAATAATGTAGCATTCAGATCACTTACCAAGATTAATAGTACTACATGGAATCATATAGTGAAGTCATCAATTTAAGGATTCATTAAGTTTTCAAAATTTGTGAGCTTTTTGAATATTACTCATAGGATTTGTATAAATTATATTAAGTGTATAAACTTATTAATATTTATCTTATTTGCAAGAATGGCTCACCATTAGAAGCAAAAAGAAATACAACACATACTTATAATATGATAACTTTTGTGAAAAAGACTGACTAATTACATCAAGACCACTTCTTTTCTACTTTTCTACTTCCTCTTATCCTGTTTCCTGAAGATGTTAATCTTAACCTTCAATTCTGTGTGTCAGTGTTTCCTGTTCTTACTTTCAACTTTATGTCAGTAGAGTCCTTCAACCAGTAATGTCTGTATGATTATTCAACTTTAATTCTTACAGGATAGTTATAATTCTTTTTCCTAGAATTTTTTCAGAATTTGGAAAAATCTTATAAATATCTCCCCAAAATGGCAGGAAGGAATTCCCACATGCATATACTAATTCTTTCTTTACTTTGTCTACTGCTTTTAATAGACCTTTTTTTTTTTTTTTTTAAATTTTTTATTTTATTTTATAATTATAACATTTTTTGACAGTACATATGCATGGGTAATTTTTACAACATTATCCCTTGCACTTATTTCTATTCAGATTTTTTCCCTTCCTCCCCCAACCCCCTCCCCCAGATGGCAAGCAGTCTTATATATGTTAAATATATTACAGTATAATTTAGATACAATATATGTGTGTAGAACCGAATTTTTTGTTGCACAGGAAGAATTGGATTCAGAAGGTAAAAATAACAGTTTACATTCATTTCCCAGTGGATTTTAATAGACCTTTGCAGTCTTCATGGCATCTAGGCTTTAAAAAACAAATTAGGGTTTTAAAGAATCCAGTTATTATATTATAATTTCTTCTTCTTCTTCTTCTTCTTCTTCTTCTTCTTCTTCTTCTTCTTCTTCTTCTTCTTCTTCTTCTTCTTCTTCTTCTTCTTCTTCTTCTTCTTCTTCTTCTTCTTCTTCTTCTTCTTCTTCTTCTTCTTCTTCTTTTTTTTTTTTTTTTTTTTTTTTTTTATGCTGAGGCAATTAGGGTTAAGTGATTTGCCCAGGGTCACACAGCTAGGAAAATATTAAGTGTTTGAGGTCAGATTTGAACTCAGTTCCTCCTGACTTCAAGGCTGGTGCTCTATCCACTGTGTCACTAGCCACCTCTAAATTATAATTTTTTATCACTCTTTGTTGTTGGTACCAAATAGCTTACATTTTCTTTAATTAATTCAGTCTTTTGATTTTTGTCAAAATTTTAAAATCTATTCTAGTTATTATGAAGTAAACTTAACTGAGTAAGGTTTGTTTTTGTTTTTGTTTTTTGTTTTAAACCACTTTCTCGTCTAAGCTATTTTCTTAAACTATTTATTTCATTCAAAAAACCTCTTGTTTCAATTCTTATATGTGGTCCTTTATTCTTAATGCCTTTAAACAAAAACCTTTCAAGCTTCATAATATACTCTGGACAGTGCACTGAGAGACTATCTTGTACTAGAGTTTGCTTTTCTGGTCCTCCTTTTATTAATGCTTTTGAGCTCCAGGATGATCTTTTGCTATTTCTGGAGTGGAAAATGTTTTTTTGTTTCTCATTGTATTTCTTGAATATAATTTAGTTCGGTGTAAACTATAGGGTTTTTCCTGGAGTAGGTATGTGGAGACTGGACAGTATGACTCTTATTTAAGCAACCATTTTGACCAGAAATCCTGAATAATGTTCATTTTTCCAAATTTAGCCTAAAAGTTTCTAATAGGTTTCCAAGATTACTGAAGCATGTCTATATCTAATCTTGGATAATTTCTTAACCTTTCATGATGTATAGCATGGTACAGGACCATTTTGGTATATTTCATTTCCACTTGAGGATTTCAGCAATTCCAGAATGATTTTATTTCTCAATTTATCAATACATTTTAAAAGATTCACCATTTGTTCATTGTGGGCAAAGACCTTTAGGTCTATTGGAAGTAAATTAAATCCCCCAAGAATTTTTTAGGTTAATATTTTTACAGTATGATAAAGATGGCAAGAATTGACTGGCTTATCCTCTTCTGAAAATGCCATTAATATAATCTTGATTGGAACAGTGAATTTTATATGTAAAAATTATCTTTTCCTAATCTGTAGTACTCTGCTCTTTATGTTGTCTATGAAGAACATTTTTCTTCATAGCAATGATTTGCTGTTATTATCATCATTATTATTTTTTATTGGTTTTCTTTTTTTTTTTTTTTTAACTTTAAGAAGCCTATGCTACACAATAGAAAAACCAATAACATGTCCTCTAAGTGCCAAGTTCCTTTAAATGAATTGTTTTGTTTTCTGAGGATTACTTAGGCCATTTTGTAGCAGTATTTTGGCAGTTTTTGACATAATTTTGAAAGCTATTGTTTTTGGTTTATTAGAGGATAAAATGATCCTTGAAATAATTGAACACCAACATACTAACAGTTATTGCAATATCTCTAACAGTCCTTAAAATGTGTTCTTTTTTTTTTTTTTTTTTTTTTATTATATATATATATATTTTATAATATTATCCCTTGTATTCATTTTTCCAATTTACCCCCCCTCCCTCTATTCCCTCCCCCCGACGACAGGCAATACCATACATTTTACATGTGTTACAATATAGTCTAGGTACAATACATGTGTGCGAATATCATTTTCTTGTTGCACAATAAACATTAGAATCCGAAGGTACATGCAACCTGGGCAGACAGATATTAGTGCTAACAATTTTCATTCCCCTCCCAGTGTTTCTTCTCTGGGTGCAGCTACCTCTGTCCATCATTGATCAACTGGAAGTGAGTTGGATCTTCTTTATGTTGAAGATTTCCACTTCCATCAGAATACATCCTCATACAGTATTGTTGTTGAAGTGTACAGTGATCTTCTGGTTCTGCTCATTTCACTCAGCATCAGTTGATTTAAGTCTCTCCAGGCCTCTCTGTATTCCTCCTGCTGGTCATTTCTTACCGAGCAATAATATTCCATAACCTTCATATACCACAATTTACCCAACCATTCTCCAACTGATGGACATCCATTCATCCTCCAGTTTCTAGCTACAACAAAAAGAGCTGCCACAAACATTTTGGCACATATATGTCTCTTTCTGCTCTTTAGTATTTCTTTGGGATATAATCCCAGTAGTAGCGCTGCTGGGTCAAAGGGTATGCACAGTTTGATAACTTTTTGGGCATAATTCCAGATTGCTCTCCAGAATGGCTGGATTCTTTCACAACTCCACCAGCAATGTATTAGTGTCCCAGTTTCCCCACATCCCCTCCAACATTTGTCATTATTTGTTCCTGTCATCTTAGCCAATCTGACAGGTGTGTAGTGGTATCTCAGAGTGGTCTTAATTTGCATTTCTCTGATCAGTAGTGATTTGGAACACTCTTTCATGTGAGTGGATATAGTTTCAATTTCTTCCTCTGAGAATTGTCTGTTCATATCCTTTGACCATTTATCAATTGGAGAATGGTTCGGTTTCTTATAAATTAGGGTCAGTTCTCTATATATTTTGGAAATGAGACCTTTGTCAGAACCTTTGTTTTTAAAAATATTTTCCCAATTTGTTACTTCCCTTCTAATCTTGTTTGCATTAGTATTATTTGTACAGAAACTTTTTAGTTTGATGTAATCAAAATCTTCTATTTTGTGATCAATAATGATCTCTAGTTCTCCTCTGGTCATAAATTCCTTCCTCCTCCACAAGTCTGAGAGGTAGATTATCCTCTGTTCCTCTAATCTATTTATGATCTCCCTCTTTATGCCTAAATCATGGACCCATTTTGATCTTATCTTGGTATATGGTGTTAAGTGTGGATCCATATCTAATTTCTGCCATACTAATTTCCAGTTTTCCCAACAGTTTTTTCCGAATAATGAATTTTTATCCCTAATGTTGGAATCTTTGGGTTTGTCAAAGATTAGATTGCTATAGATGTACCCTTTTTTGTCCTTTGTATCTAATCTGTTCCACTGATCTACCGGTCTATTTCGTAGCCAATACCAAATGGTTTTGGTGACTGCTGCTATATAATATAGCTTTAGATCAGGTACACTTAGACCACCTTCCTCTGAGTTTTTTTTCATTAGTTCCCTTGCAATTCTTGACCTTTTATTCTTCCATATGAATTTTGTTGTTATTTTTTCTAGGTCATTAAAATAGTTTCTTGGGAGTCTGATTGGTATAGCACTAAATAAATAGATTAGTTTGGGGAGTATTGTCATCTTTATTATATTCGCTCGGCCTATCCAAGAGCACTGAATGTCTTTCCAATTATTTAAATCTGATTTTATTTTTGTGGCAAGTGTTTTGTAATTTTTCTCATATAATTCCTGACTTTTCTTTGGTAGATGGATTCCCAAATATTTTATACTCTCAACATTTGTTTGGAATGGAATTTCTCTTTGTATCTCTTGCTGTTGCATTTTGTTAGTGATATATAAAAATGCCGAGGATTTATGTGGATTTATTTTGTATCCTGCCACTTTGCTGAAATTTTGAATTATTTCTAGTAGCTTTTTAGCAGAGTCTTTGGGGTTCTCTAAGTATACCATCATGTCATCTAAAATGTGTTCTTTTAAAGCTACAATTTTTGCACACTTCCTTGGAGGAATTTGTATTCTTGAAAGTCACACAATTAAAAACACAAAAAGGAGAGCAATGAACTGTATATGTGTGGTATGAAATACAACATAATCAACTGATGGAAAATGAATTAAAGTTTCAGGAAAAAGTCACATATATATGACCATTTCTGTCACAAAATGAAGCCATATCAAAATTATTACTTCTCCCTAATAATTCTCATATTTTTATTGTAGGTGTTTGATATGTTTGGCAAATTGATTTGAAGTATTAGCACTCTAAATGTGTGATTTTTGAGAAAGATCACACAGTGGATAGGCTATTTTAAGAATAAATGAATCACCATTCTGGAGAGCAATTTTGAACTATGCCCAAAAGGCTATACAATTATGCATATCCCTTGACCCAGCATATCTATGGGATACTAGATTTGTATCCCATAGAGATAAAAAAATTTGTGTACAAAAATATTTATAACACCTCTTTAAGTGGTTGCAAAGAACTGGAAATTGAGGGGAGATCTATCAATTGGGGAAAGCTGAACAAGTTGTTGTGTGTGATTATGATAAAATATTATTGTGCTATATAGCAAATGATGAGCAGGATGCTCTTAGAAAAATCTGGAAAGACTTTTATCAACTGATTCTGAGTGAAATGATCAGAACTAGGAGAACACTGTACACAATAATAGCAATATTAGATGATGATTTACTGTAGATAATTTAACTTTTTTCAGTAATACAATGATACAAGATGATTCTGAAAGGACAGAGGAAAAAACTAGTGGAGTCTGAATGCATATAGAAGATACTTTTCTTTTACTTTCCTTAATTTTGGGTTTTGTTTTGATTTTTGGTCTGTTTTTTTTTTTTTTTTTTTTTTTTACAGCATGACTTACATAGAAATGTATTTTGTGTGACTTTACATGGATAGCCTATGTCAAATTGCCTGTCTTTCAACAAGGGATGAAGGGAGGAAAGAATTTGAAACTCAAAATTTGAAAAAAAAAAAGTTAAAATTGTTTTTACATATAATTAGGGAAAAATAAAACATTAAATATGTTTTAATTTGAAGTATTAGCACTCTAAATGTGTGATTTTTGAGAAAAATCACACAGTGGATAGGCTATTTTAAGAATAAATGAATCACCATTCTGGTGAGCAATCACAAGAAGAAATCACATATATACACACATATAAACGTATCTATGTGTATATATATAAGTTTCAGAGAGAGAGGAGAGAGAAAAGAGAGATTCTTATAGTAATGAGAATGACATAAGTTGAAAAGGAAAACCAGAAGTCATCTAGTCTAAACTGTGCTTGAATAGAAATCCTCAGTACATAGGAAGCACTTACCCTGATTATATTTGGCAGATCTCTTGTGAGGGAGAGCCAAAGGTAAATGCTTAACAACCATCTATCTGGGGGAAAAAAAACAACACCACATGACACACTTTAAAGTTTAATCTGTATTGACACTTTCTTCAAAACTTTCTTAAGTCTAGACCATCAACAAAACAATAAATTACATCCTGATTTGTAGTTTGCCAATGTCTGAGATATAAATGCTCACACTAAAAATTTAAAAATCATGAGTTGGCTCTAGACTACCTCTGGAGAGAGCCCATTAGCTCAGGAAACAGTTGTGGGAGGAAGAATATCCCAAGACCTTGACCCAAGCAGGCTAAACTAGTTTTTCCTTAGAGGGTATTAAAACTTTCTTCAAGATTCATTTGGTCCAAGGGACTAATGGATTGGGCCATTAATAGATTTTCCTGTTGGTCTAAGTACAAAAAATCAAGAGAATGTTTAGTCAATGGCTCTTCCCTCAGCCTTCTGATCAACATGACCAACACAGAAGCTATGCCCAAATGCTTTATCCTCTATGAATATCCTTTCTTTGCCTAAACAAACTTTTTTTTTTTTAAACAACTGTTAATGTTCTACCAATAGTTCATTTCTTTCTAATATTGAAACAGAGCTATCAGATTGGTCTGAATAGCGTTGCGATAGTCCATATCATTTTGATTAGTTAGTTCTACTAGTTTCCCTCCATTTTTACTAGAGATGAAGAGAAGCTTTCTACTCACTTGGTTCCTGGTTATTTCATCTGGGAAAGTAGGGGAAAAAAAAATCTAATTTTAAGTCACATGAAAATCTTTTGAATACTTGCAGACAGCAATGTGTCCACATAATATTCCTTTATTAGTGCAGCATAGTATTATGAGATCCATCCCATGCAACATATATAATGTTGCCCTTTTTTCTTGCCACCCATCACTTATATAATTTAATACTTAAGTTTGTGACTGCTTTGGACCAAGACTGGTGCCTTTATGATGGTGGCAATGGGGATTTAAGTGCTTGCAACATTTAAGATGAAGAGACAGCTTCTGGCTCACACTCTTGCTTTACCTTTCCCATGGCAGTAAGTAGTTTGTGTTACTCAACTTTTCTGTGAGGAGATGGGGGAGGTTTGGCAGTGCTCTTCCCTCCTACATGCACCTGGAGCATAGCCTCACCTAGGTGAGCTCATGCTTGTGCCTTCTCTTGTTTTGTCTATTTTGCATTAGCTTTTCTGAGTAGGTGACCAAATGTAGTTCTTGAGGGAGACATGTCCAAGCACGGTGTAACTTAGTGAGTTCAAGAAATCTGGTGGTATTGGGTCCAACGAGTAGAGCCAACTAGTGGCAAAGAGCTTTTACATCCGAAAAGACAATTATTGACAAGGTCAGGAGCCCAGACTAGAAGATGTGCACTTGGAGGGAGCCAAGACAGAGCTCAAGTGAAATGTAAAATGCCTAAATAGCAATCCTTCATACTGCTTCTTGTTTAGATGAAATTTAAATATCAGACTCCCAGAAGCTTGTGCCAGTAATTATCTTGTCAATATGTACTATAAGTCTCTTAACATTTCTCTATGTGTGGGAAATAAAAACCAGTCCCATACTGATTCCTTTTGGATATATAGTTCTTTTCCACTTTATTCCCCATCTCCTTTTGGAGGGAATACCTTTGACATGAGGCACAATCTAAGCTATACCTTAATCTCTCCTAGGCTGCCTGGGTAGGGGGAATTGAATAAGTTGGAAAGTGTGAAAATAGAGAAACTAATCCTCCTCTCATTAGAGGTCAGGCTTCTTTAAGCAGTCTAGACTATGGGCAGAGCAGAGGGGCTCCTTAGAAAAAGGGAGCAACTTCAGTGAGTGCTCCAACTCGTTAGGTCTTTCACTATGTCCTTAATGTTAGACGAAGATCACGTGGGTTTCTGTCTGACATTACTGCTGACTTAACTGAATTCCAATCCAATATTACTCTCAGGGTTCTTTGTTTTTTGCTTTTTGGTATGTGAATGATTATCTAAAATAGTTATAATACAAGTAGCATTTCTATAACATAATATAATTTTTTTAAATTGCTCATTAAACTGTGAATCTATTATGTACAAGTTGCTTTAAACATGTTTAAAAATGTTTAAACAACATTTAAATATATAATAAAGTTATTTTTATTTTTTTTCCCCCTGAGGCTGGGGTTAAATGACTTGCCCAGGGTCACACAGCTAGGAAGTGTTAAGTGTCTGAGGTCAGATTTGAACTTGGGTCCTCCTGACTTCAGGGTTGGTGCTCTATCCACTGCGCCCCCTAGCTGCTCCCATATAATAAAGTTATGATGTAAATTTCTTTTTTTCTTTTTTCTCCTCCTTCCCCTAGATTTAGCTATCATTAAACACAAATATATATAATATGTATGCATATATGTGTGTATATATATATAATATGTATATATAATATATATACACATACACATACATTTATAAAATTATCCCATGAATTAAAAATAAAAATGTTTAAAATAGTAATAGTACTGACAATAGCTAGCATTGATATAGCACCTTAAGATTAGAAAAGCACTTTACAATTTTTTTTTCATTTGATTCTCCCCAAAGTCCTGTGAGCTAGGTGCTATTATCACCTCCATTTTACAGATGAGGTAACTTATTCAGAATCGCTCAGCTCCAGACTGGATTTGAACTTGGGTATTCCTGTTTCCAGAATCAGTATTCTATCTACTGTCATCTATTCTATTCACCTAGATGCCTCATTTCCTCAAAGACTATAGATGATATTGATAAAGACAATTTCCTAATCAAGAGTTCCCTCTAATCAGAGGTATAGTTTTAAAAATTGATTGGCTAAGCTCTCCTGAGGTCCTACTGTGTTACTCCATCAGGGTTAGAAGCAGACTCGGTTTTTGAAGACTGTGCTAGTAGGGTATTAGCTCTGATGGAGTCTGCCAGTCTGGAAAGGTGATGAGTTCAGCTTCAATTACAGAACATATCTTCTGGGTCAGGTTAATCCTAGTTAAGTTATGAGAAATTCATCACCAGAATTGCTATGGTATGATGATTCTTTTCTTCCCTATAGAAAATCCTTAAGACCTCTTACCAAGTTAGAGAGGAATTGCAGTGTCTCTGGTTGAGGGCATACCCATACAAAAAGTCAGAAACCTTTGACAACCTGAGGTATCAGTAAGCTGGAGGGCATCCAAAGGAAAACAGCAAGAATAGTGAAGTGACTTAAAACCATTTTATCTGAGGGTCTAATTGGCAGATGGAGGCAACTAGGTGGCACTCTGAATAGAGTACTGGACCTGAAGTTAGGAAAACCTGAATTCAAATCCTTAGACACTAGCTGAGGGACCACAAGCAAGTAAGTTACTTAACTTCTCTCAGCCTCAGTTTCTTCATCTGTAAAATGAAGATAACTACCTCTTAGCTCTCATCTCCTAGCATTGTTGTGAGAATCAAAAAAAGACAAAATTATAAAGCACTTGACATATATCCATATAATATATAAATTCACATTGATATATTTTACAAAATAAAATATATAAATATAAATAATATGTAAAATATAAATACAATATAAAGATGCTATTATATGAATACTAGTGGTAATATTATTAATATTATTAGCATCATTTGAAGGATCTGGAAAAGTTTAGTCTAGAGACTTAAGTAAGAGGTGACAGTTACCTTTAAGTATTTATATTTCATATGGAAAAGGGAATAGACTTAAATTCTGCTCAGATTTGGATGGTAGAAGGAGAAGCAATAGGAAGAAGAAGCAGCATAGTTAGGCTTGATGTTAAGACAATCGATCCTAACAACTGAAGCTACCTATTAAATAATATGGATTGCATTGCATTGGGATGTAGTGGAGTTCCTTCTCCTTGGAGGCTTTCTGTTATGGGCCAGAAATCTGTACTTAAAACAAGGATTCTTACAAGGTGTTAAGTCAGTGGAATTGATGAAACAATGGTTATGTAGTTTAGCATAGTGCTTAATAATCTCTAGTTCAGTACATGTACTTAGTACTTAATATAGTTCTACAACCTAAGATGATGTAATTATAATAGAGTATATAACAGCCAGTAGGGACTGAGAGACAGATTCATTCCATTGGCCACCTTTGTTGTGGCTGGAGGCTGAAGTACAAGCCCTAGGACTCAGAGTGATTCACTCCATCTCACACCACCATGGTGGCTGGCCTCCTGCACTTCCCCCACTGAAATAAAGGCCAGTCTGAAAGGCTCTCCAGGAAGCTGCCCAACCCCAGGCAATGAGACAATAAAGAATTAACACATGACTATTCTTGTGGTGATTGAGCTGCTGAAATGAAGGCTGCTCAGAGACCTTCAGAAAACCAACAAGAACATTACACTTTGGCATCCAAAGCTGGAACTAAGGACCTACATGTGACCCAGAAATTAGGGTGAGTACAAAAACAGAAAAGAAGGAAACTTTGTTAAGGGCTAAAGTAGTGTTTCAGCTGAAATGGGACAAATGTTTAGAAAGGAATCTTTTCTACCTCAAGGAAAATGTGCCAAAAGCATGATTAGACTAATACAAAACCAAGGATTGATTGTAACTTGGGAGCAGATCATTGAACTTTTAGAAACATTACAATACACATCTCCTTGATTCTCAAAAGAAAAAAAATTAAAGCCAGATGAGTGGAACCTAGTAGGAGAGCAACTAAGTGAATATTACAATCATAATGGTCCTGATTCAATTCCTAAACATTTTATACATATAACAATACAATTGGCTGTAAGGAATTATATAAGTATTGGAATAAGAAAAAAGAAGAAAGAACAGCAGGGGGAGAACACTGACAAACTAGGTGAAAAGGATGAAGAGTTAGACAAGAATTATGAAATTAAGGAGTGTGGTGTTTCACAGCAGGAGCCATTAGGGCATTCTCCATCTCATGACTCTTCCTCCTCAATTAACCCTTCATGGGTGGAGGGAGAAGGAGGAGGGGGAGGGGCAGCAACACAATCAGCACCTCTGAAGCAGCCTATGACAAGATTACAAAAGGCGCTACTTAAAGCTAAAAAATAAGGACAGGATAATATCTGATTTAATAGAAGCATACCCTGTGATTGAAGAGTTTGACTCTTCAGGTCAACAAAGGAAAAGATACACTCCTTTTGATCTGAAAAAAAATCAAAGATTTAAAAAAGGGTTGTGATTTTTGGGGGGACTACATCATCTTATGTTAAGATGATATTAGAGAATATGGATTATGAAATTTTAACCCTTAATGACTGGAAATCTATAGCAAAGACATGTTTAGAACCTGGACAAAGCTTGTTGTGGCTATCAAAATACAGTGAACTATGTAGGATACATGCCCAACAAAATAGGCAAACTGGAATTAATATACAAATAACCTTTGACCAACTAAAAGGTAAAGGTCAGTATGCAAACACTTCAGTACAGATTAATAACCCTTTGATAGCATATGAGCAAATTGCTGCTGCTGCTATCAAAGCATGGGGCTCCCTCCCAGGAAAAGATGGAGGGGAAGCCTTCACGAAAATAGAGCAAGCCCAAGTGAACCTTTTGCTGATTTTATAGGATGTCTGCAAACAGCTGTCACATGAATGATTGGAGAAAATGCAGCTATAGAAATAGTGATCCCACAACTTGCTAAAGAAAATGCTAATGAGATTTGTAGAAGAATTGTATGAGGACTCCACAAGTATGCTCCTTTAGAGGACATCATAAGATGCTGTACTACAGTGAGCACAAATGCCTTTTATACCCAGGCTATGATGCAAAACATGGAAAGGCAGGGTCCCTCTTGGCAAGAGACTTCCAGAGAGACTCATCAATGCTTTCAGTGTGGTAAAGTAGAGCATCTGAAAGCTCAATGTAGCCACAGAGACAGAGTGAGAGGACAGGATGGGAGAATAAGACCCCAAACCCCATGTACAAAATGCAACAAGGGCTTCCCCTGGGCCTCAGAACGTAGAGTGACCCAGGGAAATGAAAGGTGGGGCCCAGCTCCAAGACCTCAAACAAAAAACAGATGGGGCATAATGGCAGCCAAGGTTACACCCAGAGAGTCTTTAGAAGTTCAGTACACTGATGTGATCAATAAGAAGAGAAGCAATCAGATGACAGAAAGGGATTATAATTGGGGGAGAATACAGGTTTTTTAACCTGACAGGAGGTCAGTATCCAGTGCAAGCAGCTCCAATATAATCTCCAGGTGATGTGGAGAGATCCAGAAAGTGGTGAATAGAAGGGACTAGATAGGTTAACTGCTTGGAAGAAAGGGTTTGCTAGTATCTCTACAGATGGAGAAGGAATCAGATGGGTACCCAACAGCTGTATTCGTCTTGTCCATCATAGAGAGACAGAAAAAGAGAAAAACCTCAAAACAAAGGAGAAGACCTAAGAAACATCTGACACTAAAAGAGCATGGCTGATATTGACTATTACAGAACTTCAAAACTCACAGAAATCATTAGATTCCATGAGATGAAAAATTGTTGATAAGATTATTGCAGAACTTCTAAATTAGCAGGAATCATTAGATTCCTTGAGACATGATAAAATTGATACAGGATTTCAAAATCTTCAGGAATCATTGGATTTCCTTACACATGATGAGACTATTGCAGGACTTTAAAATTTGCAGGAATCATTGGATTCCTGACACACGAAGTAGTAGACAATAGATTGCTTTTGGACTATTTCTAGGACTTAGGGACATGTACAATTCCTCATGTTGATTCATGTTTTTTGTTACATCACTACTAGCCTGTACTGTATTGCTATGTGCTTCTGTAATACCTCCCATTTTGATGGATTTATGTATACCCATTTCAAGTAAGACCCTTCAGAAACCTGCTAATCTGGTTTGATTCTACATTTCCTTTGGTGTTTTCATCTTCCTTCCTGAGATGTCAGGGAGGGCATGATCACCTCCTTTTTTGGTGTTTTTATCCTTTTTTTTTGAGGAGTCAGGGAAAGTATGATCACCTCCCTTTTTGAGGTTCTCCTTCTCCATCTATAGAGATACAAACAGATTCTTTCCCCTAAGCAGTTAACCTATCTGGTCCCTTCCATTCACCACTTTCTGGATATCCCCACATCACCTGGCAATTATATTGGAGCTGCTTGCACTGGACACTGTTCTTCTATTGGGTTAAAAAGCCTATATTCTCCCCAGTTCAATACTCTGATATGATCAATCAGCCAAAAAGCAATCAGATACGGTTAGATTTTATTGTTAGATTATGTTGTAGAAGGAATTCTTAATTAAGAAAGGTTTCAACTGAAGTGACTCTGGTTCTTTGACACTGTTGAAAAAGGTTTGAGAAGGTGAAAAAGTTTCAAGCTTATTATTTATACATTGTAAAGTATATTTGTTTTTTTTTTTTAATCAATGAGATTACTTTTATTTTTATTTTTGTTTATGACTGTTCCCTTCATATATAGCTCAGTTTCTTAAACTATGAGTCATTATCCTACATGAGAAAATTATGTTTTATTATTGACAAATGTTTGATTGGTATGTCTTTTTATAGGCCTGTATACCTGTTCATGTACAAATTTTTTGGGCAAAAATGGGTCACTAGTGGAAAAAATTTAAGAAGTCCTGATATATAGGGTACTGTGATTATGAAATTAGTTTGGTGGATTCTATCCCTGGCAAGTCTTTCCTTACATCCCTCATAATAATAATAAAAGTAAAAAAGAAGAGAGGAGGATTAAACACTTAAAGCAGAATAATTCACAGAGAGTCTTTCCAGAAAATCTTTAAGGTTAAGATAATCCAGCAATTTCTTTTCTTGAATCCTTCACATTAATAGAGTAATCTTGTGGCCTGAGTATACGATCATCATTCATCTACACTGAGCCTCTATAGCACAATGGACAAGTTACTGAAGGCACAATCTCTATCTAAAAGATTTTAGTGTACAAAGAGAGTGCTTACAAACTAGAGGAATAAACTGAATTAATAAGAAGTTCTTGACAAAAATACTTTAAACCATTTTATTCTTGTAATTTAGATTTTATAAATATATATGTTTCTATACTTAGTTGATTTTTATATGTGTATATATGTATTAATGTTATTATTATTAATACTCCAGAAAATTTAATGTATCTGAAGATAAGGATGATTAATAAAGTCCAATTCTTCATAGGAGGAAGGAAGGATAAGCAATGGGGAAAAAAAAAGGTCATATTTGGCAATTAAGTGACTACTATCATCTGATTGGGTCAGAATCAGATAACCAGGGTAAATGTTAAGGAACTGAGGGCAATAGGAATAGAAAGCTTTTTCGAGAAACTTGGCAGTAAAGAAGAGGAAAAAGAAAAGAATGGTTGCTGGATGAAGAGAATTGTTAAAGGTCTTTTTATCGATCTGCTTATTTTTAAAAACAATACCTTCTGAAACCCTTATCTTTTGTTAATAAATTTCTTTTCCTTTTGGACCTCTTCCTCAGTCTTTCTAGCTTCTTCCACTCAGAGAAAACTGGTTATCACTTAGGTACACGCCAAAGTAGCATCAAAAGTCAGGATTTAATGATTTAAAGACACTAATTTTCTCTATCCCAACCTAAAAGACTTACTGTGTGTGTTAAAGGAAAGAAACAGGCACTCTGTGTGGTGATCAGATCTATTAGAACCAATGTTGTTGTTGTTTTTTCTGAGGCTGGGGTTAAGTGACTTGCCCAGGGTCACACAGCTAGGAAGTGTTAAGTGTCTGAGACCGGATTTGAACTCGGGTCCTCCTGAATTCGGGGCTGGTGCTCTATCCACTGCACCACCTAGCTGTCCCTGAACCAATGTTTTTATTAGGAATTAGAAAAATAACCAAACAGATGCTTGAAGGAAAATTGCTTTGACAGAGATCTTTCTCTATCAACAAGTATTGCAGGTTGACAAAGACATCTGGATCTTATTTTTAGTCTTGTGAAAACCCTTATGAAAATTTACCTCATATTCATTTTGTAGGATTTTATAAGTTACAAAGAAGGAACAGAGTGTTCAGCAATAGTAAAGGAAACAAATGGAACTTACATTTTGTGGTATTAAATAACAACAGCTAGTATCATACAGCTTTCAGGACTTCTGGGATGAGGTAAAAATATCAGAAGTCATAAGATTCAAACAATAGTTTTATGAGAATAAACTAATTCTATATTATCATGTATATAAAATATTAGTGTTTTCTGGCACCTTATACTATATGCTAAAATTTGGATATAGGTTATTTTGTTTTTCATTTCCATATAGTAACTTTAAAATTTAGAGATATAGTAAAGTTTAACTAAGCCTTATACATCACTTGGTCTCAAATATCTATAAATTTGAGAGCCCAATATTTTACTTTTACAGAATATATCAAAATTTTAATTTCCTGACAACTATAACAAAATTACAAATTTATTCTGGTCTTATACTAATATCCATAAAGGAATTCTTTGTATAACACTGTAACCAATCAGCCCTCTACTAGAATAAATTCTCTTCTGACTCTTGGAGTGAGGAGATTTAGATTCAAATTCTATTTCTTACCATTTCTACTTAAATGCACTTCTTTAAAAAAATCCTAAATTATTTGTACTGTAATACAAATTGTGCAAGTGGAAACTAATAACTTCACAAGACATCAAGAAACAGAAGAACAAAGTCAAAAGAATGAAAAAAAATACAAGAAAATGTGAAATATCTCATAAGAAGAGCAACTGCTGGAAAATAGATCAAAGAGAGATCATTTATGAATTATTGAGCTGCCTGAAAGCCATGATCAGAAAATGAGCCTATACATTATGTTTCAGGAAATAGGAAAACTGTCCCAATATCTTAGATTCAGAGGGAAAAATAGAAATTGAAAGCATTATTGATCCCAAAGAGATCCCAAAATGAATATTCCCAGGAAATTTTTAGCCAAATTCCAGAGCCCCTAGGCCAAAGAAAAAAAAATTCTTTAAATAGTCAGAAAGAAATAATTTAAATATCAAGGAGCCCCAGTGAAGCTTACACAAGATTTAGCAACTTTTGTGTTAAGATCATGGAGGACTTATTATATAATATTGCCGATGGCAAAAGAGCTAGGATTGAAACCAAGAATCATTGACCCAGCAAAATTGATATTTAAGGGATATTTAATGAAATAGAGGACTTTCAAGCATTCCTGATAAAAAGACCCAAGCTGAATAGAAAATTTGATATTCACACAAAAGACTTAAGAGAAACATAAAAAAGATAAAGACAAAAGAATAACTTAAGGAATTGAAAGAATAATCATAAGGAATTCAATAATGTTAAACTTTTTATATTCTTATATGGGAAGACGATACATGTAACTCCTAAGAATTTTATCATCATTAGAGCAGTTAAAAGAACATAGAAGATGGAAGTGTGACTTGATTATATTATATTGATCATTATCTCCTAAATAACACATGAAAGGGAAAAAGAAAGAGGGAAACACTGTGGAAAAAAAAGCAAAGGGAGAAGTAGAATGGGGAAATTTTTCTCACCTGAAAGAGTCATGCAAGGAAGGAGAAATTGGAGAGGGAGTGACAGGCAGTGCTTGCATCTCACCACCATTAGAAATGGTGCAAAGAAAGAAGAATGTATTTACATATACATGAACACGCACACACACACACACACATACACACACACACACACACACACAGATATAAATATAACTTACCAAACAGAGTAATAGGAGGAAAGGAGATTAGAGAAAAGTTAGGAGACGATAAAAGGGAAGACAAAGTAAATGATTAGGATGCAAAATAGACTTTTGAGAAAGGACAGGATAAAAAAAGAAAGGAAAAAACAGAATATAATGGGATGTAGAGAAATACATTATAAATGTAATTGTGAATGTAAATGGAATGAGCTTACCCATAAAATAGTAAAATGGATTAGAAGCCAGAATCCAACAATATGTGGTATTAACAAGAGACACATTTGAGATAGAAAGATACACCCAGAATTAAAATAAATGGCTAGAGTAGAATCTAAAATGTTTCAGCTGAAGCAAAAAAAGTAGGAGAGGTAATCATGATCTCAGACAAATCAAAGCAAAAACAGATTCAATTAAAAGAGATAATCAGAGAAACTACTACCTCCTGGATCACTGTGTTGACATGAAGGAGGGATTTATGGAGCTCAATGAAACTATGAACTATTTTATACAGTTATTCAAGATGGAAAGACTATAGTAGAGAGTTCTGACAAAAGGTGACCTATTGGAGAAGGAAATGGCAAATCACTCTAGTATTTTTGCCAAGAAAACCCAGCAGGCAGTACTAAAATGATAAAAGAGATGACATGAGAAGATGAGCCCCAAAATACTCAAAATGTTATTAAAGAAGAGCAGAGGATAACTAAAAGTAAGTCCAGTACTAATGAAGTGTTTGGCCAAACCCAGAAGGAAGCTCAGTAGTAGATGTGCCTGATGACAAAAGGAAAGGAACTTGAAATATAAGGTAAGTTGAATATGGTCAAATGAGAGATGGGAAGTGTTATGTGCCAGAACTCTGTATTTGAAACAAGGATTCTTACAAGGTGCTAACTCAGTGGAATTGATAAGACAAGGGTTATCTAGTTTAGCCTGGGGATTAATAGTTCTCTAGTTCAGTATGATTGATTTAATTTTACAACAAATAATAGTTCTCTGGTGATATAATGATTGGTTTATACTCAGTATACTGTAAATGAACTAATTATAATAGAGCATAAAAACTGGGACAAACTTAGGCAGGGTAGGACTCAGAGACAGATTAATTCCATTTCCCACTGTGTGGTGGCTGGAAGCTGGAGCACAAGCCCTGGGACTCAGAGATTCACTCCATCTCATACCACCAGGGTGGCAGGCCTCTCTTCCCTCACTTCTGCAAAGACTCTGGAAGGCCTGCAATAAAACTGGCCCGGACTTCAGGCAACGAAACTAGATTGTGAAGGAGACAGTAAAGGATTTGGAAATGAAAGCTGGTCCAGAGACCCTCAGAAAACCAACTAGAACATTACAGGAAAGATTAAACAGTGACATCTTGATTGTTAGTAGACTGAATTGGATGGGAATAGGTGAATTTAATTAACATGATCATTACATAAACAATTCTGAACAAAAATCTTTTAGAAGAAATGGAGTAGCCCTCATAGTCAATAAAAGGGTGAGAAAAAGAATACTGGGGTATAATTTTAAAAATAACCAAAAATCTATTTGAATTCAGGGCAAATCATAGTACAAGTCTATGCTCCAATTACTGATGCTGAAAAGACCAGAATTGGTTGTTCTATGAAGACCTACAATACCTCCTACAAATGCCCTCCAAAAGATAGGAAATCAAAAGATAATTGAAATTACAGGCAAGTTTAGTTTGGGAGTACAAAATGAAGCAAGGCAAAATCTAATGGAATTTTGTTAAGATAATTTATTGGTCAAAATAAACACTCTTTTTCAACAATCCAAAAGGCAACTCCACATGGACATCAACAGATGGTCAATATAGAAATCAGATTGATTATATACTTGGCAGCCAAAGGTGGATAATATCTCTATAGTCAGTTCAAACAAGACATGGAACTGACTGTGGTTCAGATTATGAACTGCTTCCTGCAAAATTCATGATTATCTGTGTGAATTCAAAGCAAATCATGCCATTTCACAGTAATACAAGTCAATACAGGTGTTGAAGAAAATAGGGAAAAACATCAGATCACATGGGCATGACCTAAGTAACATCCTTTATAAATATGAAATGGAGTATCAATTATTAAAGTATTAATTATGTATAATATTATACAGGAGATAGCAATGAAAACATTCCAAAGAAAAGAAGAAAAAGAAGAGCAGAAAGCAAAATGTTTGATGAGGCTTTACTAATAGCTGAGGCAAGAAGGAAAATTAAAGGTAAAGGAGAAAGGAAAGATATACCCAACTGAATAGAGAATTTCAGAGAACAAGGAAAGATAAGAAAATTTTCCTAAAATCTACAATTCAAAGAAATAAAAGACAATAGAATGAGGAAGGGGGGGAAGTGCTTTCTTCAAGAAAATCAGAGTTATTGAGGAAAAGTTTCTTTTTTTAAATATATGTATTTTTATTGAAGTTTTTTATTTTCAAAATATATGCAAGAATAATTTTTCACCATTGATCCTTGTAAAATCTTGTGTTCCAATTTCCCCTCCTTTCCTCACTCCCTCTCCTAGATGGCAAGTAATCCAATATATATTAAATATGGTAAAAATATATGTAAATCCAATATGAGCATATGCATTTATACAATTATCTTGCTGCAAAGATTAAAAAGGAAAAATGAGAAAGAAAATAAAATTTAAGCAAACAACAACAAAGGAAGTGAAAATGTTATGTTGTGGTCCACATTCAGTTCCTACAGTCCTCTCTCTGGGTGTAGATGGCTCTTATCATCACAAGGTTATTGGAACTGGTCTAAATCATCTCATTGTTGAGAAAACCCACATCCATCAGATTTGATCATTGTATAATCTCGCCATTGATGTGTACAATGAAATCCTGGTTCTGCTCATTTCACTTAGCATCAGTTCATGTAACTCTCTCCAGTCCTTTCTGAAATCATCCTGCTGATAGTTTTTTACAGAACAATAATATTTCATAACATTTACATACCATAACTTATTCAGCCATTCTCCAATTGATGGCATCCATTCAATTTCCAGTTTCTTGCCACTACAAAAAGGACTGCCACAAACATTTTTGTATATGTAGGTCTCTTTGAGGGAAACTTTCTTATACAAATGGGCATGATAAAAGATAAAAGTGGTAGGGATTTCATAGAAGCAGAAAAGATTAAAAAGAGATGGCAAGAATATACAAAAGAACTATACAAAAAAGATCTTAATATCCTGATGGAGTTAGACATCCCAGTAAGGAAGTTGAGGACCTTATTTTATTATTATTATTATTTTTAATAGTTTTTATTTAGAAGATATATGCATGGGTAATTTTACAGCATTGACAATTGCCAAACCTTTTGTTCTAATTTTTCCCCTCCTTTCCCCTCTCCCAGATGGCAGGTTGACCAATACATGCTAAATATTTAAAGTATAAATTAAATACAATATACGTATACATGTCCAAACAGTTGTTTTTTTGTACAAAAAGAATCAGACTTTGAAATAGTGTACAATTAGCCTGTGAAGGAAATCCAAAATGTAGGCGGACAAAAATAGAGGGATTGGGAATTCTATGTAGTGGTTTATAGTCATCATCTCCCAGAGTTCTTTTGCTGGGTGTAGCTGGTTCAGTTCATTACTGCTCTATTGGAACTGATTTGGTTCATCTCATTGTTGAAAATGTCCACGCCCATCAGAATTGATCATCATATAGTATTGTTGTTGAAGTATATAATGATCTCCTGGTCCTGCTCATTTCACTCAGCAGCAGTTCATGTAAGTCTCTCCAGGCCTTTCTGAAATCATCCTGCTGGTTTTCTTACAGAACAATAATATTCCATAATATTCATATACCACAGTTTATTCAGCCATTCTCCAATTGCTGGGCATCCACAAGGATCTTATTGTTAATAATAAAGCTGGAAAGAATTCTAGTTGAACTCTTTGGAATCTTTAAAAATGCTGTTTAAATGCTGCATTCAACATGATAGTAAATTTGGTCACAATAATGACCACTGGATTGGAGAAGCTCAGTTTATGTCCTAAAAAAGGGAAATGACAAGGAATGTTCAAATTACTGAGTAATTGTGCTCATTTCATGTTCCAGCAAGGTCATGAAGCTGGGCTTCAGCAATATATAAATTGAAAATTATCAGAAGAGCATACTGGTTTTTAAAGAGGCAGAGGAACTAGAGATCAAATCGACTGGATTATGGAGAAAGCAAGAGAGTTTCAGAAAAATAACTACTTCTTCACTATTTTAAAATTTTTGATTGCATGAATCACAACAAAAAAGTCTTCAAAGAGATGAGAGTAAAAAAATCATCTTATTTGTTTCCTGAGAAATCTGTATGTGGGCCAAGAAGCAACAGTTAGAACCAAACTAATTAATTTAAGATGGAAAAAGAAAGAGGACAAGACTGTATATTGTCACTTTATTTATATGCAGAGTACATTGATTGAAATGCTAGATTGAATGAATTGAAAGCTGGAATTAAGGTTGCTAGAAGAAATAGCAACAATTTCAGACATGCAAATACTATTACTTTGACAGCAAAAAGTGAAAAGGAATAAAGAAAACTCTTGATGTATAAAAGCTGGGCTGAAGCTTAACATCCTCAAAAAACTAAGAACTTGTCAATGGGTCTCATCACTTTCAGGCAAATAGAAGGAGAAGAAATGGAAGTAGTATTAATTTTACAGTCTTTGGCTCAAAGATCACTGCAGATGGTGACTACAGTCATGAAATGAAAAGATGCTTGCTTCTTGGAAGGAAAGCTATGGCAAATCTGGGCAGCATATTAAAAAGCAGAGACATCACCTTGCTGATAAGGGTCCACATAGTCAAAAGTATGATTTTTCTAGTAGTGAAGTTTTTCTGTAAGAATTGAACCACAAGGAAAGCTGAGCACCACAGGATTAACATTTTAAAATTGTGGTGCTGGAGAAAATTTTTGAAAGTCCTTTGGACAGCAAGGAGATTAGATTAATCAATGCTTTAAAAAAATTTTAGCTGTTCACTAAAAAGTCAAATACTAAAGATGAAGCTTAAAAACTGTGACTATATTCTAAGGAGATGAGTTAAGAGCCTGATATTGAGAGATATTTAAAACAAATAGTCATTTTAAAAAAAGGGATGGCAGAACATGAGATAGTATTATGAAAACACTAAACATGAACTTGGACAGACTTCAAGAAGTAGTAAAAGAAGAGTTTGGTTTGCTATGTGTATAAGGTCAAAAAACTCAGAAATGTCTGAATGTCTGAACAAAAACAACGTTAGAAGTGAGTCCAACATAAAAATAAGAGCCATGTCCCAATAGGTAAAGGGTCAAAAATTATGAACAAGCAGGTTTCAGAAGAAGAAATCAAAACTATCTATAGTTATATAAAAAATACTCCAAATCACGGTTGATTAGAGAAATGCAAATTAAAATAATTGAGTTACTTCCTTATAACTATCTGAAATGACAAATGTTGGAGGGGACGATGGATAAATAAGCACACTAATAAATCATTGCTAGATGTGTGAACTGATTTAACTATTCTGGAAAACAATTTGGAACTATGCCCAAAGTCTTTAAAACTGCATATCCATTGAGCCAGTAATACACTACTAGGTCTATATCTCAAAGAAATCAAAAGAAAAGGAAAAGCAATCACATTTATAGTATTCTCAGGTCACTATGCAAGATGATTAGAATTAAATAACAATAATCTTAGAATTTATAAAATTACATGAAAACTCAAAACAATCTATTACATAATAAGTAGGTCTCAGAAGAAATCACATTATTTAAAACATAATGTTCCATTTAAAATAACGGTTGATAGTATAAAATATTTGGGAATATATCTACCAAAGGAAAGTCAGGAATTATATGAGCAAAATTACAAAACACTTGTCACAAAAATAAAGTCAGATTTAAATAATTGGAAAGACATTCAGTGCTCTTGGATAGGCTGAGCGAATATAATTAAGATGACAATACTCCCTAAACTAATCTACTTATTTAGTGATATACCAATTAGACTCCCAAGAAACTATTTTAATGACCTAGAAAAAATAACAACAGAATTCATATGGAACAACAAAAGGTCGAGAATTTCAAGGGAAGTAATGAAAAAAAAATTAAGTGAAGGTAGTCCAGCTGTACCTGATCTAGAACTATATTATAAAGCAACAGTCACCAAAACCATTTGGTATTGGCTAAGAAATAGACTAGTTGATCAGTGGCATAGGTTAGGTTCACAGGGTAAGATAGTGAATAAAAATAGCAATCTAGTGTTTGACAAACCCAAAGATCCCAAATTTTGGGATAAGAATTCATTATTTGACAAAAACTGCTGGGAAAACTGGAAATTAGTATGGCAGAAAATAGGCATGGACGCATATTTAACACCATATACTAAGATAAGTTCAAAATGTGTCCCAGATTTAGACATAAAGAACGAAATCACAAATAAATTGGAGGAACATGGGATGGTTTACCTCTCGGACTTGTGGAGGAGGAAGGAGTTTGTGTCCAAGGGAGAACTAGAGACCATTATTGATCACAAAATAGAAAATTTTGATTACACCAAATTAAAAATTTTCTGCACAAACAAAACTAATGCAAACAAGATTAGAAGGGAAGTAACGAATTGGGAAAACATTTTTACAGTTAAAGGTTCTGATAAAGGCCTCATCTCCAAAATATTCAGAGAATTGACTTTAATTTATAAGAAATCAAGCCATTCTCCAATTGAAAAATGATCAAAGGATATGAACAGACAATTTTCAGATGATGAGATTGAAACTATTTCCACTCATATGAAAGAGTGTTCCAAATCATTATTGATCAGAGAAATGCAAATTAAGACAACTCTGAGATATCATTACACACCTGTCAGATTGGCTAAGATGACAGGAACAAATAACGATGAATGTTGGAGGGGCTGTGGGAAAACTGGGACACATGCATTATTGGTGGAGTTGCGAAAGAATCCAACCATTCTGGAGAGCAATCTGGAATTATGCCCAAAAAGTTATCAAAATGTGCATACCCTTTGACCCAGCCATACTACTACTGGGCTTATATCCCAAGGAAATACTAAAGAAGGGAAAGGGACCTGTATGTGCCAAAATGTTTGTGGCAGCCCTTTTCATAGTGGCTAGAAACTGGAAAATGAATGAATGTCCATCAATTGGAGAATGGTTGGGTAAATTATGGTATATGAATGTTATGGAATATTATTGTTCTGTAAGAAATGACCAACAGGGGGAATACAGAGAGGCTTGGAGAGACTTACATCAACTGATGCTGAGTGAAATGAGCAGAACTAGGAGATCATTATACACTTCAACAATGATACTGTATGTGGATGTATTCTGATGGAAGTGGATATCTTCAACATAGAGAAGAGCTAATCCAGTTCCAATTGATCAATGATGGACAGAATCAGCTACATCCAGAAAAGGAACACTGGGAAATGAGTGTAAACTGTGAGCATTTTTTTTGTTTGTTTTATTTTGTTTCTCTTCCCAGATTATTTTTACCTTCCGAATATAATCCTTCCTTTGCAACAACAACACCACCAAAATTCGCTTCTGCACATACATATTGAACCTAGGATATACTATAAGATATTTAATATGTATGGGAATGCCTGCCATTTAGGGGAGGGGGTGGAGGGAAGAAGGGGAAAAACTCAGAACAGAAGGGAGTACAAGGGATAATGTTGTAAAAAAAATTACCTATGCATATGTACTGTCAAAGAAAATATTATAATTATAAAAATTAAAAAAAACATAATGGCTATAATTATACCATATATCAAAAGTTAGATGTTGTAACTAAAGCAGTTCTAAGGGGTGAATTTATATCATGCAGTGTTTACAATTATGATAGAGGAAGAAAAATCAATAAAGTTTACAGTTAAAATCACTGTATGAAAAATGAGATGATAAAATTAAGAGCAGAAACAAATAGGATAAAAAAGGAAAGAATTGAATTACTAAAACTAACAGAAATTTTTTAAAAAAGCAAACATAAAAATACAATAATAACAAATACAAAAGGCCTATAATCACATGATTATATCACAGTTATAAGAAATTAGAGAGTATGATAGAGCCAGATTTTATCTATAAAAATATAAATTATCAAAACACAACAAAAATGGACATAATTAAATTTCAGAGGAATCAATAAGACAAATGCCCCATTTTAAAAATGTTGCTCAAGTGAATCCACAATGAAATTCTTTTAAAAATTTCTGGAATAAATTATCTCTATAATTCCTAGACTATTCATAAACATATATATGAAGTTAGGATACTACCTCACAACATTTAGGAAGCAAATAGTCTGCCACTTTTTAAACCTGTTAAAAATAATATTTAAAATAAATATAATAAATATAGATGCAAAAACATCAAGTAAAATATTAGATAACAGACTACAATAAGGATTTAAAATTATTCATCATTATTGAGCAGGATTTATATCAGATATGGAAGGCTGACTCACCATGATATGTAACAAATAAATAACAAATAACTCCTCACAAAACCAAATCACTATTATTGTTTTTTGGTCTAAAACTGTGGTTTCATTTGTTTAGGACACTTCTAGGTTGGAACCTCCTTTTACTAATGTAAATCAGAAAATATTCTACAATTTACAGTCTTAGAGAGTTACATGGAATGCCAAGATATTCTATAACTTTTCCAAAGTCACAGACTTTGGCAGTAGATATCAAAAGATGATACTGAAAGCTGGACATTCTGACTCCGAGTTTGACCCATTCCATACTTAGCCCTGTTCTTAACTTTTTGGATTTCAAAATCATGTCTTATTGCCAAGGATACTTTCATTTTTTCTCTTCCACCACATTTTTCAGCTCTCTTTTGTGTGTCTTTCTTGTTAGAATGTAAGCTCTTTGAATCTAAAGACAGTCTTTTCCCTTGCATTTGTGTTCCTAGGCACTTAGTAAATGCTTAATAAAAACTTGTTTTCTTCCTTCTATCCCATATATTATTTTGCATATTTATGATTTCACTGGATACTTCAAAATCCTTGACAAAATGAAAAATTCATTCATAATGAAAACAGTAAAAAGAGAATTTTTTCAGCATAATAGAAAGTATATGATTTGAGCTAAAAGTAAATAATATAAAATGGAGAAATATTAGAGATATTCCTTCTAAAAACAGGAACAAAGTTAGTCATTGAGTCAACTTTCTTTTTTTTTTTTTTCAATAGCATTTTATTTTCCCAAATACATGTAAAGATGGTTTTCAACATTTATTTTATTTTGTTTTATTTCTTTTTATTTTATTGTTTATTTACAAAGCATATGCATGGGTAATTTTTCCAACACTGACCTCTTTGGGTTCCAAATTTTCCTCTCCTTCCCCTTACCCTGTACTCTAGCTAGCAGGTAGCCCAATATACAACATTTATTCTCCTTCCCTTATCTCCCCTTCCCAAGACAGCAAACAACATGATGTAGATTAAATATGTGCAATTCTTTTAAAAATATTTCCATATTTGTCATATTGTGCAAGAAAAATCAGACCAGAAGGGAAAAAAAAACTATAAGAAAAAAATAAAGACACAAACAAAACAAAAATGTAAAAATACTTTGATCACATTCAGTTTCCATAGTTCCCTTTTTGGATGTAGATAGCATTTTCCATCTCAAGTCTATTGAAATTGCCTTAAATCATCACATTGTTGAGAAGAGCTAAGTCCATCACAAATGATCATCACATAATCTTGTTTTTACTATGTACAATGTTTTGTTTTTAATTTTAATTTTTATAATAATAGCTTTTAATTTTTCAGAATAAGATAAAGATAATTTTCAACATTCACCCTTGCAAAACTTTGTGTTCCAAAATTTTCTCCCTTCTTTCTCCCTACCTTCTTCTCTAGATAGCAAATAATCTAATATAGGTCAAACATATACAATTCTTCTAAACATTTCAACATTTATCATGTTGCACAAGAAAAATCCTATTTAAAGGAGAAAAACAAGAAAGAAAAACAAACAAGCAAGCAAACAATAACAATAAAAAAGATGAAAACACTACTCTAACTCTTTCCAGACCTTTTCGAAATCAGCCTATTGATCATTTCTTATAAAACAACAATATTCCATTACATTCATATATTATAACTTATTCAGCCATTCTTCAACTGATGGGCATCCACTCAGTTTCCACTTCCTTGACACTACAAAAGGGCTGCCACAAACATTTCTGCACATGTGGATCCTTTTCTTTTCTTTTTTTTTTTTTTTAATGATCTCTTTAGGATACAGATCTAGTAGAGACACTTGTTGGATCAAAAGGTATGCACAGTTTGATAGTCCTTTTGGCACAGTTTCAAATTACTCTCCAGAATGGTTAGATCAGTTCATGACTTCACTAATAATGTATTAGTGTCCCAATTTCCCCATATGCTGTCCAACATTTATCATTATCTTTTCTTGTTATCTTAGCCAATCTGAGAAGTGTGAGGTGGTACTTCAGAGCTGTCTTTATTTGCATTTCTCTAATCAATGGTGATTTAGATCATTTTTTCATATGACTAGAAATGACTTTAATTTCTTCATCTGAAAATTGTCTGTTCATATCCTTTGACCATTTATCAATTGGAGAAAGGCTTATCTTATAAATTTTGAGTCAACAAATTTATAAGAAATCAATTGAAATTGAAACTATTTCTACCCATATGAAAAGGTGTTCCAAATCATTATTGATCATAGAAATGAAAATTAAGACAACTCGTAAGATACCACCACACACCTCTCAGATTGACTAAGATGACAGGAAAAGATAATGACCAATGTTGGAGGGGATGTGGGAAAACTGGGACACGGATTCATTGTTGGTGGAGTTGTGAATGGATCCAACTATTCCGGAGAGCAATTTGGAGCTATGCTCAAAAAGTTGTCTAACTGGGCATACCCTTTGATCCAGCAGTGCTACTACTGGGCTTATATCCCAAAGAGATTTTAAAGAAGCGAAAGGGACCCACATGTGCAAAAATGTTTGCGGCAGCCCTTTTTGTAGTGGCCAGAAACTGGAAAATGAATGGATGTCCATCAATTGGAGAATGGCTCAATAACTTGTGGTATATGAATGTTATGGAATATTATTGTTCTGTAAAAAATGATCAGCAGGATGATTTCAGAGAGGTCTGGAGAGACTGGCATGAACTGATGCTAAATAAAGGGAGCAGAACCAGGAGATCATTATACACTTCAACAATATTATATGAGGATCAATTCTGATGGACGTGGCTATCTGCAGCAATGAAAGGATCCAAATCAGTTCCAATTGATCAGTAATGTATAATGATCTCCTGGTTCTGCTCATTTCACTTAGCATCAATCAGTATATAGTGTTAAATCTGTTAAGCCACCTTCCTTTGCATTTTTTTCATTAATTCCCTTGATATTCTTGATCTTTTGTTCTTTCTGATGAATCTTGTTATATTTTCTAGTTATATTTTTGACAGTTTGATTGGTATGGCATTGAACAAGTAGATTAATTTAGATAGAATTTTTATTTTTATTATATTACAGTCTACCCATGTAGAAGGCAGAACTACAGAGAAGTATACTTGAAACAAGGGATTAACTCAGTGGAATTGATGAGACAATGGTTATCTAGTTTACATATACTTAGTACTTAGCATGGTGATGTAACAGTTCTACAGTTCCACTTCTAGCAGCTCCACTATCTTTAGATAATCGCCAGGTGAGGTGGAGAGATCCAGAAAGTGGTGAATTGAAGGGACCAGATAGGTTAACTGCTTGGGGGAAAGGGTTTACTTGTATCTCTACATACTCATGAGCAACTGATATTTTTCTAATTGTTTAGATCTAATTTTATTGTTGTGAAAAGTGTTTTGTAATTGTGTTTATATAGTTTCTGGCTTTGTCTTGACAGGTAGATTCCCAGACATTTCATATTGTCTGCAGTTATTTTAAATAGGATTTTTCTTTATATTTCTTGTTGCTGGGCTTTGTTAGTAACACATAGAAATGCTAATGATTTATATGGATTTATTTTATATCCTACAACTTTGCTAACATTTTAAATATTTCTAGTAGGTACACTATCATATCTGCAAAGAGTGATAGTTTTGTTTTCTTTTTACTATTCTAATTACTTCAGTTTCTTTTTCTTCTCGTTGCTAAAGCTAACATTTATAGAATAATATTCAATAGTAGTGATAATGGACAACTTTGTTTCACTCTTGATTTTATTGAGAATACTTCTAGTTTAGTCTTATTACCTATAGATGCTACTTATCATTTTAAGGAAAACTTGATTTATTCCTATGCTTTCTAGTGTTTGTATTTGGAATGAGTGTTGTATTTTGTCAAATACTTTTTCTGCATCTATTGTGATAAGAATATGATTTATTTTATTTTTTTATTGATATGGTCAATTATATGATAGTTTTCCTCATATTGAACCAGCCCTGCATTTCTGATATAAATCCCACTTGGTCATAGTGTATTATCCTGTTGATAAGTTGCTATAATCTCTTTGCTGATATTTTATTTAAGATTGTTACATCAATATTCATTTAGGAAATTGGTCCATGATTTTCTTTCTCTGTTTTGATCCTTCCTGGTTTAGATATTTAGGTATCAGCACTATGTCTGTGTCATAAAAGGAATTTGGTAGGACTCCTTCTTCATCTATTTTTCCAAATAGTTTATATAGTATTGGGATAAGTTGTCCTTTAAATGTTTGGTAAAATTCACTTGTAAATTCATCTGGCCCTGGAGATTGCATAATTTTCAATAATTAGAAGAATTAGCATTGGAAACAATATATTTGTCTCATCCAAAAATTTTGTGGGGACAAAAAAAAAAGATTTCAGTAGTCACACTATACAAAAAACTTATAAAAACCCTTTAAGCGATCTTAAAAAAGGAAAAATCTAGTATTATTTTTTTTGAATTTTCAATAAAGATCAAATAACCTATAAAAAGAAAACTTGCTTACAATTATAACAAAAGCCATAAAACATTTGAGAATTAATCTAAGAATACATTCATGACTTTTATATAATTATTGGAATCTGGCCTTGCATCAGGGTAGTTATTGAGATTCAAATGCTTTCTCAGAATTGAACTGATAACAGAGGTTATGATCTGTGTGAAGGTTTATGGAACTGTTCACTGAGAATTCTGGGAGATAGATGCGGGAAGGAAAAGAAAAAGGAAGTAATGTAAGGGAAATAATGCATCCCCCATCTTAGGAACATATTGGGAGATATTGGTGCCCACTCTAGTCTTCCTAGCTCTATGTCTGGCTGTTATAGGTGAGGATGATAAGTGCTGAAGCGTTAAACTGCTTTGGTTTGGTGATATTGTCCTTCCAAGTCTGAGCCACCAAATAAGCTGCTGCATTAACTGTCTCCTTCTCTGGTGTCTAAGTGAGAAAGATATTTCCTGCTCTTGTAAGTAAGAAATTTAACAATGACTGTGGTATTTCCAATGGACTGTGCTGGCAAACACGCTCTGCTTCCCTTCTCCATACTCTTTCTGTCTGCCCTTCATTGATATTGGATATTCCCTGTTAGATAAAAGAATTTAATAGTCTAACCTGGCTTTGAGCTGTTATTTGGCCTGATGGAAGTTGGAGAAAAATAGTCTGGAATCAAAGCAGGAGATGCATTACATTCTCCCCTCCCCCTCAGCAGGAAGTGTAGGAGTAGCAGCTGAGAAATGGGATGCTCCCAGGAACCTAATGGAGCTGGCTTCAACTTCTTTCTGAGCCAGCCCAAAGGAATAAGCAGAAGAAATAAAAAGCAGAAAGAGTGTGCTTTAGGCTGAACTCCCTAGACTACATCTAATGCTATGCAACATAATTAATTATATATGTAGATGAGCAGTCATATTTATTATAAATTATATCATATTAGAATCTCATCTAATGATATTATATTGCATTATGTTATATCATATCATAACACATTATATTTTATCCCAAAGCCAAAAACAAAAAGAAGAAAGAAGAAAGGGGTTATATTTTAGTGTGCTCTTACTTTCCTCTGCTCCCAGCATCTGAATCTTTTTCTACTAGTGGGAACTATACCCACCCCAAAGATGATATGTTCAAAATGCCACATTTATAAGATCAACTATTTATAATTTATAAGATTTATAAAATTTATAAGATCAACTATAAAACTATAACTAAAGTAACAGAATATATAGATAAGTTCAGAAACATTTAATGTTCATGGATGGATCAAAAAATAAAGATAATACAACTATGTGTATGCTAACAGTATGATATAGTTAAGCTTAGAATCAGGATGGTTTTAAATATTATTTCTTACACATGCTAACCATGGACAGGTAATTCTCTAAACCTTAGAACACTGTACAAGACCAATATATTAAGTTATAAATTATGATCTTTGTCAGAGGGAATTTCCATATCAACTAAAATGCAGATCCTTGAACTATTAAGGCTTTACTGTAATACCAATCAAAATAGCAAAGTCCTTCTCCACAGAACTAGATACAAACATAATGAAATGTGCATGGAAATAATTAACAAGCAAGAATATCAAGATCTAAACTGAAAAAAATTACTGAAGATGGTCTTGCATTTTCAAACTTTAAAATATACTACAATGTTATTGTCATCAAAATTATTAGATACTGGGGTAAAATGTATAAATAGGTCAGTAGAAGAGATGTCAGAATTTGACAGAAAATTATGCACATATACAATATACATATGTGATATATGCATACCAATATATTATATGTAGCATCAAGGTACATACATATGCATGTTAATATGTATACATGCATATATTTATGTAAAAGTTTTTGATGACTCTACAGAGAAATTTAGTAATTGGGGAAAATACTTAAAATTTAACAAATGTACTTGGGAAAACTGTTTAGCAATTTGGTTGGAAATGAATTTGGACCCATATTCATACCATATGTCTCAGGAAATTCCAGATGGAGGAAGAAGGCCAGTATCATCAATCTGCCCATCTCAGACAGGTCTCAAACCATATGGGATCATAGCATATTAATCTCTCAACTGTGAATACTCTAATTGGCATAAAGAGCATCATTGGGCAGAAGTGGATGCTTCATTCTTGGTTACAGGGATCATATAATCCCACACATGCTGTAACACAGCATCCCAACATCTGTCCATCGTCCATCTGTCAGTGACTAGATTGATGATTAGCCCAATCCCCAACCTCTGCTTTTCTTCTGGTAGTATCTAACTGGTTCAGCATAGGACAGGTGATGTCTTTAATAGGTGCTGAAATGCCTTTCAAACAATTGTATGCTGTGGGCAATCATCAACAAAATTCTTTTGTTGATCTTCACCCCAAAGTGGAGAGTCTTTAACCATCCATATCTGTTCTCTCTAAACCCCAGACCATTTATCTAGAAACACCATGGAGGAATCAGTAGAAACCAAAATTTTATCTCCTTCATCCTTTAACATATTCTCAGAGGATGGCTGTACAATTTGTAGGTTAGCCTTTATATTAAAATGATAAATTAATTCTTGTTTTGATTCTTCTGACTCCCCCTCCTTCTAGTCAGTATAGCAAGTAAGTACATAAGTAGCCATTATAAAGGGACACTAGCACTAAAATTGCAAAGGGGACCTAGAAGTCACATATAAATTGTCCCAATGATCAAAGGAGCATAATTTACAAATGCTATAATATATTAATGAAAATTAACATCCTGATAGCACATGTTAAATCAAGTCAAGGACCTTTGATTCCAGGATTTGTAAATCTCAGACAAATTCCAAGCATCCACAATAAAGACTAACATAAATGGTGCTGATAATTTTGAGATGCTATGCGTATGCTAATTTTTAAAAGTTTTGCTTACAACTTTGAGATGATTTGGATATGGTAATGTTTTCCCCTATACCCTACAAAATGAGACTGCAAACTTTTGTCCTTCAACCCAATTCTATCTTCCTTGGGATTATGCTGTTTAGTGATCTCAATGCTAATCCATGTTTATGTGAATGATATTCTGTGCCTTACTCCTCCCTCTTCCTATTCTCTTCCTCACCATCATTCCTTGATCCCTTGGATTCCTGATCCAAATGGCTGCCTCTGCCATTTGTCTCTGCTGTGCTATTTTTCCTTATATCTTCTGTGCCTAATTAAAGTGTGATTACCATAGTTTCTTGGTATTTTCCCAATGCATAACCAAAGAACTGGGCACTTCTATTTCATAATTTCGTAAATTAGTAATCAGTTCAGTCCTCTTGCCAAAGCTCTCACTCAGTCATCAGGCTAATAAGTGAAAAAGTCTACAGATATCTCTTCCGCATCATGACCATCTCCATTGTGGTTTCAATATAGCAAATTGACATAAAAAATTAAATGGAAATTTTCTGAGAATTTTGTGAAAGCCACAGATGACACATACAGACCAGCAAACCAGAAAAAGTTTCTCAGAAATGCATAAAATAAATGTATGGTATTATATAATATCAACATAGTTTATCTTTGAATATCATAATAATATGTATGAAGGGAAGGCCAAAAATGTTAAATGGGTTTTCCAGATTGTGGGGGAGCCATCTTCCTAATCCAGTGATGTGAGGAAGATAACTAGTTGCACATGCTTTCTCTTAATGCGCTGAGTCATTAGTGATCCTGGGCAATGTTCTTCAAGAGAGAAGTCCTTCAAGAGAGAAAGGCCCTTTAGGCTGGTAGAGGGAGCTCATACTGAGGCTGAAACCAACGTCACAATTTGTTCATTAAGGACACCATTGCTTCAGGTTCCATTGAACCCTATTGAGGCACATTCTCAATAACCAATAGGAGATACAATAAATTGTCATATAGTTACTGACTCCTAAGAATTAGAAATAGCCATGCCCTGATCAGTCATTACAACTGAAGCCCTACCAGTAGATTTTCTACCCATTTCCATTTGATTAAGGGAACTTCTTTCCAAACCCCCCCAAAAAAACTAGAGTTCTGTTATGGAGGTATTGAACATCCCTTAGTATAATTTAACTTAGTTTCCAGTATATAATTTTATATGTTTGATAGTACATCCTCTCCACATACAATATCTTAGACACATGGTTTCAGGTTCCCCTGGGGTCTTGTAATTAAAATGGGCTGAATTGTAGAAGAATCTTGGTTACTGCATTAGCGGCACTTGTTTCAATTCCCCAAGTCTGGACACAAAGACTTGTGTGTCTTAGAGCACACATAGGTATATAGGTGATGAAGAAAATTTTAAACATATCCTAAATACTGATGGGGCAAAAAAAAATCCTTACTATCTTGGACTTATATGTACTGGTATAATATTATTAGCAACTTTAAAAGTGTTTAACGATGATTCTCTTTTTCTTCCCTTCTTTTTTTGCAAAGTATTTGGGGTTAAGTAACTTGTTCACACACAGCCACGAAGTGTTAAATGTCTGAATTTGAACTCAGGTCCTCCTGACTTCAGGACCCAGGCTCTTTCCACTGTGCTATCTAGCTGTCCTGCAATTCATTATGGCAGAGTAGTATCACTTTCTGCCCATCTGTTATCGAAATGGGCATCATGCTTCCTCTTGTCTTTTCTACCTCCCTTGTATGTGTGTATAGCCTAGTTTATCTGGGCTAGTTTGGGGCTGCTCAAACCTTCCATTCAAATGTCACCAGTTGATCTGACCAGGCTTTTATGTGATCTGGTGATAAAAATCTGTAACTAGAGTCTAATGTCACTTGGAGTAGGCTCCACCTACAAGGTGCAATCTAATTGCTCTTGAAGGTTATCATAACAAGTATGCATGTAATTCTGGGGAGGGAAATCTTTTGATCCACCAAACTACTATCTCTTAAAAAAAATTCAGTCCCTCTCTTATTATCCTCCATTTAGAAATTGACTATGGAAGGAACTTATCTTTATGTGTTTAAGTTTCTCTACTCACTTAAAAAGGGACAAAGGATAATTCCTACCTTGGGCCTCCAATTTATTAAATTGATTTGGCAAGAGCCAATCATCTATAAATTTTCCTAATCTATATTGTGAAACTAACAAATATTCTAAATCACTTCCATGAGCACAAACTCTAATTTGCCATTTTTCTGGGGTTTCATTAATTTGCTTACATTTCTCTTGCAACTGTTCAAGGGCTTTAAATGCTAGCTATCTGTATATGTGTCCATCTACTTTTTGACCCACCCCAAAAATGCTCTTTCGGAGTGATATTCCTAGGAGTAAGATGGTTGAGACTCTTTTACCCGCTTCTCTAATCTCAAATCATGATTATCCCATTATTTTGTTTTATAGCTTTCAATTCCAAAGGATCCAAGGAATTTTCCAGAAATATCTCTGAATGAGAAAGCATATATCTCTCTGGTAGCCTTGAACTTGTTGGAATAGGAGTAAGGTAGCTTTAGCCTATATAAACATAATATATTATCCTGTCTCTCCTCTACTGATACCCCTTGTATGGCCAAGCTCTAGTTTTTCTATGTCTTTCCTTTTTGTATTGCTCCAAATTGAACATGGTATTAAAAAAATGTAACCTGTCCAGGAAATGACAGTGGAACAAATGTTGAAAAGCAGAACTACTAAGCACATCCTATCTGATCACAATGTAATCAAAATTATATTAAATGAGTCAAAGAAAATATTAAAAATCAACTGCAGATTATAACCTATAAATTATATATCTTCCTAAGGATTAGTAAGTGAAATAAAAAAAAAATCATTGAATTGAAAATTTTATTAAAGATAATGATAATAATGATGAAACCATACTAAAAATCTAGGGATGCAGCCAAAGAAGTTTTAAGGGGAAAATTTATATCTAAACATTTTTGTCAATAAAAGAAAAAAGAACAAATCATGAATAGTATATACAGCTGAAAACTTGCAAAACCAACAATTTTTTAAAAACCAAATTAAACAACAAAATAGAAATCCTGAAAAGTCAAGGAAGATCTTATTAAACTGGACAACAAAAAAATAAATAAAAATTTAAACAATACCACTACTATTACTAGTTCTTGTTTTGGAGGGAGAAAAACCAGTAACAGAGAAAGCATTAGCCCATTAACCACTGATCATAAACAAAATAGGGAAAAACAAATTTATTAGCAATAAAAATGAAAACAAATTTATAACATGAAGAAGAAAGAGGCTATTATTAGAAACTATTTTGCAAAACTCTGTTAAAAAAAAACCCAACAAATTAAGAAAAATGGATGTTTACCAAAATATAAAATGCCTACATTAAAAGAACAAGAAACGAAGAATTTAAACAAGCATAACTCAAAACAAGTTAAACAAGGAATAAATGCCCAAAGAAAGCCCAAAGGTTAAAAAAAAAAAAAAAAAAAATCCTGAATTAGATGGATTCACAAGAAAATTCTCTTGAATATTCAATAAAAATTCATTCCAATATCATAGAAGCTATTTGTAAAAATAGCCAAAGAAGAAATCCTAATGATGAAGTTTGATGATTAGGTTGTGCATTCCTATTTAAAATATGAGATTCAGAGTTCAAGGCACATGTGAAGAATTCAAAGTGGCTTTGACTTTATATGGAAAGGGTTTTTACCAATTAACAAGGGAAAAGATAAGTTCCCCAGTGGAATTCACAATTAACCAGGAGAAAGGGAATATGCCAAGAGGTGGGAGTAGGCCATTAACTGGAAAACTAAATTCATAGAAGAGTTTAGCAGAGTACCCTAAAAGAAGTTAGTAAGGGAAGGGGATTATACCATTGATTACTATAAGAGATTTAGCGTCCTAAAGGAGTTGTAATAAGGATAAAAACCATGAGTCACAGAGGAGGGAGTGAGGAGGAAGACACCATGAGGCAGAAGGCCATAGTGGGCTAAGCCCAATAGGGAGTCAATAAAGATGGCATAGGCCATGGGCAGTTTATAGGAGAAATTTAACCTCAGGGATTTGACATCATAATTTGAATTCTGATTGGATACCGTAAGACCTCCACAGGTGTGGAACTGTAAGGCTGAGCTGATCCCTATCAGTGCCCTTCCCTGCTTGCCTCTGGGAGTATTATAATCTTATCTGTACTTCTGGGTTTCTCTGATGACCCCACCTCGTTACCAAGGACATCATCACTACCAGATTTCTTCTACAACACAAATAAGTTATTGGTAGTTAAATGGCAAAACAAAGAAAATTATAGACAAATATCTCTGATGAAAATGGATACAAAAATATTAAATAAAATATTAGCAATGATATTAGAACAACATATCACAAAGAAAATTCACAATTTGTTATTATTTGCTTGTTTCCATTGTGACTAACTTTACTACTTAATTTGGAATTTTCTGGGATGATATTAGATTCTTTTCCTGACTCATTTTACAGAATGAGGAACCTGAGGCAAACAGGGTTAAGTGACTTACCCAGGGTCACACAGCTAGGAAGTGTCGGGAGTCTAGATGTGAATTAAAGGAGATGAATTTTTCTGACTCTATGCCCAGCACTCTATCCACTGTACCACCAGGAATGGAGAGAAGGTTTAATATTGGGAAAACTGTAAACATAATTGGTAATTTAAATAACAAAACCAACAAAAATCTAATGACTATTTCAATAGACTAAGAAAAAACTTTTGGCAAAATCAAATGCTCCCTTTTGCAAAAAACTCAAAACAAATCATTAGATAACATAGGAAAGAATGGACCCCTCTTGAATATGGTAAATGTCATATATCTAAAACCAAAAGACAACATTAGAGATAATGGGATTAAACCAAAGTCCTTTTCCATAGAATTAGGAGTAGAGCAATGGGTTCCTTTGTCATTATTATTATTTTTTTTAAAAATGCTAGCTATCAGGGCAGCTAGGTGGCGCAGTGGATAGAGCACCAGCCCTGAATTCAAGAGGACCCACTTCCTAGCTGTGTGACCCTGGGCAAATCACTTAATCCCAATCTCAGGAAAAAAAAAAGCTAGCTATCTATATTTGTGTCCCTACAAGGGTAGGGGTGCTTTTGAGTAAGGTAAACTTCGAGACAATGATAAAGCATAATTAATTTATTAGTTAAGCTAGCAGTAATCTCTAAATTGACTCAGTGGCCAAAGACCCTGAGTAAGGGCTGACAGATTTTTTTAAACCTAGCTGTCTTCCTTCTGACAGCACATCATTTGGAAATCCCTGGTAAGATGATACCAATTGGTAAACATTTTAATGAAGAGGAGAGATAAGAGTTGGGTCTTCCCCATTCAGAAAATGAGAATAATCTTTAGATGTGACATGCATCTGGAGCCAGAAAGACTCATCTTTCTAAGTTCAGATTTGGCCTGAGATACTTACTGTGTGACCCTGGACAAGTCACTTAATCCTATTTGCCTCAGTTTCTCATCTGTAAAATAAGCAGGAGAATGAAACAGTAAACCAATATATTAACTTTGTCCAAATGGATTCAAGAAAAGTTGGACAGGAGTGATTGAACTATTAGCAGACAATGGGAGTAGTCTGCAGCAGCTCTGATTGAATTAATTTGAATTTGAATTAAGTGTACATATGGTTATAAAGAACTTGCATAGAGTTAAGTGTGTGGTAGATGATATTACAAATGCCCAGATGGAGACATTAAATAATAGGATTGAGACTCAGGACTGAGTCTTGAGTAGAGTACCTGAATAAAAGGTGGGAATAATTATGAGAGAGGAACTTTGACCTTTACTCAAATTTTGGGGAATTCTGGAAGAATTCTCTGGAATGTAGGTGAAGGGTGAAGTTATAAGGGTAAAGAGTTGACTCACTTGGCATTTACGGATGCAAGCCTGACTAAGTCCTAAAAATAGAATTGATGGGATGAATAAGACCCCCGCAAAAGGTCATGTCCTTGTTAGCAGTCCATTGTCTAAGTGGCCATAAGGAGAGGCTTTGATAGCTTTATTTTGCCCCTGTGTAGGGTCTTTGTGGTCCTAAGTGGGTCTTTGTTGAAGGGGCCCTTGTTGAATTTATAGCATTGACAGGATCTTGAAATTCAGTTATTGTCAGGAGGCCAAGCTGTATATGTCAGTTCCAAAGGTTATTTCTGAAGCAAGAATCCTTTTTTTTTTTGAGTCCTTTCCTTTAAAAAGTTTCCTCTTTCCCCTTGTAAGTTGCAAATTCCATTCAGAAACTTAGCCTATCTTATTGTTGAGGTTGGGAAAGGGAAAACCCCAAAAGTTTGGGGTCCCAGACCGGTATTGGGAAGTGTCAAAAGAATTTGAGGACTTGAACCCATCTCCTATTCAAGGGGCAAAGTTTTATTGAGAATAATGGTATCCCATTACAAAGCAGACTGAATTCTAAGGGAATTCAGTAAAGAAACTGAAGCAAGGAGACGCACTTATACAGCTTTCAATAATAGATTTGATGAGGTCTAGAATTGGGGTACCTAAATGAAATTAGGGTTTAATTGAGGTCTAGTGGTAGGTTCGGGGTACAGGGAGTCAAATGGAGCTCCCCTGCAACCCCTTTGGATTCAGTGCAAGGATACAGAGTTAAATGAGGTCTGGTAGCAGCACAAGAGTCCCTTGTAAAGGAATTTACAGACCCGAAAACCTAGATTGATAAAAGAGGTTTATTGTGGGGTTTGGAAGTAAAGTTAAAGTCTAGTTAGTAAAAGTTGAAAGTAGAGATAAGAGGGCACCGGAAACTGTTCCAGTGGGCAGAGATCCTTGGCATGCCAGGTATAAGAATGCCATGTTTGGAACCTCTGCAAAAAGAGGATTCCAGCTTGGCTCTTTTATAATGAGAGATTTAGCTAAAGGAACCCATGGGTGGAGTCCCAAGTTGGTTCAGATCTGATGGGGGCTGGGAGAGCCCAGGATCTTCTATTGGAATTCAAAAGGGTGCTTTTGACCAGGATTTGTGAATCAAAGGTCCTAGCTTCTTGAATTGTTAATGCATCAGCTAGGAGGACCTAGGAATCAGAAAGGAATCAGAAATCCATCTGAAAGGACTAGTTTCTTAAAGGGACCACAATCCACATCATATTTGCTAATTTTATAGCTCATAGTTGGAAGGAATGGCCTCTAAAAGGAGTGATTCTCAGTTGACCAAATTATTACTGACAAGATCACCATTCAGCAATGAATTGAAGTGGTCTTATTCACTGTTATCTCAAGAGTTTGATTTGTAGGAGTTTCCTGAGGCCGAAAGCTATCTGGCTAAGGGTGGTCAGAATCAAATAGATTGGGTGTGTGAGTTTCCTGAGGCAGATTCCAAAGCCAGAAGACCCAGGATTACTGACCCATTGGAATAGAAGCTTTCTAAGGTCAGGGGACCACTAAATCATATTACATCATTTTGGTTTCATAATAAAATTTTTTTGTTCCTTGACTTGAAGATGATCCGAGCCTGTGAATTCTTTCTGGATGATTACCCATCTTCATGATTTCTTGTAATTCAGAATCACAATCAATTTTCCATTTTTATAGTGGCACAAGTTTTAGATCAATTCTAGCAGAAATAGTGGTTTCCAAGAACTTTGAAAAGAATGCCCAATGCAGTGACCACAGAGAAGAATCCAGGAAAACTGCTCAGAGCCAAGTATAGCAAGGAGAGAAGAAAGGATCTCCTCTTCATGATCCAGGAGTTTCCAAAAAGAAAGAAAGAAAGAAAAGAAGATGCTGCCCATGGTTCTCCAACCATAAATTTTTTATTTTAAATTAAAGCTTTTTATTTTCATTTTCAAAACATATGTGTAATTTTCAATATTCATTTTTGCAAAACCTTGTGTTTCAAATTTTGTTCCTTTCCTTCCTCTAATCCCCTCCCCTAGATGGCAAGTAATTCAATATGTTAAATATGTGCTGTTCTTTTATACGTATTTCCACAATTATCATGATGCACAAGGAAAAAAATGAGAAAAAAAAATGCAAGCAAACAAAAACAGTGAAAATACTAATGATTCGGGTTGTGGTCCCTTTAAGAAACTAGTCCTTTCACTTGGATTTATTCCTTTCTGATTCCCAGCCCCTCCAGGCTGATGCATTAACAATTCAAGAAGCTAGGACCATTGATTCACAAATCCTTGTCAAAAGCATCCCTTTGAATTCCTATAGGAGATATCTGGGCTCTCACAACCCCCATCCAGATCTGAGCCAACCTGGGACTCCACCCACGGGCCCCTTTAGCTAAATCTCTCATTATAAAAGAGCCAAGCTGGAATCCTCTTTTTGTGGAGGTTCCAAACATGGCATTCTTATGCTTGGCATGCCAAGGATCTCTGCCCACTGGAACTCTGTTTCTGGTGCCCTCTTATCTCTACCTTCACCTTTTACTAACTAGACTTTAACCTTACTTCCAAACCCCAAAATAAACCTCTTTTATCAATCTAGGTTTTCAGGTATGTAAATTCCTTTACAGGGGACTCTTGTGCTTCCACTAGACCTCATTTAACTCCATATCCTTGCACTGAATCCAAAGGGGTTGCTGGAGAGCTCTATTTGACTCCCTATACCCCAAACCTGCCACTAGACCTCAATCAAACCCTAATTTCATTTAGGTACCCCAATTCTAAACCTTATTACTATGTTGTGATTCACACTCAGTACCCACAATCTTCTCTCTGGGTGCAGATGACTCTCTTCATCACTAAACCATTGGAACCGGTCTGAATCACCTCACTGTTGAAAAGAGCCATGTTCATCAGAAATGATCATTGTTTAACTTTGCTGTTGCTGGGTGCACTGTTCTCCTGGTTCTACTAATTTCACTTAGCATGAATTAATGTTTGTTTCTCCAGGCTTCTTTGAAATCATCCTGCTGATCATCCAACAAAAAAATTGTTATTAAAATCAATTTTAAAAATGAGAGAGAGAGAGCGAGACAGAAACAGAGAGAGGGAGAAAGTGAGAGAATGAGAGAGCAAGAGATTGAGCGAGTGACAAAGAGAAAGAGACAGAAATAAAGACAGAGAGACACAAAGAGTCAGAGTCAGAGAGACAAAGAGAGGAAGAGAGATGGGAGAAAAGAAAGAAACTTTTTGGGGGGACCTGCCCATAAAGAAATTAAATTTGAGAAATTGAAAGAATAAACATAGACAAAGAAGAAACAAAATTATCTTATTGGAGATAATATAATAGTATACTTTGAGAACTCCAAGTAGTCAAATGACAATTAATTATTTGAAATAATCTCATTAGTTATCAGATGTAAAATAAATACCTGCTAATTATTGACATTTTCATATAACATTAATAAAACCCAGCATAAAGAAAGAGATAGGGTATTTATATCATGATATACCAATCAAATTCCCAAAGAATTACTTTACAGAGTTAGAAAAAAAAAAAAAGGATTAAAATTCACCTGGAGACACCATAGGTCAAGAATTTCAAGGGCAATAATGAAAAAAAAAAAGTGGAAAGGAAGGCTATCTATTGTTATCTGATGAGAACATAACAAAGCACTGATTATCAAAACAATTTGGTACTGGTTAAAAAACTGAAAGATCAATCAGTGGAATAAATGAGCTATACAACAACTAGTAGACTAGTTTTTGGTGAATTTAAAAATCCTAGGTCCTTAAATAAGGGCTTACTATTTGACAATAAACACTAGGAAATGTGAAGAGTGGTCTGGAAGAAATTAATTTAGACCAACATCTTATGCCATATATTCCAAATGGGTACTGATATAGATAAAAAAAAAGATCACATCATAAATTTGAGAAACAAGGGTGAACTAATCTTTCAGATCTTTGGATAGAATTCATAACCAAATAAGAGATAAAGTGAATCATAAGATAAAACAGACTATTTTGATTATATGAATTAAAAGGGGATTGCCCAAATAAATCTAATCTAACTTAGATTAAAGAGAAAACAACTAATTGGGGGAAGAAAATATATATTTTTTTCATTTCCAATTTTATAAAGAATTGATTCATAAAAAAAGAGTCATTCCCCAAATAATAAGTGGTAAAGGAATCTTAATAGAAAATTTTCAAGGGATAAAACTTTAACTATATGATCACATGAAAAAATATTTCACATGCATAATAATTAGAGAAATGTATATTAAAGCAACTTTGAATCTGCCTCATACTTATAACATTGGCAAAATAAACAAAACAGTAAATAAATGTTTGATGGCAAAATTAACAAAACAGTAAATAAATGTTTGAAGGATTGAGAGAAAATAGGCATACCCATGCACTCTTGGTGGAACTGTGAATTGGTTTAGCAATTTTGGAAACCATTGATAATTATGCCCTAAAGTTATTAATACTGTGTATATCTTTGAACTATGATACTGCTTCTAGGCCCACATTTTAGAATCAAAGGAAGAATAAAATATACTATGTGTATAAAAATATTTGTAGCAGTGACACAGTGACATAGAACTAGAAACTAAGTATTTATCTGTTGGCAAATGGCTTAACAAATTATGATACATGAAGGTTCTGGAATACTATTGCATTGTAATAAATGAAGAAAGATATGGTTTCAGAGAGAGTTAAGAAGATTTGTATGAATTAATGTGGAGGGAAGTGAGCAGAACCAAGGACAACTTATACTATAATATTAATATTGTTAAATAGAAAAAAATTATGAAAGATTTAAAACCTCTAATCAATGCAAAAATCAATCATGATTCTAGAGAACTGATAAAAAATATTGTCCACTAGAGATTTCTAGTGCCAAGATGGTGGAGTAAGGAAGAAACCCTCTGAAGCCCTCCCAAATTCCTCTCTAAATAACTTGAAAACAACCTCAGAATTGATATAGGAGCAAGGAAGGAATTTATTAGATAGGCAGAAACAGTCTATCTCACTGGATAGGCAGGGGACTAGGTCCAAGAGGAGCAGCTGCCTCATAGCAGAGGACCTGCAGCAAGGCTCCAGTCTGGGGCATTCTACCAATGAGACCCCACCCCCCTGCAAACCAGCAGCTCCCTAGATAGGCAAGGAGTCTGTACAGTGCATTGAGGTGCCCCCCTCAGAGAGCCCACCCTCAGTACAAGCCAGGTCTTGACCCTGCGCTAGGACTGGCCAACAGCAAGGCTTTGCTGCAAGTGGCCTTATACTATAGTAAACTAGCAGCAAGTCCTCAAAGTTGGGTCAGACCAGCAACAAGATCATTTCCCCAGGGTCAGCCACCAGAAAAACTCTGTTTTCATAGCAACTCAGCAGCAAGGTCCCATTCTTAGGACAGGCCAGCAGCTAAACTACACACCCAGGGGATGCCAACAGGGAGGTTCCCAGTTCCCAGTACAAGTCAGAAGAGAAGGCTACCCTCCAAAGAAAGCAAGCAACTGACTCCTGAAGCCCAGTGAAAGCCAGTAGCAAGACTCTGAGCTCCACCACAAAAGTTTGGGACAATTCAGGACTCTGACTATAACATAAAAACACAAAATCACAAAACAAGAAGAAAAAAATGAGTCATGAAAAAAACATGATTATAGAAAATTACTGTGGTAACAGGGAGGATCAAGGCACAAATTTATTTTTTATTTTAATTTTTTTAAAGGCATAAATTTAGAAGAGGACAATAGTGTCAAAATGACTACATGTGAAGCCTCAAATATATATAAATTTTGTCTCAACCCCCAAAAAAACTCCTAGAAGAGCTCACAAAGAATTTTTAAAAACTAACTAGAGAAGTAAAAGAAAAATTGGGGAAAGGAATGAGAGTAATAAAAGAGAAGCATGAAAAGAGAGTCAAATGCATAGAAAAAGATATAAAAAAATTTAAAAAAGAAAACAACTTTCTAAAAATAGAATTGGCCAAATAGAAAAGAAAGGATAAAGGCTTCCTGAAGAAAATAATTCTTTAAAAATTAGAATTTAGCAGGAGAATTCTGGGAAGATGGCAGAGTTAAGTTGGTAAATTTCAAACTCTCTCCACTTCCCCCACAAATAGAACAAATATGCACCTCGAGGGAAACATAGACTGGTGAAAAATCAAGAAGATTTGGGGCAGAATAGGGATCCTCCTGATACAACTGGAGAAGACCTGAAGAAAGACCCCAATACCTGTGTTGAGCTGGGTGTGGTTAGGCCTCAGCAGGAACCACAGAGACTAACACCTCCTGGATTGTTTGTGGATTTGGGGTCTGAGTCTGGGAAGATAAGTGAACCTCAACTGATTGGGAATGCCAGGCTCAGCTGTGCTACTGAGATATGACCCTGGGCTGAGGAAGAGAATTCTAGGAAAATGATGGAGTAGGTTGGTAAATTTCAAGTTTTTCCAATTTCCCCCATAAATAGAATAAATTTGTGCCTCTGGGAGAACATAGACTGGTGAAAAATCCAGAGGATTTGGGGTAGAACAAGGGTCCTCCTGATAAAAAGACAAGATCAGAAGAAAGACCCCGGGGCTGGGATTAACCTGTCTGATTGCAAATATTTCTGGACTAGTTCCCCAGAAACTTCAAGTGGGGGTTGTGTCTGAAACCACAAAGACTTTCATCTCTTGATCTGTTTGTCTAGTGGGGGGTTTTGTTTAGAAAGATAGAGTGAATCACAATTGATTGGGAATGCCAGGTCCAGCTGTGCTGCTGAGACTTGGCCCTAGGTGAGAAAGAACCAGTATTCAGTGAGTGCAGAGGCAGTGGGGCAGAGGCACTACTGGCTGTGGGCACTTGCAGGAAGGTGGAGCTCTTGGTTTAGGGTTCTCTGTCAGAGTAGAGAGTTGAAGGGAAGCTTGAGGTACCATCTTCTTATCCTACCATTAGAGGTACTTGCACTAATACCTCTTATTTAAAAGAAAAAAAAAGAATCCACAAAAAAAAAGAACTCCACCATCAAAACATATTATGAAAATAGAGAAGACTGGGATTCATCTTCAGAGGAGGATAATTTAGTAAAAAAAAAAAAAAAAAAAAAAATCTACCCCAAAGAGTAACATGAAATGGCTCCCATTCCAGAGAGAATTTATAGAAGAACTCAAAAAAGAATTCAAAAATCAAATGAGAGGCATTGAGGAAAAACTAAGAAAAAATTAAAACAATCCAATAAAAGTAAGAAGATTATGAAAAAAGTTAATCAATTAGAAAAGGAGGTACAGAATCTCAAAGATGAAAATAACTCTTTGAAAATTAGAATCAGGCAAGGGGAAGCAAGTGAAGCTATGAGAGACGAAGAAATTACAAAATGAATTATAAAAAATGAGAAAATAGAACAGACTGTGAAACAGCTCATAAGAAAAGCAACAGATCTGGAGAACGGATTAGGAAAAGAAAATATAAGAATAATTGGACTGCCAGAAAGTTGTGACCAAAAGAGAGAACCTTGACACAATAATGTAGAAAATAATCCTAGAAAATTGTTGTGGAGTGATAGAACATGAGGGTAAAGTAAAAATAGAAAAAAATCCTGTAATATTCTTCTCTAAAATATAATGTTCTCTGGGGGCAGGTTTTTTGGGGGGGCTTCTGGAGACAGCCAGTAATCACCATAAGTGCAGCCAGGGATTAAAGTCCAAATCCTTTATTTTCTCTTTCCAAGTCTTATCTTTAGCTTTAATAGAGTCCTCTCTCTCTTTGGTTCTGAGAACTTAAGCTGCCTTCTCTGGCTTGTGAATCTCCTGGACTGAATCCTGGCTCTGAATCTCCCCTGGAGTGCATCCTGGTTGAGGCTCCTAGCTTATATATTCTCTCTTCAAGGTGTGAATCTTGCAGAACTCTAGTAAGTACTAAGTACATAATCATTGTCTCTATCAATTCCAGTGACTTAGCACCTTGTTTCAAGTTCTGGCCCATAACATCTCCTTGTAGGATCAGATCAATCAAAGTGATTAATAACTCAACCATGCTAAATTGGATAATTATTGTCTCTATCAATTCCACTGTCTTAGTAACCTTGTAAGAATCCTAACAAAACCCACTGATCACAAAGGGACCCTTTATGAAAAACACATAGGAACATTATTGCCAAATTTTGAAAGCCCCAGATCAAAGAGAAAATTTTGCAAGAAATAAGGGAAAAAAAACCAATTGAAATATGTTTTGAATTGGAGCTACAATTAGAATTGTGTAATACTTATCAGCAGCTAAAATAAAGGATCACAGGCCTTGGAATCATATCTACAGACAAGCAAAATATGGCCAAAATATCATATACAGAATAATTATCTATAATTTTCAATGAGAGAAAATGGACATTCAGTGGACTTGTAGATTTTCAGGACTTAATATCAACCAAACCTACACTTAACAGAAAATTTAACATATAAGAGCCAATATCAAAGAGTAATTTTAAGGGCCTTAACATGAACAAACTGCTTAAACATGGACAGATTCTTTATCCTTTTTCTATATGAGAAATGTATATTTTATGTTTAAGATTTACATCAAAAATAGGGTAAGCTCAAAAGAAAGATTGACAGAGTAAAAGTAAAAATAGTAATCATGTTATACAAATTGAGGTGTAGAGGAAAAATACACATAGAGGCATCAGAGGGGGGAGGAGGACTCATACTTCTGAAAACCTACTCATTTTGGGAATGGGTTCAATAGACAACACTACATATTTACCAGATTTTTTACCAGATTCTCCAAAATCTATAAAGAAATAGGGGGCAAGGACAAATGGATGGGGAAGCAAAGGACGAGGGAAGAAGACAAGGGGTGGCAATCCCTCAATGGGGTAAGCTGAATAAAACAGGGGGAAAATTGATATTTAATGAGTTAGAGGATTTTCAAGAATTTTTAATTAAAATTAATTTTTAATTAAAAGACCAGAGCTTAATAAAACATTTTGGACTCCAAATACAAGATTCTGGGGAAATATAAAAAGGTAGAAAGACAAAAACAAAAAATAAGAAAGAGAAAACATAAATTCAATAAGATTAAACTGTGGACATTTCCTTATGGAAGATGTTATTAATAACTTTTAAGAACTTTATTATTATAAGGATAATTAAAAGGACTATTCATAGACTATACATAGTCTGGATATAAAGGGACATTGATGGGATGATATTTCAAAAAACAAAAGGGTGAGAAAGAAAATTGCAGTGGACAAAAAAGATGTGAGATTAATGGGATAAATTATCTCACATAAAGAAGGCATGAAAAAAAGATGGAGGGTTGGTGGGCAAGGCATCAAAATTGGTTGAGAGAATAAAGTACATACTCACTTGGATAGAGAAATCTATTTTGCCCTAGAAAGAAGTAAAAAGGGGGAGGCAGATTGATAAAAGGGAGAATGGATTGGGGAAAATGATAATGTGAAGAGGAAAAGGGTTGGAGGTAAGAGAGAAAGGGAGGAATAACAAGAGAAAAATAGCATACAAAGCAATATAAACTTTATTATCATAACTATAAATGTGAATGGGATGAACTTACCCATAAAAAGGATACAGATAGCAGTTAGATTAAAAAGCAGAATCCTATAATATGTTGTTTATAAGAAACATTTGAATCAGAGAGATACACAGGGTAAAGGGAAGGGGATGAAGAAGAATCTATTTTGCTTCAGGTAAAGCAAAGAAAGCCAGGTTACTAGTCATGATTTCAGATAAAGCAAAAACAAAAATAGATTTAATTAAAAGAGACAAGGAAGCAAACTATATTTTGTTGAAAGATATCATAGATAAGAGACATATCGATACTAAACATATGTGCATCAAATGATAGCATCTAAATTTTTGAAGGAGGAGTTGAATGAATTATAGTAGTAAATAGAAAATAAAATTATACTGGGGGGGGAACTTAACTTTCCTTCCAAGAACTAGATAAATCTAACCAAAATAATAATAATAATAATAATAATAATAATAATAATAATAATAATAATAATAATAATAGTAATAATAATGAAGTAAAGGAAGTGATTAAAATCCTGGAAAAGTTAGATATAATGGCAGATCTCGGGAGAAAATTAAATGGGAATATAAAGGAATACACTTTTTCTCAAAGTATATGGCACTACACAATAATTGACCATGTTTTAAGACATAAAATCCTCATAATCAAATGTAGAAAAGTAGAAATAATCAATTAATCTTTTTTTATTTCAGATCATAATGCAAAAAAAATGACATTCAATAATGGTCAATGGAAAGATAAATTAGAAATTAGTTGAAATTTCTGAATGTTAACAACTTTCCTCTTATTAATTCTGCCATTCTCTAGAGTCATGCATAATGTTCCTCTTTGGGAATCTAACATTGTCACCTGGCTATGATATAAATTCCTAATCCTATACTTTTAGGCTCTCCCCACTTTGCTTTACCTTAGCTACCACTTTGGCTAACTACATTGAACCTGACCTCCAGCTTCCTTCTCAAGACATGTAGTTCTTTTAAATACATTCCAAGAGTGTTGAAAAATCAGAAGAATCAGAAAAATCAGAAAATAATGTGTATTTTAGCAGATTAAATATAGATACTAAGATGTTCACAATTAAGTAGGTCCTTTGAAACCAAAATAAAATAACTGTGTGTAGTGATTACTTTGGTGAAATTTTAGTGTAAAAACAAATATGCAAATCACTGCTGAAAGAAAATAGGTTAAAGTCAATTAGATAATCACTTTGCATGAAGAACTTAATTTTATTATGTTTTAAAAGTGAAATTTACATACCACATTCAGATAGAAAAGAAAGATGTGAGGGATTAAAAGTTCATGAGAAGAAGACATAAAAGCACAGATTTTTTTTTTTGGATTGAACTATAAAGATGTCATTATTTTTACTTTATTTTTATGACATAAGGACAAATTATTTAAATCAATATTAAATATTAGAGTGAATTTAAGGCTGCCACTTTCAAATAAAATGCTTCTGAGAAGATAGTAATGTGCAGAAAGAGCTCTTTTCTAGGGTTGTAATTACTGTTCTTGTTTTAGTGTATTATTAAAACTGCTAGATTGGCAGAGGCAAAAATCTTGAGAGAATGTTTGACCTTCAATTCTTGGTGTGTGAGAGCTCCTGGAAAGAGAATACTTTTTCTAAAACAAATTCAGAGAAAATGGTCTTTTTTTTTTCTTCATCCTTTACTTCTTATGGAGGGGCAAAAAGCAAGAACAAACCAAACCTTGATTCAGGTCTTAAGTTTTATATATCTAGCACAATAGCTAGCAAGGCACTGGAACTGGTGCTTTTTAAAAAGATTTTCATTTTTTTAATCTGCTCTTGAAGGTTATTCTGAGATCAGTCCTCTGGGGTTCTCTGATTTCTCAATAAGGGAATTATTGAAAAAATCCCCCCACTTCAGATTCCCAAATATTAAAAAAAAAAAAAATTGGCTCTAATCTAGTTCTTCCCAGCAACATGAATCACATGGGACAAATTGTTTTATACCCACATAGAAAAAGGAATTCTAAAGAATAAAAGGATCAGAGAATGATTAGACTAAAATCTAAAAACCTAACAATTAATTGAGAGGTTAATATTCAAACCTTATTGGGACATTTGTAAACAATTTCTTTGTGAGACTACTTATTAGACATTTTACTTTCCCCCTCAATACCACCAAGTGGGCTTTTTTTTTTTTTTTTTTACCCTCAGTAGTCTCTTTTTTGGATGACTCTTTTGATTGCTATTGCCTTTGTAATTGTTGTGACAATTACCACCCTGCTGTCCTGGAACCAGGTTCCCCTTCCAAAGTATGTAGGACAAAATTGACCACAAAACAATCAGAAAGAAACTTTCAGAGTAAGAAAAAACAAAAAGAGGTTTATTACGATCTTGCAAGAAAGAACATCTCCCATCTGACAAGGTGTTTGTCAGCAAAAGAAGTGCAAAGTAAAAACTGCAAAACACAAGATTAAATAATAGCCTGAACACGGAAGCCCTCACCCCTCACTTGGCTTTTTCTCCCATTGTTTGGGGGGTTCTGGGTTTATATTCTAATCACAGAAATCTAACTCAGAAATAAAAGAATACAAATCAATAATATTAAGTTCTTAATTTAAATTTCTCTGGGGAACTGCTATCCAAGCAGATATCTTTGGATAAGAAAATTCAAAGTCATCATCACCTTTAAAAGAAGAAAAAAAGAAGAGAATGTTATTTGGGGAAATTTCATCATTTTAATTCATTTTATCTTTTAAATAATTTAATATATTAAACAGTTAAATAATCATTCTAATACTTGCATCAGCATTCTGAAGTTTCACAAGAATAATAGAAACTGTTACTAAAAACACACCAAACTTGGATGGGATTTGATCTTATGATACAGGGGAAAGAATGAATTCATGCAGTTGGTATCTTTCTTTTTCCCAGGAGTAAATACTTTACATGATATCTTCCTATGTGACTCCAATCTATTCTCCATACAGCAACCAAAGAGCTTTTCTTAATGTGCATACTATTCTTATCTTACTCAACAAAGTCCTACTACTTATAAGGCCAAATATTCTTCTTGTTCACCTTTGAGAAAAAGGAACATCTAAAGGATGATTGAAAGAACTGGAAATATATAGGCAGGAGAACAGAAAATTTAATCAGGGATTGTGATAGCTCTGTCTTTAATCTTTGAAGGACTAGAACAGTATTTGAACTATCTATTTGTTTCCCATAGGAGACAAATAGTCATCCCTTCCACATCATCAGATTAATGGCATGGATGCCTCTGCAATCTAGAAAATCTGTTTAAACTTTTTTGACTCTTCCTTCTTACCAGAGAAGAAATCTGAATTTTTTTGTTTTTCCTTTTTTATTTTTTTATTATAGCTTATATTATAGGCAGTAGACCAATATATGTTAAATATGTAAAAGTATATGTTAAATACAATATATATATATACATGTCCATACAGTTATTTTGCTGCACAAGAAGAATCGGATTTTTTTTTTTTTTTTTTTTATTTTATATATATATATATATTTTATAATATTATCCCTTGTATTCATTTTTCCAAATTACCCCCCCTCCCTTATTCCCTCCCCCCGACGACAGGCAATACCATACATTTTACATGTGTTACAATATAGTCTAAGTACAATACATGTGTGTGAATATCATTTTCTTGTTGCACAATAAACATTAGAATCCGAAGGTACATGCAACCTGGGCAGACAGATATTAGTGCTAACAATTTACATTCCCCTCCCAGTGTTTCTTCTCTGGGTGTAGCTACCTCTGTCCATCATTGATCAACTGGAAGTGAGTTGGATCTTCTTTATGTTGAAGATTTCCACTTCCATCAGAATACATCCTCATACAGTATCGTTGTTGAAGTGTACAGTGATCTTCTGGTTCTGCTCATTTCACTCAGCATCAGTTGATTTAAGTCTCTCCAGGCCTCTCTGTATTCCTCCTGCTGGTCATTTCTTACTGAGCAATAATATTCCATAACTTTCATATACCACAATTTACCCAACCATTCTCCAACTGATGGACATCCATTCATCTTCCAGTTTCTAGCTACAACAAAAAGAGCTGCCACAAACATTTTGGCACATATATGTCTCTTTCCGCTCTTTAGTATTTCTTTGGGATATAATCCCAGTAGTAGCGCTGCTGGGTCAAAGGGTATGCACAGTTTGATAACTTTTTGGGCATAATTCCAGATTGCTCTCCAGAATGGCTGGATTCTTTCACAACTCCACCAGCAATGTATTAGTGTCCCAATTTCCCCACATCCCCTCCAACATTTGTCATTATTTGTTCCTGTCATCTTAGCCAATCTGACAGGTGTGTAGTGGTATCTCAGAGTGGTCTTAATTTGCAAGAAATCTGAATTTTTATGGTAATAAAAGATAAAATATGTTGATATTATGTATTATATATGACTTTTATGTATTTTTGAGTTTCTAAGCTTTTTATGGGTTATCTATGGCTTCTGAAAAACTGCCTCAAAATTCCCATTTAATTTCTTATGATGACCCATGATATATTGAAACCATAATGTATAAAGTCATGATGTGGAAGTTATAATTATAGAAGGAATGGATAGAAGCTTTAAAAAAGATAAATTTAGACTTGATGGTAGGAAAACCTTAACAATTAGTGCTGTCCAAAAGTGAAATGAGTTACCTAAGGAGCCAGCAAGTTCCTCTTTATTGGAAGACTTCTGACACAGGTTGAACTATATGCATAAGTTAGAAAGAATTCATATTCAGGTTTGAAGTGGCCCACATGACCATTGAAATTCCTTGCAGCTTTGAAATGCTGTGATTTTGAGAACACAGCCTACTTCTTCTTATAAACTTTGCTCCCATTTTTATCTTAGATAAATTTATTTAACACCATCAGTTAAGGAATCAGTGCTTTAGCTTCATATTTCATTTTATTCACCCACCCTACGGTGGACCACTCTGAGATTGGGGACAAAATGAGATTGAATTTTGAGATTGGAACAAAATGATTAGTAATTGTTAAAAGGAGGTTTGCTTAGCCATAAAAGGGAAATAATATTCAGAGCAGGAAAAAACAAATTAAGCAAGGATATGGCATTGGTTCAGTTGGGCATTGTTTTCTTGCTTCTTTTTTTACATCCTGATTCGCTCTTCAGATGCCTGAAGGAAGAACTGCTCATTCCTACTGATCTAGCTTTTTTGTACTTAGGCTATCAGGAAGCCATTTTAATTATTTGGGCTTTAGTCTCAAACCAATTAAAACTCTTAAGGATTGTATCAATATGTTTATAAAAAGATTTTTTTGCTGATATGTTCATTTTAAATCACCCATATTATTTGCTTTATCCCTCCTCTTCTGACCTCCTTGAAAATTATCACTTTTTGTAAAATAGTAGGAGGGGGGCTAAGTGATGAAGGGCTTTAAATACCAGAAGATTTTGGACCTGACCCCATATAGGCAATAGGAATCCTATTGAGTTAATTAAGGAGTTAATTAAGTGAGTTACTTAAGAAATGTCTGGATTTGTACTTTAGGGAAATAATTTTGTGACTAAAAGGAGATTGGATCTGAGTTGGGGAGAGACTTAAGGCTGGCAGATCCACCAGTAGGCTCTTGCAGTAGCTCAGGTGAGAGGTGAGTAGAATCTGTCCCCAAATGATGGAAATATCAGAAAAAAAGAAGAGGGCTCAAAGATAAAAATCAAAAGACTTTGGTAACAAATTGGATATGACAATGTGGTAGTTAGACAAAGTGAGGAGTCTAGGATATTATTTAGGTTGCAAGCTTGAGATACTAGGAAGATGATGCTGCCTTTTTTAGTAGTAGGTAAATGAGGGAGTGGATGGATTTAAGGAGAAAAAAATCAGTTTTTGACATGATAAGTTTAAGATATCTACTAGACATCCAGTTTTAGATGTCTGAAAGGCAATTGGACATGTGAGCAGAAAGGTTAGGGCAGGATAGATAAATTTGAGAATCTTTAGCAGAGATGATAATTAAATCCCTGGGAGCTGATGAGATCATTAAGTAAAGTAATATAGAGGGAAAAGAGGGCCCAGACCGTTTAGGCCATTATCTGCATGAGGAGCCAATAAAGAAGGCTAGGAATTTTCAGATAAGTAGGAGAAAAGTTAGGAGATGGTGATGTCCTGAAAAAAACCTAGTGAAAAGAGAGTATCAAGGTGGTCAACAGTGTCAGAGATCAAAGAGAATGAGGAGTGAGAAAAGACCATTAAATTTGGCAATTAAGAGATCACTGATAACTTTTGAGAGAAGTTTCAGCTGAATGATGAGATCATAAACTGAATTGTTAAGATTTAAGAAGAAAGTGAGCACAAAGAAAATAGAGGCACCAAAGACCTTTTCAAGGAATTTAGCCACAAAGGGTAGAAGATTTATAGGATGATAATGGGGTTGGAAGGGTCAAGTGAAAGTTTTTACAGAATGAGAGAGACAAGCATTTTTGTAGACAGTAGGGAATATGCCACTAGACAAGGATAAATTGAAACTGAGAGATAGAATGGAATTGATAAAGTGGCAGTCTGAAGGAGGAAATGGGATAGAATGAGATTCTTAAATGGGTAGAAAGATTAGTCTTGGTAAGGGTCAAGGGGAAAATGGCAGAAGACATTGAAGTGATATAAGGAAGAGGAAATAAAAGGGAGCTTATGGTAAATTGCTTCTTTTTCATGGTAAAATATTAGGCAAGACTCTCAGTTGGGAGTTTTGTGGAGGGATATGTAGTGGGTAAAAGATGTAATGACTGAAGAAAAGAAAAGTTTGATCTTTGAAGTATATTGATGTAATAAATGATGCATGTCAATTGCCCAATAAGGCAGTATCAGACTTCCTCAGCTTAGGCTTAGATCTTGAATACAGGGGGCATCAGACTTTTATGAATTAAAAAAAATTATCAAATAAGGAAAATAAATTAAAGGAAACATTTCCCAACTGGAGGAAAGATTAGAGACTTTCCAAGTTGGGAAGAGCAGAGTAAACATTCAGTGCTCTGAATTAAGAGAAGGAGGTGCTCCACTCATCTGAAACAATCAAAAGAATATGGAAACAATAACTGATTGATCGTATGGGACTAGTTTTCAGATAAGACTTACAAGTTTCTCACAATTGTGAGGAAACTCCTTATGTCAATCTTTAGATTTGAGCTTCTGGTCAGCATAACCTAGGTCCCTGGATAAGGAAATCTAGACAGCATGTCCAGTTTCATAGTTACAGGGTTAGATTAAAATAAGACAATAAACAATTAGGTTTTCTCCCTAAACAATGAAGTTTTCTCCCAATTACTACAATTGAGTCAAATTTTCTCACAGCAGAGAAATTGAACTAGTCCCATTTTGGAAAGAAAACAAGCTAACTCCAGAAGTGAGTTACAAGATGAATTCAATATGACTCACTCAGTTCCTTCAATTAACATTTGCTGTTCTAATTTTTTCGGATAAAAAATTTTGGAAGATCTACTTTGGAGAGTGAGATAATAAATTAATAAAAAAGAGATAAAAGGATTGCATAGGAAGCCATAAAGCCTACCTTCACTTCATATTGATGTCATTGACCAATATTTCTTTACTTTTCTTAGTCTTCAGTCACTAATAAAAATATAGAAATCTTTCTAGACCATTCACAGAATGATCTGGAATCACAAAGTTGGATTCTTTGTGGGTTGCTTCTTGGGTGCATCCCACTCATGTTGTGAGAACATAACTCTTCTCACTTGTAAGATTGATATATATATGATGAAATTGAAACCATATCCACTCATATGAAAAAGTGTTCCAAATCTCTACTGGTCAGAGAAATGCAAATTAAGACAACTCTGAGATACCACTACACACCTGTCAGATTGGCTAAGATGACAGGAAAAAATAATGATGAATGTTGGAGGGGATGTGGGAAAACAGACACTAATGCATTGTTGGTGGAGTTGTGAAAGAATCCAGCCATTCTGGAGAGCAATTTGGAATTATGCACAAAAAGTTATCAAACTGTATCCTTTGATCCAGCATTGCTACTACTGGGCTTATATCCCAAGGAAATACTAAAGATGGGAAAGGGACCTGTATGTGCCAAAATGTTTGTGGCAGCAATTTTTGTAGTGGCTAGAAACTGGAAAATTCTCAGTTGGAGAATGGTTGGGTAAATTATGGTATATGAATGTTATGGAATATTATTGCTCTATAAGAAATGACAAGTAGGATGAATACAGAGAGGTTTGGAGAAACTTACATGAACTGATGCTGAGTGAAATGAGCAGAACCAGGAGATCATTATACACTTCAACAACAATACTGTATGAGGATGTATTCTGAAGGAAGTGGATATCTTCAACATAAAGAAGAGCCAACTCACTTCCAGTTGATCAATGATGGACAGAAACAGCTACACCCAGAGAAGGAACACTGGGAATTGAATGTAAACTTTTAGCACTACTTTCTATCTACCCAGGTTACTTTTACCTTCGGAATCCAATTCTTAACGTGCAACAAGAAAATTGTATTTACACACATATATTATATCTAGGTTATACTGTAACACATTTAATGTGTATAGGATTGCCTGTCATCTAGGGGAGGGAGTAGAGTTTGATACTTTTTGGGCATAATTCCAGATTGCTCTCCAGGATGGTTGGATGTGTTCACAACTCCACCAACAATGTATCTGTGTCCCAGTTTTCCCACATCCCCTCCAACATTCATCATGATTTTTTTCCTGTCATCTTAGCCAATCTGAGAGGTGTGTAGTGGTATCTCAGAGTTGTCTTAATTTGCATTTCTCTGATCAGTAGTGATTTGGAACACTCTTTCATATGAGTGGAAATCGTTTCAATTTCATCATCTGAAAATTGTCTTGAACAAATATTTCTTGAAGGAGAAAGGATTTTACCTGGGATGTCAAGAAGTCAGGCAAACCTGAAAGAAGACATCAGGAAGGAAAGATTTCCAAATGTGGGGGACAGCCAGGAAAAATGTTAAGTTTATTGTGTGTGTGTGTGTGTGTGTGTGTGTGTGTGTGTGTGTGTGTGTGCCTGCAATGATGATGATGATGACAGGTAGTATAGTATATTAAGACTGGTAGCATGTTTTACATATATCATCTCATTTGATCTTTATAACAACCTTGGGAGGTAAGTGCTATTATTGTCACCATTTTGCAGATGAAAAAACTGATACAGATAGAAGTTAAGTGCCTTCTATCCATTTTATGGACGAGAAAACCAAAGCACACAAAAGTTAAATGCTTTGTATGAGGTAACACAGCTAGTAATTGTCTGAAGTATGATTTGATTTCAGGTCTTTTTGATAGGATTAGTACTCTAAACTGGATCCAGTAGCAATAACAATTGCATCTGATATTATACTTTAAGGATTATCAAGTCCTATGTACTTCTCATTCAATCTATGTAACAACCAGGCAAAGGAAACATTATAATAAATATTATTATTTCAAGCATGCAGATGATGCTGAGACCCAGGGAATTAAAAAATCCCATTTATAGTCACACAGCATGCATACTTTAACTGCAGGATTCAAATGCAGGTAAAATTAGAGAAACATAATAAATATCTTAGAAGGAAAATCCTCCCAAAACACAACTAGAAACTTTGAATCCACATTCTAGTTATATCCAAAGAACTAAAAAGAGAGTTCAATAACAATGACCTCATGTCAATAATTTTTAAAATTGGCTCAGAATCAATTGGTTATCAACACCTGAGAATTGTCATCCTTAATGACCTTGTAAATAGACTTGTGGAAACCAACAGGAGAGGAGGGGAAGAGCTCCTTCATAGTCAATCCAGTATATCCTTTGTGAAAATTCAGTTTTAAGTCATCAGGACCAACTATTTATGGGATTAGAGTCTTCAAAATGGGAAGCTTAGTTCAATTAGGCAGATCCTGCTGTTATTGCCTTTGTTCTTTTATATCAAGAGGCAAATACAGTCATGATAGGCAAGCCTGAGAAATAGTTTTCAGCATAATTCCAGCTCTCCCTTAGCTTAAAACAAAACAAAACAAAAAATAGTGTGCTAACTATAATAAATAAAGATGTGGCGGTGAGAAGAGACAGCTTTGAAATTAGAGAAAGGAGAAGCTAAAATGGTGTAATAGCAGAACAAAGTTCAGAGTACCACCCCCAATTCCCCCAAACTAAACTATTACAAACAAATTTATAAATGGCACCAGGCCAAATCCTGATTGGAGAAATCCAAGAAAAAATGATGGTGAGCCATGCTTTCAGATTGTGTCATCATAGGAAGTCAGATGGAGACCTAAAGTATACATCCAAGACCTTCCTGAATGGAGCACCCCAGCCATGAGGAGAGGTCATGCAAATTGGTAAGATGAGGTCCATGACTTTTGTAATAGGGTGGGAATAGGTGTCAAATGATTTTGTCACTCACTATCCAATTCTGGGGCACAGATCAAGAGATGACTGAGGAATAGGGTGATAATCCTAGGTGAGAAATGGCAGTGAACTTTCTTACTGTATGCATTGAGAGAGAATCAAGCACAGAAGTAATCAGTAGCATCTTGGTTCAGATCCCAGGAATAGATTAGCATCTCAGTTTTAGCTTCTAGTTCAAATAGAAGCAGGAATCCCAGATTAACAAGAAGTTTACAATTTTGTCACTTTAAACCAACAAAGCTTCCTTTCTGACAGATAAAAACTGAGTTTAACAGCATTTTTCTGTTACTCAGATCTGTCAAGATCTGGCAAAGCTCAGACTGGTGTGTGTGTGTGTGTGTGTGTGTGTGTGTGTGTGTGTGTGTGTGTGTGTTGCTGTTGTTGTTGTTATAGCATTAATCAGCTTTGTATTGCATCCTGATAGTCTATAGTTCCTAGCCTGAATTGTTCCTATGATCCTGTAATATCAATATCTCAAGAAAACAGGGACAGGACCAGGCCAGACCATCCCTTCAGAAGTGCATCATTCTTTACAAAAGTTCAATGGGCCAATAGGTGGCAGCAGTGTATGAGAAATTAAGGGGGTTGCTTCTCTCTGAGGGTTGCTTTTCAGGATAATAGTAACAGAAACTGGGCTAGAAGCACTGTTATTCATAACTTTAGGGGCTGAGGGGAGATGGTGGTCAACGTGCTGCTGCTCATTTGACTTGCTCAGCACTTGCTGCTTCTTGTCTCTTCCTTGAGCACTTGCTTCAAGCTGAGCTGGCTTTCTTGCCCTACGAGTGGCAATGGTTTGCCATCTCTGACACAAGTTCACATCATTTCCACCGAAATGAAATCCAGTAAAGAATTTCTCCTTAATGGTTTACTCTACATTGTAAGAAGGATAACATTATTGTTTTGGCTCTATCCTGGACCTCCATCAAATAGATACTTGATTAATATTTCAAAAACAACAACAAAAAAGAAGGGTTTGAAAGTAAGGGACTTAAATGGAAGATGCCCTCATTTATTTGTAAATAATATTCACCACCAGAATTAATTGCTTTCTGTTTCCATGCTCATATATATTTTCTATTTGGATCAAGTTCCCTAAAATTACTAAGAAGGAATTCTTATGTCTAAATAGACATGTGTCACTTTAGCAAGGCAGATGTAACCTTACATTCTCTGTTTATCTTTAAGAATTAGACAATTGGATCCCCCCCAAAAAGGAGTCCCATCTTTCTTTCCCTACAAAATTAGAAAAGCTAATGTAAGCAGGTCAATAGGTGGCAGTAGTGTACCGTAGAAGCGTTACTACATTTGCAGCCCTGTTTTCCTTGCGAATTGTTTCCAACAAGTGATACTCTCCAAGAGCAATATAGCTATTAAAGAGTTGTGAGATACATACATGAGACAAAGTTAAATAAACTGGAAACATTTTGCAGTTTCTAATGTGCTCAGCACACACACACACACACACACACACACACACACACACACACACAAACATATTCATAGACTGGAGAAGTAGAAGGGACCTTAGCAAAAGTATATAATTTTACCCTCTCATTTTACAAATGAAGATATATACATTTTTAAAAAATTAATAACTTTTTAAATTATACATGTACAGAAGGAAAAAAAACACACAAGAACAAAAAGAAGAAAAAAAGGTGAAAATAGTGTGCATTGATCCACTTTTAATCTCCATCGGTCTCTCTCTGGATGTGGATGGCATTTTCCAACCAAAGTTTATTGGGATTGCCTTGGATCACCACCAAGAACCAAGTCTATCATATTTGATCATAACACAAGAAGATATATACCTCCGAAGGGAAGTGACTTGAGTGGTAAGTAAGCAAGAAGGAAATTTAAACCTAGGCCTTTATTAGTCTCTAAGACAGTGCTTTTAAAAAATTTTTAAATAATAGAGGCAAGTTGTATACTTTATACTCCATTTAACTCAATGCTAAACTTCTCTCTAATAAAATAATTGTGCAGAGAATCTGAATGTTGCTTTGTTATAGAAAATAGGATTTAAGGGTTGAAGTGACTTTAGATATAATTAATCTATCCCTACTCATGTTGTAAATGAATATTGCAGTGTGGGTAGATACTCCAGCTATCTTTCTAAAGGATGAAGAAATGAGCACATAGATGTGTGATAACTTCACAAAAGAATATGTAAAACCTTGATTTTTGATATCAAAATGCATATTTTGCCTCCTTACTGTTCTTCCTATTTATATCATAAATTGAATAAAATTCTACAAATAATATGAGCAGGATGATTTGAATTCAAATATCTGCTCAATTACATATCATCTAAATTGTCTCACCCAATTTTTACCTGCTTTTCTTCAACTGACCTAACAGGATTTAGGGGAGAATTGGATGAAGATGGAAATTAATTTGGTATGTATATGCATGAAGTACATGCTGCTTATGTAAGGTATTTATTAATTTCAATGATTTGACATTTATTCTTTCTCCCTCCTGTTCCCTTTATCCCCCACTGGCGTCTTTCTACCTTTAACCTTAACCTTACTTCCAAACCCCAAATAAACCTTTTTTTTTTTTTTAATCAATCTAGGTTTTGGGGCCTGTAAATTCCTTTACAGGGGACTCTTGCACCATCACTGGACTATCCTGTGATGACCCAAAAGGGTTCCCCCTTTCCTAATTCTCATCAGGAGAACACAATGAGGAAGTATGTAAATTATAAGAAGACTAGAAAAATAGGAGGGGTCTAAGATATGTTCACAGATAGGGAAGGCCAGGTTGTAGTACAAGCTAAAGGCTTGGGCAAAAACTTGTCTCTGTGCTCAAGTAGTTCCTATTCTGTGGTGAGGACAACATATAGATAACTAAGTACAATTAGTCTATCTAGATCGTAGAGGTTGCAGCTAACCTGAGAGGTAACTAGCATTAAGAGTGTTGAGAAAAGGTTTCTTACAGGTGAGATTTTAGCTGGAACCTGAAGGAAGCCAGGTAATCCAGAAGGGTAAAATAAAGAGGCAGGTATTTCTAAGCATGGGAGACTGCTAATGCAAATGCTTGGAATAGGGAGTTCAGTGTCATGTATGAGGAACAGCAAGGAGTCCAGAATGGAAGGAAATTATAAGAAGTTTTAAGAAGACCAGGATGGAAGGAAATTATTTAAAAAAGAGAAAAGAAAGAATCAGGTTCTAAAGTGCTTTTAAAGGCAAACAAACTTTCTCGCTGTGTGACTCTGGGCAAGTCACTTGACCCCAATTGCCTCAAGGGGAAAAAAAGCAAACAAAAGATTTTATATTTGATTCTAAAAGTCACTCTGGGGGGAAAAAAAAAAAAAGCAAATTATGATATGAAACCTATCTTTTGGAGATCTTGTGTCTTAGCTTTCTGATTTGTCAAAGTTTACAAGGTTGCAGTCATCTACTGTAACCTTGTTATAATCCCCATTTTACAGTTGAGGAAATTCAGGTGAATAGTGGTTAAGTGACTTGTCCAGGTTGCCCGGGGTCACATAGCTACAGTATATCTGAGGTTGGGTTTGATTTCAGGTTTTCCTGATTCTAGGGCAGTTAGGTAGCACAGTGGACCGAGAGCTGAGTCTAGAATCAGAAGGACTCATCTTTTTAAAAAAAATTTTTAATAGTATTTTATTTTTCTAAATACATGTAAAAATAGTTTTCAACATTCATTTTTGTAAGACTGTTTTCCAAATTTTTTCTGCCTCCTTCCCTTATCTTCCTCCTTCCCAAGAAAGCAAGAAATCTGATATAAGTTAAATATGTGCAATTCTTTTAAACATATTTTCATATTAGATTCCTCTTCTTGAGAGTTCAAATCTGACCTCAGTCACTTAATATCTGTGTTTCTGGGCAAGTCACTCAATCCTGTTGCCTCAGTTTCCAATGAGCTGCAGAATGAAATGACAAAACACTCCAGTTTCTTTGCCAAGACAACACTGAAATGGGTATAGGGTATAACTGAAATTAGCTGAACAACAAAACTTCCTGACTAGGTCCAGACCTCTAACTATCATCAACTAGTTAACTTATTAACCCTGGAAAAAAGGAACATCATTAAGAACTTTCATTTATATACTTATATATTTTTGTACAGTTTTCACAAGTAATTCTTTTTTTTAAATTAAATTAAAGAAATTATCTTCTTTTCTCTTTTCTCACATTTAATTCTTATAAACTTTCTGTGATACACTCTCAAGGCTTTGTTCTTTACTGCTCTGAAAAATTAATCTATTAATGTGTTTAATATAATGATATTGATATTGTTGATAATGGTCTAACATATTTTCCCTCCTCCATATTTGAGTAATAACAGTAACAGTTGAAATCTATATAAACTTGAATTTTTATTAAGACCCTTACATACTTCATAGAATTTGATTCTTATAACAACAATCTGTAAGTTTTCTTCAATTTACCATTAAGAAAACAACAAAGACATTACTTGATGCTCACCCTGGCATTCCTATTTCTCTATTCAGGGATTATTTTCTTGAATTGTATTGCCTTTAATAACTTTCCTTCAATACCTTTCCCCACCTCTACTACGATTTCCATAACGATATGGAAGGAAGCCTATACATTTAAAGCAAAAATGTTAAAACTGGCAGTTTCACGGGCCACAACGTAAAGGGCTCCAGAACAGACAACTCTTAAACGTGAAGTACTCTCCCTTCTCTGCCCTGTGCTTATGGTACACAATGGAACTTAAAATATCTGCTCTTGTCAATATACTCTGGGATGTACTGATATCTCAATCCAACAGAGAACCATAAGAACCCTGAATGCATGACTACTTGATAGAAACTGGTGTTTAGCTTCAAAAGTCACTCTTTTCTTTGCCATTGGCTTAAGACTGACATGATTCTGCTTCGGGGAGTTAGCATCATGCCCAAGTAACCAAAATTAAGCAGAGAATCTTGGCGCTAGAAACAGAAATGGGAGCCTTTGAGAGGGCCTTCAAACAAAGTGCTAACTCTAATAATGGTGATTCATTGATACTCTTAAATTTTTTAAAAAATACATTACTATCATTTTTCAGTGACTGATCTTCCCATTCAAGAAGGAAGAGTAAGCAAACGACGTAAATTTAACAGTTATTCATTGGGGACCGAATATGTCTGAGTTTAGTCACTCTTGGGGCTATAAATGTAGGGTGCCTCAAAGTGTAGGGAGCGTCTCACTATCCACATCTACACAATAAAGGCAGGGATTTGGAACAAAGATTTCAAGCAAAGAATAGTCCCTCACTTTTCTCTTTATGGTTTCATATGAGGATTGCCATGTCTTGTGTCCCCTTTCCCTACTTTCACATGAATTGGAAACCAAAGGATCTTGTGGAGTTGAAAAAGTACAACTATATAGGTCAGAGGCACTTTTTCACCCTGAACACTCCAAAATCTTTTGTTCTGTTGTGCAAATGAAAGTGAGGAGAACAAATGTACAAAATTTTCAACTTCTGCACATTTTCATCCCTGCCTCCCATTAGCTGCTTGAGTTTCCCTGAAACATGAAGGCATACATTATATAAGAAGGCCAATGTATTTTGCCTAATTGTATTTTGTTATACAGGCTGCAACAGGTAAAATTTGTTACTATATATGAGGTGGCAACCTTCAAGACTGAGCTTTGAAGACTATAGAATATGAATATAGAGATGGTTAAGAAAGGAATCCTAGGAAGGGAAAACACAATAAGAGGCAAAAGAACCAACCAGTAGGATGTGTTGGGAGAAAGGCATCATTAGGGTAAGGGGAGGTGATGCCCTCAGTTTTCTGCAAAATTCTGACCTCTCTGTACTCAGTTACCAAGTCCTATGGGTTTTTTTTGGTAACATACCTTGCATTCTAAGTTGTTTTTTATGCCCACTACTACCACCACCCTTTTTCTGATTCATATCCCTTCACACCCAAACTATTGCAATAATTTTTTAACTGGGGCACACTTTTCTGCAGATATACACACACCCTTAATGGAAATAATGGGTACACCTATGGAACACCTAGGGAACAGGTATGACCTGTTTACATGTGGAGGACATATAATTAATGGACACATATCAATCACATCATACATGGACAATATTTCATTTTTTTAAACTATACTTGTTTATTACAAAGGATTTTGGGGGGGAGATAGGTAGATTAGGGAATCATCCTTCAGGGTTATTTTACTGGGAAGTGACTTAATGAGCTTTTATTTTAATTTTTATCTTTTGCTTTATTTCTTATAGATATTTATATAGTCCTTGCATGCAGTTGTTATAGGGTTTTTCCTCCATATTTTGGAAATCTCTAAATTTATAATATTTTTATTCTTTTTAAAAATCAATCATCTTTCCAATTTTAGTTCCTAAATTGAGGATTTATTCCAGGATAGGGGTAGTTGGTCCTGATTAGTCTAGTCTTGCACTGACCTCCATTTCCTTGGATTAGTCTCCCTCGGTTCTTGGTGGTTCAAAGTAATGGATTTTAAAGATCTTCTAAGGCATCTGATGTCAGATTTCTTACAGACTTAGAGGAACATAAACACATGGGGTGTTCCTATCTGAGCACTGCCACATCACACCACTCCCTGTTCCTTGTTGGTGCTTTCAAGGCCTCCACCTTGTGCATTAATGACCATCCTAGTGCTCTCTAGCTTTCCTGGGTTTTTATCAAAGGGTTCTCCATATGTAATTCATGGACACAGAGCCTTATAGACTATGCTTGTTTCTGGCAGGTTGTAGACTGTTCTGGGAAGTTGAACTTTTTTTTGTCCGTGCTGGCACTGGCTTTACTGATAGCTTCTTCTCTGATTGCTTAAGGATTTCTGGGTGACTTTTTTATAGTTCTGGATTGGGAGAAGCCACTCACTGTAGTTTCTCATTGGATTTCTTCCCTATTGTTCATCTTAATGAGGGTTTTAGTTTTTGCTTGAGTAAAAATATGGCACCCAGTTGGTCTGCCTTTCACTCAAGCAGTCATTTTAGTCATGAGTCACTTTTTCTGTCTTGAGCTCTCCAAATGATTTGAAACTTTTGGCCATCCTTTTATGTATGCTTTCTTGTATTTTCTTAAAGCCATGCTATCTAATGTTCCCCCTAACTTCCTGTTTCTTTTGCTGTATCATCACTCTTATCTTATTTCCTCTGAATGGAATGGCTGTATGGAAGGACTGTACTGCATCTTCGTTTTTCCTACATAGTCTTTCAGCAATGCCTTCTGCTTTTCAAAGATCAGCTCTATGTAGATAACTTCAAAATGTACATACTTAACCCTCTTCTCTCTTTCTGAACAGTTAAATTTTAGCAATATATTGTGACATCTACACACAGAGCTCTGATGACTTAGGCAAGCCAAATGTTTAACTCCAACAATCTTCTCTTTTTGTTTTTGGCTTTGTAGGGAACTGCCAAAACTGGGTTATGTGGAGTGGATGGAGTGGAGAGTAGGAACAGGTAAGGACTGTCTACTTTTTCTAAGGCAGAAACATAGCCAAAGCAAGGAGGAGAAATAAAGTAAGTTCCTTTTTGAACTCTATAGAGGAGAATTTTAGTTCAGAACTTATTTTGCTCCCTTTTCCCTCTAAAGGACCCTTTTGGGGGAAATTGTAATGATCATTTTTATCATGACTATGAATGCCATAAATGGCTATCATGCTGCATTAAAAAGGTCAAATTTTGTGTTTCTCTATTTCTGTCTAAAGGGACAATCATTCCTTAAGGTTCCAGGTCAATATGGACATTATCAGCTCCTTAAGGACCCTACCTCCTGCCACATATTCAGGTAATTACCAAATATTGTTTTTTCTATTTCTAAAACATAACATCATAGATTTGGTACTAGAAGGCACCTTAGAGATTACTTATTCCCAACTTATTACTTTGTCAATGAAGAAAATAAGATAAGGAGAAAAGTAAAGAGAGTTGCTCAAGATCACACAGATGGTAAGTGCCAAAAGTGGCTTTGAAGCAAGTTCTCTGACTTAAACAAACAAACAAACAACCCCCACTTCTACTTTATTGTTCATTCTCTCTCTGTCTCTGTGTGTGTTTCTCTCTGAGTCTTGCCTCAGTTAGTCTCGCTATCTGTCTCTCTCATATGTAATCCTTCTCTACTCACACAGTTACTATCTTAATTCAGCCCCTCACAAACTTGCTTGGTTTATTGCAATTGCTTTGGCCTATCTGAAATCTCTGTTAATTACAATCCATTGTTCCACATAGCTACCAATCTGATTTTCCTTCAACTTAGATTTAATTCTATCACTCCCTTATTTAATAAATACCAGTGGCTCCCTATTGCCTTTGCAGTCAGAAGTGAACACCTCTTCATGTCCTGTCCCCAACCTGTTTTTCTAGTCTCATTATGTTACTCCCCTTCCCACACTCTTAATCCCACACTCCCACACTGAGAACCCCAAAAAATAAATTGCTCTTCTTTCTCTTCCTCTTATGTGACATCTGCCAATCTCCATCCCCTTTTCATCTCAGTTTCATAAAATTTCATTCTTCATTCAGGGCTCAGACATCAGCTTCTTCATTCAGTCTTTCCTTATCCTCCTTCCCAATAGCTGGTGTCCTCTTAAACAACTTTTATTTGTTTTGTCTGACAATTTCTGCCAAATCGTGTATTATCCTGACTGTAGCTCCACTACACTTGAACTTTTCTTTCTGGATGCTTGCAATATTTTCTCCTTGACCCTTGAATTCCAGAATTTGGTTATAATATTCCTGGGAGTTTTCATTTTGGGATCTCTTTCAGGAGGTGATTGGTGGATTCTTTTAATTTCTATTTTATCCTCTGGTTCAAGAATATCAAAATAATTTTCCTTGATAATTTCTTGAAACATGATGTCCAGATTCTTCTTTTTTTTGGTCATGACTTTCAGGTGGACCAATAATTTTAAAATTATCTCTTCTAGATCTATTTTCCAGGTTAGTTATTTTTCCAATGAGATATTTCACATTTTTTCCTATTTTTTTTCATTTTTTGGTTTTGCTTTATTGTATCTTGATTTCTCATAAAGTTATTAGCTTTCATTTGCTCAATTCAAAATTTTAAGAAATTATTTTCCTCAGTGAGCTTTTGTATCTCTTTTTCCGATTGGCCAGTTTTGCTTTTTAAGACATTCTTTTCTTCATTAGCTTTTTATATTTCCTTTTGTACCAGTCTCAATTCTTTTCCTAATTTTTCCCTCTATCTCTCTTACTTGATTTTCAAAATTCCTTTTGAGCTCTTCTATAGCCTGAGCCCAATTCTTATTTTTCTTGGAGGCTTTGGATATAGGAGCTTTGACTTTATTATCATCTTCTGAATGTCAATGGTCAGAAACTTTTTCTGTTGTCTACTCATTTTCCTAGTCTATTACTTGGCTTTTAACTCTGTTTTTAGGGTGGAGGGTGCACTATCCCAAGCTTCAAGGGCTTTGTGCAGCTGTTTTCAGAGATCCTTCTATGAACCTGACCACAAGTACTCTTTTCCATCCTGAAACTATTAGGAGTGTCCCCATTCCACTGTATCTTTAAGATCTAGTGTGCTAAAGCCACAGAGTCCTGCTTTGCTGATGCTGGGGCCAGGGCTGTGCTGGCCTGATCTACACTGGGACGGCATGCTGGACTCCCATCCTGGTACCACAGATTCTCTACGCTGACCTTCCAGGTCTTTCCTAGTGTCTCTGGGCTGAGAAGTTCAGAAACCTTCAACATTGTTGCTAATTCAGAGGTCCCACTTCACTGATGCTGGGGGCTGGGGCTGGACTTGTGATTTTATTGGTATGGGTAACAAACTGGATAAGTAATCCCCTTCTATGTCTTACAGAGTTCCCCAGATCAAGTGACTTGACTGGGGTCACAAAACTATTATGTGTCAGAGATGGGATTCAACATTGCCTTTTAAGTAGCATCTAAGAAATGCTTTTTTGATTGGTTGATTGATATTCACCTGGATTTTCCATAGGCATTTCAAGTGTAAGATATATGAAAAAGAGACTCATATTTCCCTCTAACACAACACTTTTAATTTTGTTTTTCTCTTGAGGGTAACTGCTCCTTTCTCCCTGAATCCCCCAGGTTTACAACTTAGAATTTATCCATACTCCTACCTTATTCTTTCCTTCTCCCCAGCCCTCATATCCCATCAATTGTTAAGTTATTTGATTCTACTGCTACAACAACTCTTCTATCTTTTTTTTTCCCTGTCCATTTAGCTCAAGGATTCTAATTTAGATGCTCATCATATCTCACTAATTTAATGTCCATCATCCCTGCCCTCAAGGCGTTTATATTCCACTATTGGAGTCAATGTGTAAACAACTATGCATTCATATAAAGGTATGTATGTAAATGGGACATAATCTTAGAGGGGAGATATGAGCCATGGTGGTGTTGGAGAGGCTTGGAGGAAAGGAAGAGAACCAAGGAAACTAAGAGAAGGAGGTTTAGGGGAAAAGATGCACTGAGTCAGGGATGTTTGTTCAGAAAGGTCAGTTGTTCAATTCTTCATTTCCCCATTTGGGGCTTTCTTCACAAAGATACTAGAATGCTTTGCCATTTCCTTCTCCAGCTCATTGTACAGATTAGGAAACTGAGGCTTATAGGGTTAAATGATTTGCAAGTAAGTATCTGAGGCTGAATTTGAACTCAGGAAAAATGTTTTCCTGACTCCAAACCCAATGCTCTATCTACTGTGCCTCCTAGATGCCCATAGATTTTGTGCAAGGAAAACTGGATAGACAGGAAGGGGCTAGCTTGTGAAGAGTTTTAAAAGCCAAAAAAAGGATGTTGTATTTCATTATGGAGATAATAGGGAAGACTGGCGTTTCTTGGACTTTAAGAAAATCAATTTGACAGCTAAATAAAGTATGCACTGGATTAGAATGGATACTTGAAGAAGGGAGATCAACTAGAGATGCAAGTATGAGATGATGAGAGCCTGCACCAAGATGGTGACTGTGTGAGCAGCAAGAAGGGTATATTGTTAAGGTAAGAACAATAAGGCTTGACAGAAGATTACAGATATGGAGTTAGGTGAGTGCGTGCTTACACTCATGTGAGTGAGATATGAGTGGTTTGAGGTTTTGAACCTGAATTATTGGGAGAATGATGGCGTATTTGACAGCAATAATAAGTTGTTAAGAGTGGAGAGTTTGAGTGGAAAGATAATGAGTTTTGTTTCAGACTTGTTAAATTTGAGATATATAGAGCATATCCAATTTGAGATATCTAAAACCCAACAATATGAGACAAGCTTAGGAGAGAGACTAAGGATAGGATCTGGGAATCATCTACAGAGAGGTAATAACTTGAAACCATGGGAATGGATAAAATTGTGAAGTGAGATAGTATAGAGGGGAAAGAAAAAAGGTCTCAGGACAAATCTCCAGAAAACATTCACGTTAGTGGTGAGTTTTGATACATTCCAAGTGATCTTGGGCACATTTTACTATAAAATTTGATTCCTTCAGCCAGCAATGGATTGAATGTCATTTAACCCTGTTTGTTTCAGTTTCCTGTAAAGTAAAATGAGCTGGAAAAGGAAATGACAAACTGCTCCAGTATATTTGCCAAGAAAACCCCAAATGGGGTCACAAAGCTGGACATGACTGAAATGACTGAACAACAAACAAAGTTCCTTTCAACCTAAATCCTGTGGAATCTGTTAAATTAGACTTGGTAATCAACATCCAGGACAATGGCTACTCAAACAAACTTTTACTAAAAGGCAACTAGGACAATTAGTCTGCTCTTGCAGGATGTTATGAACTCTAATGAATTGTACCTATAGTTTGACTGCCCATGATGGGTAAAAATTAAACTGAACTAAATGCAACATTGCAAGTCAAAGATAAGGCAAAAAAGCCTTATTTTTCCAATTTTCCTTTTTTCTGTTCCAAAGCCTCATTTGAAAACTGTTGGGTTGGAGTCACTGAAAATGACTCTTTTCTCCCTCATTTAGAATCCTATAACATTAGGGCTTGAGGAGCCTTAGAGATCATTTGGCTCAATGTTGTCATTTTATGGATGAGGAACCTTGTCTCAGAGAAGGGAAGTATCCTACTTAATATTGAGGAAAAACAGGGGTAGAATCATGTATTTTGTGCACTTTCACCTGAATTACTCTGACTTTCTTATTACACACACACACACACACACACACACACACACACACACACACACACACACACACACTGTTAGCTCCAGCTACTTTATGGAGTCTGTACTCTATGTTCCACTAGATGCACTTATATTAAGATTCGATCTTTCTTCAATATTCAAAGTAACTGCTTCTCACTATTCTAAGAAGTTGACATTATATTAATCTACTCCTACACAAGCATAACTTTTTCTTTTCTTAATTTGAATAAATTGACTAGTCTATTAAACCTTAGTTGAACCTTTTGGGAAGAATTTGGTTGCATTAGCAATGAAAGGGTATTCTTAGTATCAAATATTTATTAAGTAACAACTAAATATACTGTACTTAGCACTCAGGATACAAAAACAATGTATATGGGAGAAATGCTGTATACATATGTAAATATACAGAGAAAATACAAAAGAAATAAAAAGGAATCAGGAAGGATATGTTATTGATACCTACTGATATCTACATATAAGAGAACTTTTATAGAGGCAAAATTTTTGTTGTTGGTCAGTTGTTTTCCAGTTGTGACCAATTTTTGTGACCCCAATTGAGGTTTTCTTGGTAAAATACTAGAGTGGTTTGTCACTTACTTCTCCAATTCATTTGACAGATGAGGAAATTGAGGCAAACAAATTGTGATTTGCCTAGTTCATAGAGCTACTAAAATCTGAGGCCAGCTTTAACTCAGAAAGATTAATCTTCCTGACTCTAAGCCTAGCACTTTATCCAGTGTATCACCTGGCTGCCTGTAGAAACAAAAATTAGCAACTTAAAAAAATCTATTGGTAAACCCACCCAAAATATCTTAATTATAACATTTCTTGATTGCTACAAGTAGTAGACACTTAAGGCCAAATAGTATTTCAATGCTATGTATGGGGCAGGAGACAACATTTAGTGAGCATTTGCCAGGAAGGACTTATAAAGATCTCAATTTAAGTCTCTCCTCTGTCTGTCATTCCAGATTAATTAACAGTCAGTTATGTCAGAACATTATCCTCTATGCTTCCAGAAAAAATCCTAAAGGCAACAGAATATATCCTACAGTGTAGAACATACCAACATTCAAAGTATGTGGGCAGATCAAATAAAAGACCTGTAGATGAATATTAAACAGGCACGTAAGAAATAGTAAAAGAACTAGGCTAAGGTTTATGGTACTTTCAGATTCACAGAATTTTCAAACTGGAAAGTATCTTAACTGCCATCTAATCAATCCCGTAACTGAAAAGGAATTTCTACTACCAAACAGTCTACAATTTATCTTCCAATTTCTGCTTGAAGATCTCCAGTGAAATCCATTCCACTTGTTCATAGCTCTAATGGTCAGAATTGTTTTTTCTGAGAACGTATAGTTGCAATTTCAACTAATTGCTACTAATTCTGACTCCTGAGATCAAATAAAAAGTTTACAGCACCCCAGATATTTAAGTATAACTTTTTTGTTACCTGAGTCTTCTCCAATCTAGGCATATTCAGTTCCTTCAATTCATTTAAAAATTTTTTAAATTAATTTTTATAATTATGACACTTTCTTTGACAGTACATATTCATAGGCAATTTTTTTTTTACAACATTATCCCTTGTACTCCCTTCTGTTCCAAATTTTTCCCCTCCTTCCCTCCACCCCCTCCCCTAGATGGCAGGCATTCCCATACATATTAAATATCTTATAGTATATCCTAGGTACAATATATATGTGCAGAACTCCTTCAATTCATTTTTATATATCTATTCAGAGACTTTCATTACCTTTATTATCCTCTTCTGATCTTTCCTAAAATGTGATTCCCAGAAGTGAAATCAGTACTCTAGACATGGTCAAAACAGGGAAGAGAAGAAACCATCACTTTATTATTCCCAGAATCTATGTCTCTCCTAATGCACATTAAGATATCACTTTGGTTAAGATATCACATATCAAGTTTTTCACTTATGCTAAGTTGGCAGTCCACTGAAATTTTCAGATTAAAAAAAACATATCTAACCATAATTTTCTTTTTTCTGAGCTTTTTGAAGTTGATTTTTTGTATTCAAGTTGATTTGAAGTTGATTTTGTACTTAAGGATAAGACTTTATATTTGTTCCTATTGAATTTTATCTTGTTATACTCAGTCTAGTTCCTTAATCTGTCTCAAGTTTTTTACATACAGTGTGCTAGCTCTTTCTCCTAGCTTTGTACAATTTGCCAATAGAGGAAGTATGCCATCTACAATTTTAAGTTGATAAACATTGATAAACACTGTTAAACAGCACAGGCTAAGCAAAGGTGCTTGGAGACCTCAGGTCAAGTTATCACAGAATCATTAATAAATAAATAATCTTGGTCATTGACTATTTAAACAATACCACATCCGTCTAACTTTGTGACCATTTAATCTCTTTCTCTCTCTGTCTCCATAGTATGAAGTATCATATCAAATGCTTTGCTGATACCAAGGTAAAATTATATCTATAGAATTTTCCTGATCTACCAGTCCAAAAAAGGGTTAGTCTAGAATACCTGTTTTTTCCCTCAGTAATATTTTATAATTTAAAACATTTATTTATTTTTTAAGGTTAAATATGTACACTTTTTTAAAAACAGATTAATGATGGACAGAATCAGCTACATCCAGAAAAGGAACACTGGGAAATGAGTGTAAACTGTTATTTTTACCTTCTGAATCCAATTCTTTCTGTGCAACAAGAAATTCGGTTCTACACACATATTGTATCTAGAATATACTGTAATATAATTAACATGTATAAGACTGCCTGCCATCTGGGGGAGGGGGTTGGGGGAGGAAGGGAAAAATCTGAATAGAAGTAAGTGCAAGGGATAATGTTGTAAAAAATTACCCATGCATATGTACTGTCAAAAAAAAAAGTTATAATTATAAAATAAAATAAAAATTAAATTTAAAAAAAGAAAAATTACCCATGCATATATATTGTAAATAAAAAGCTATTAATAAAGAAAAAAAATTTTTTAAAAACATATTTCCATATTTGTCATGTTGTGTAACAAAAATCAGACCAAAAGGGAAAAAATCATGAGGAAAAAACAAACAAGCAAACATACAAAAGGTTAATATTTATTTTTGTAAGATTCTGAGTTCCAAATTTTTCTTCCTTCCTTTACTGCCCCCCTCCTCAAGACAACAAGCAATTTGATATAGGTTGTACACATACAATCATTTAAAACATTTCCATATTAGTCATGTTGGGAAAGAAAAATCAGAACAAAAGGAGAAAAGCACAAGAAAGAAAAAGCAAACAAAAAAAAAAATGAAAATAGTAAGCTTCAAACTGCATTGAGTCTCCATAGGGTTTTTGTTTTTTGCCAAGGCAATTGGGATTAAGTGACTTGCCCAGGGTCACACAATCAGGAAATGTTAAATGTCTGAGATCAAATTTGAACTCAGGTCGTCTTGACTTCAGAGCTAGTGCTCTATCCACTGCATAGCTGCCCCTTTTCTGTACTTTTTTTTTTAATCTGGATAAGAATGGCATTTTCCATTCAAGTTTATTGTAATTGTATTTGATCACTGCACTGTTGAGAAAAAACAAGACCATCACTGTTGATCACCACTTTTTAGTTAACTCTTCTTTGATTATGTATTTGGGACTCAGGGTAAAATAATTTTTTGCCAACTTTGGTTAGATGCATTTCATCCCTGTCCCCAAGCCTGTAATTTGGTTTTTTTTTTTTTAATTTTTTAAACATGTTGGTATCAAAATACAAATCTTCTTTCCAGATTCTTATCAAACTGTTCACATTCTAAATAAATCTTTTTCTGTATCCTTCATCTTCAATAAACATGAATGTAGAAAAAACAACCTGTTCACTCTACTCTCCATATTTTTAAATCTCAAACTTGACAATCTTCAAGAGTGTTTTCTTCTTGCCTTCTGCAAACTAGATTCATGCTCACCAGAATTACCATTTTTTTTTTTTTGGACAAGTCTTTGGGAGGCTTTTTTCTATGTGTTGGTTGGGATAATCCTGTTTTTGACATTCTGCTCTAGGGAACTATCTTGATTGATAGGTAAATGGTAATTCACCTAACCTATTATATCTGAGTAGCACTAGATAGTAACTCCATATTCTATTCAACTATCCTCCAGGAAACCATGGTGTCTCTTCTCATATCTGAATTTTATATAAGGGAAGTTAGGTTTTCATTAGAAGATACTAGAATCACTACACCCAGAGAAGGAACACTGGGAAGTGAATGTAAATTGTTAGCACTACTGTCTATCTACCCAGGTTACTTATACCTTCGGAAGCTAATAATTAATGTGCAACAAGAAAATGGTATTTACACACATATATTGTATCTAGGTTATATTGTAACACATGTAAAATGTATGGGATTATCTGTCATGGGGGGAGGGAGTGGAGGGAGGGAGGGGATAATTTGGAAAAATGAATAAAAAATAAATAAATAAATTAATTAATTAAAAAAAAAAAAAAAAAAGATACTAGAATCTCCCCTGGGGAGGAGATAGTAAGTAGAATCCAGAACTTCATTTTCAGAGAATTACTGTGCTAAATGGAGAGAAGGTAGTCAGTAACCTAGAAAGAAGATAATAACCCTACTCCACTGTTGTTACTTGGTAAGTAAAAAAATAGTTGCCTCAGCACCCCTGAGCAGGGGGTCATCAACCATTCTTCTTCCCCTCAACAATTATCTTTCTCTCTGTGAATGATTTCACCTTTTTAAAAAAGAAATTAAAATTCTAAACTTAAAAACACTGAAAAAAGAGAATTTCCACAAACACATTAGGATAAAAAAGAATTATGAAAATAGCGAATTTTCATTTTAGACCATGTTATTTTCACACTTGTCTTTTTATGTACTTCCTTCTGATTTCTCCTACACATTTAAAAATGTTATAATAATCCTCTGTTTATTATGAAGAGGGTGGTAATTACTATATTTAAATCTCCTTCCACTCAGAGATCCTCAATTAACTTATTTATAAATAAGATAGTGTAAAACAAATAGGAATTGTCAAACAGAATGAATCCACAGAGCAGCCATGTCCAAATATTTATGTCTCTGCACTTTTTGTCTATCACCTTTCTATTAAGAGGTAAGTTAACATGATAACATGCTTTATCATAGGTCCTCTGGCAACATGGTTGGTCAATGCTTTGATTCTTAATTTTTTTTCTTAATTCTTTTAAAAACTCCTTTTTCATGCTTAGGCTCCTTCATTAGATCATTATACATTAGCTCATATGACCCAGGATTTTTGGAAATTGTCTCTTTTACAATTTCCCATGGCATAATAATATTCATTAAATTTTCGGATAATGTTTAGTCATTGTTCAGTTGTCTAAGAGGCTGCCTAAAGAATCTTTACACTCTTTTTTTTCCTCAATAGTATTTTTCCAAACATGTAAAGAAAATTTTCAACATTCATTTTTGTAAGAATTTTTATACTAAATTTTTCTCTCTTTTTCTTACCTCCCCCTCTCCCCAAGACAACAAGCAATCTGATATAGGTTAAATATGTGCAATAGTTTTAAATATATTTCCATATTTGTCATGTTGTGCACCTGTTAGATTGTAAGATTCTCTCCCCTAGGGGCCTCACATACCTTCCTTAGGTACAAGGAAGTCCTAGGAAGATTGTTTTGCTTGTTATCCTGCCTCATGACAGTCCCCCTTCTTAATAATCATTTGTTTCCCTGTTGAATTTGATGTATTTTGTGCACCAAAATGGTATGCATATAATCATCCTTTGACAGGTTCAGATAAAAGTGAGGTTCACTTCATGTCCATTCTCAAGTTCCTTGAAGGTCAGTGTGCTGTTTCTTTTTTATAGCATAGTACTTCCTGCTCTTCAGGAAAACCCTAATTTTTCTTTTTTAACTCCAAGCATATAGTTTCCTTTTCCCTTCCTTTTCTTTTCTGTGCAGTATTTTTCCTCTCTCTCAGCATTTGACAAAGCCACTTTAGAGCCATTTTATTTTTCCCTTGAAAGTCTCATTCTTACATTTTTGGTGAAATACTTTATTGTCTTTTCAAGGACAAACCTATTTATGGAGAGAATGTCTTTCAAGCCCTTCAATATACCTTTCCAACACAGAATATTTGTTTAATTGTGGCCATATAAGCAACATCATATACTTAGTGCAAGCAACTGCAATTTTCATTTTTCTCTCATTGATTGAGCTACTTCACTTCCTATTCTCTCTCTTCTTCCTCTTTCTCTTCTACCTCTTCTTTTTTTTCTCCTCAAACATTTCACATCTTTGAGTGAAAGACTTTTACAACCTTTTATCACCATTAAGAACTTGGCAGTCATACCCAACTTCCTTTATTTTGCCAAGTATCTCATTCCTTTCCTTAAGTTTCCCCAGAATTCCCTTTTGCAAATTGATTCTCTGGCCCACTTCACAAATCCAAACTCCTCAAAATCACTCTCACAATTGCTTTTTCCTTCTTTTTTACCTTAAATCCATATTTACTTTCTTGCTTTTTCTCCCAGAATCTCCTACCACCTTCTCTCATTGAAGCTAGAAATAGAATATACACTTAGAGATTATTTTCCTTAATTTTTTCTTGAATTTCTCCCAAATTTCATCTCCTAAAATTCAATCTCTTGTCTTCTTCACATATGCAGAAAACCCAAATAACCTTCCCTATTTCCCTCATTTTTATTCATTTCAAATCCTTCTCTCTTCATTAGATTTAATTTTTTTAAAATAGTTTTTATTTACCAGATATATGCATGGGTAATTTTGCAGCATTGCCAATTGCCAAACCTTTTGTTCTAATTTCCTCCCCACCCATGGCAGGTTGACCAATACATGTTAAATATGTTAAAGTATAAATTAAATACAATATATGTATTCATGTCCAAACAGTTGTTTTGCTGTACAAAAAGAATCAGACTTTGAAATAGTGTACAATTAGCCTGTGAAGGAAATAAAAAATGCAGGTGGACAAAAATAGAGGGATTGGGAATTCTATGTAGTGGTTCATATTCATCTCCCAGAGTTCTTTCTCTGTGTGTAACTGGTTCAGTTCATTACTGCTCTATTGGAACTGATTTGGTTCATCTCATTGTTGAAGAGGGCCACGTCCATCAGAATTGATCATCATATAGTATTGTTGTTGAAGTATATAATGATCTCTTGGTCCATTTCATTTCACTCAGCATCAGTTCATGTAAGTCTCTCCAGGCCTTTCTGAAATCATCCTGTTGGTCATTTCTTACAGAACAATAATATTCCATAATATTCATATACCACAATTTATTCAGCCATTCTCCAATTGATGGGATCCACTCAGTTTCCAGTTTCTGGCCACTACAAAGAGGGCTACCACAAACATTCTTGCACATACAGGTCCCTTTCTCTTCTTTAACATCTCTTTGGGATATAAGCCCAGTAGTAACACTGCTGGATCAAAGGGTATGCACAGTTTGATAACTCTTTGAGCATAGTTCCAAATTGCTTTCCAGAATGGCTGGATATAGTCACAATTCCACTGACAATATATCAGTGTCCCAATTTTCTCGCAGGAATCTCCATCAGAATGTATTCATTTCTATATATCAATTATAGTGTTGTATAGGTGTGAGAAATAGAGTGCTTGACAGTTACATTAAAAGCACAGCAATATGTATTAATAGATCAGTCTCTATGACTGGTAGTTTTAGTAAGTGGGTTCAGTTTTTGAATCACTCAGAATACCTAACATGTAAATATAGTTGTCATGACTTAATTGAAATATAGTCACTGTAAAAAAAGGAAATGATGTTTGCCTTCCAATTTCTCATTCTTGCCTCTTTATGTAAAGAGGTTGTATTTTTTTGTGTGTATGTGTGTTGGGGGTTTTATATTTTTAAAAATAGGATTTACAGCTAGAGTTTTAAATGCCAAAGTTCTATTTATTAAATGTAAAGAAAGTTTTCAATGTTACTGGCTAGTATCTTTTCACTGGAGTATTATTTGTTGATATTTGGATTTGTATATACAGATAAAGATTTTTTTTTACTAAAAAAAGAAAAGATAATCACAAAGGCAGCATGGTTTTATAAAGATTAGGCCAGGTCAGGTTAACCTCATTTGCCTTTTTGACATGGTTAGTAAAATGGTAGACTAATTTATTTAGACTTTAGCAAAACATTTGATAAATTCTCTCAAGCTATTCTTGTGGAAATGATGAAGAGATATGGACTAGAATGTGACTCAGAGAGATTAATTTAGTACTGGGTAAATGGGTAGACCCAAAGAATAGCCATTAATAGGTTCATATTTATTTTAGGGATCTGTGAATGACTTAAGGCTAAGTGGCACAAGATCATTGAGGCTGGGAATACAGTAAACTAGCCTGAGGGAAAAAAATGTCCCTTCTAGGGAACCTTCAAGCTATATGGTGAGGCAGAGGATAGAGTATAGGACTAAAAGTCAAGAAGATCCAAGTTCCAATCCTTTCTTAGATGCTATTTGTGTGATTCTAGGCAAGTCACTTAGTTTTTTTTTTTTGTACCTCAAATTCTTCATCCATAAAATGGGGATAATTATAGCATTTCACAGAGTTGTGAAGATCAATTGAGTTAATATAAGTATTTTTCAAAAGCTTAAATTTCAATATAAATGTTACCTATTACTTTATTATTATTATTAATATTTCTTCTCATGTCACACTAAAGCTAAGACCCATAGAAATTAAATGACTTATTGAGGTAATATAATTAGTAAATGGATTTTAAATAATAGTGGTAAAAGCCTATATTCATATCTGATAGCACTTTAAGGCTTTCTAAGTGTTCAGTTTGCTCAATTTTTTTTTTAAAGTTGTGTAACTCCATCTGGAGTTTTCTTGGCAAAGATACTGGAGTGGTTTGCCACTTCCTTTTTCATTTCATTTTATAAATGAGGAAACTGAGGCATACAGGGTTAAGTGACTTTCTCAGGGTAGCTAGTAAGTGTCTGAATCCAGATTTGAATTCATGAAGTTGAATTCATGCCCACTACTCTATTCACTGGACTACCTAACTGCCTCAAGGCTTTCAAGTCTATATACATATTATCTCATAGATCAATATTCGCAGATTAGACTTAAAAGAAATCTTGTCTGATTTTTTTTATTTTATAGGTGAGAAAGCCGAACTCCAGACTTTCCAGATGTCACAGAGCTAGTTGAATTCTTGTATCTGAACCCATGTCCCTTCCCACTGTACCATTGTTGTCTATTGTAACATGCCCTCCTGGCAGTTACTATTACCAGTCTGTCCTAGGCTCAACAGAGTACCTTTGACCACTGACCTTTGCAGTGTCAACTACCCAGCTCACCTCCTCTGAGGCCTTCAAAAGTCTCTGGCCATGATTTCTTGAATAGTAGTTTAATAACCAATAGCATGCTCAAAAACAGCCATGTGTAAACTGAAAAGCCTTTATTATACCTACTCACATAATGCCCTGACTTAATGTCCTAACTTGTTAACTCCCTAGTGAACACCTGGTCTGAAGACCCATGTGTCCACTACCAAACTCCTTACCTCTCTGGGCTATCCATCAGCTTGGCTCAGCTACCCCAAGCTAGGGAGCCAGGTTAAAGAGAGCAACTTGCTGTCTGCAGTGGGCTGTCAATCCCAAGGAGAGTTGGGACATATAATTTGCAAGATAAACATACACAAAATTTAATTCACAATGCAGGATAATAAATCCTAAATGCCATAGGTACAATGTTATGGGAGTTTGGAAAAGGGTCAAGTCATTATGGGCAGAACTAGCTGGCATTCCTGGAGATGATAGGATTCAAACTGGGCATTGAGAAATGATTATCAACAAAGAAAAAGCAGTTTCAGTGTGGGAAGTTGGGAAGTACTGGGTGCTGGATTTGGAGTTTTGGACTCAGATTTGTATTCTGGCTCATCTTACAACTTCATCTATCATAGGAGGAGGCTAGATTCTGAGGTCCATTCCATTCCTGAATCTTGGGACCCTGGTTCTCTAGCTTTGAAATGTCTAATAGAGACAATATAACTAAGTGGAGTTAGAAATGTAAGATAGGTGGAAGGAAATGTGAGAGAATATTAGGTAATCAGAAACCTTAGGCAGGTTATATCCTCATTTAAATTCAGCTTAATTGGGGCAGCTAGGTGGTGCAGTGGATAGAGCACTAACCTTGAATTCAGGAGGACCCAAGTTCAAATCTGGTCTCAGACACTTAACACTTCCTAGCTGTGTGACCCTGGGCAAGTCACTTAATCCCAGCCTCAGAAAAAGAAAAAAAAAATTCAGCTTAATTTAATTCAATTTCCCAAGAATTTATTGAAAAAACTTCTATACAAAGCATGGTGCTAGGTAATGAATGTATACACACACACACACACATACACACACATATAGTAAGATATAATTTATATAGTAAGATATAATTTTCTTCCTTCAAAAAACCTATAGAAAATAAATCAACAAACATTTATTAAGCACCTACTGTGCGCATTATGTTATGCCTAGGAGATACAAATAAAAGTGACCTTTTTTCCTACTCAAGATGCTGTCTCTTGGGGGAGGAGAGAGCATGTATACATAGAATCACCATAAAATAATAACAAGGTAATATTGTAGAAAGGAGTTCTTTTATTGGGGGAGGGATCAGATGAATCATTAAAGAGATGATAAGATGGTGTATGCATCAAAAAAGATAAGTAACAATTGTAGTTCATACCACCTGAGTGGTACATATGCATATATGTGGTCACACTAATAATACCTCATTGTGACTGGTAGTTTGGGAAAGCTTCTTGGAGGAGGTGAAATTTGAATTGATTATTGAACACCTGGAATGACTTATGAAAGTAGAGAGGATAGCATTTCAAGCAGGGAGACTTTTTTCCCCCCCAATAGAGGAGATAGAATGTTGAATTTAGAATCACTAGCTTTTTATCTGTAAAATCACCTGTCAAAACTTTAATGAACAAAGATAAGTGACTTGCCCAGGGTCACACAGCTAGGAAGTGTTAAGTGTCTGAGAGCAGATTTGAACTCAGGTCCTCCTGAATTCAAGGCTGGTGTTCTATCCACTGAGCAACCTAGCTGTCCTTTGTCATAGCTTTTGAAAAATATCTTAAGGAATGCATAGATGAAAGTGGAAAAATAAGAGATTTGAGATATGAACTATCTCATCATTAGACATGATGAAGACTACTTTATTTATTTATTTATTTAGATTTTATTTATTTATTTTTTAGGTCTTAGTACATGCTGGCAGGTAGCCTAGGCAAGAGAGGTATTTTTTGACCCAAATCCAGGAGTTCTGTCCTGTATTTGCTCACATGTGTATTGTTCTTTTCAAATGACTAACATCTTGTGGGTTTGTTTATTGTGCTCTCAAGCCAAAACAAAGAATCTTAATGCTCTGTTAGTTCAAGTTATCTAAAATCTGAGCCACTGGTTTGGAATGACCCTAAATGTTCTCAGAATTCTTTTCAAACCCTTCTTTGCACTCCTTATGCTCTTGACCAATACTGTGCAAACAATAACTACTCTCAATTTTTAAATTTAACTGGAGATGGGTTTTGATGTCATTCCAAGTTCCTGTCTGTCATTAGTTTACCATTTTTTTAAACTTCCCTCTTTACTTTTATAATATTTTTCCACCTGTCACCACCATTGAATGGCTCACTAAGCCTGGAACCCCTTTTTGCTCCTCCATGCTTTTGAATCTCTGCAGTTCATCTGGTTTCCTCTTGTTTCAAGAATATTGAAGAAAGACAGAAGCCAAGGACTTTGATTACCCCTAGTGCTTCATTCTTCTGGGCTCTACACTTCTTGCCAGAAAAGAGCTATGCAGTGGGGGATCTTGGCTCTCTTAGTCTTCTTGCCTTTGCTCCATGGGAATTCATCCACCACCCAAGGTAAACCTGATCCTCACATTTGGTAGAAAACACTTTCCTTAGCTTCTGTTCATATCCAGAGATGTGCTCTAGAGTACAGTGAGCATTTAAAACATACTTGGTATTTAGAAAGCATCTACTTCATCATTAATGAATGTATTCTTTTTGACAATTCTTTAGCGCAATGTTCTAAGTGGAAAGAGAATGTGTAAGGGTGGAAGATCCAAGCTTGAATGCCAGATCTGTGCACTTAGCAACTGAGATCTTATGCAATTTATTGGATTAAATTTTTTTGATAGACTGATATATAAATGTAATAAGATGATTTTCCCCTCTGAATTTGTGATTTAAATTTTGTTATAATTCCCACTGTGGAAACTGACCAGGAATAAGTCACATAACTTCATTGCCTAGTAGAAAATTAGACATTACCAAAAAATTATCAATTTGTATTGATAGAGGGAACATTTGAACTCAGGTCCTGACTCTATGCCTACCCCTTCTATTCACTATCCCATGCTGCTATTCAAGATCAAATTTTAAAAAATGTAACATTTCTTAATTACATTTAAATAATATTTTAAACATTTATCTTAAAATTATTTTTGAGTTTCAAATTCTCTCATTGAGAAGGCAAGCAATTTGACATAGATTATCCAGTGTAGTCATGCAAAACATTTCCATATTAGCCCAAGATAAAATTATTAAGTTTAACTAGAAAGAGTACTTGGGTTAAAAAAAAAAAAAAAAAAAAACCTCAATTTCACAAGTTTGTGAGTGTTTCAAAATGATAAAATTATCTTTATGGTTTAATGGCCTGCAAGCTGCTGATAACTAAGACAATCTTAGGCTGCATTATAAAAAAAGGTCATAATGTCTAGGATTGGGGAGGAGAGAGTCTGGTTATATACTCTGTCAAAGTCACATAACATCTAGATTCCTCATGTTTAGTTCTGAACAACACCATTTTGAAAATAACACCAAGCTGAAGCGCCTCTCGAGTAGGGCAACCAGAATGGAGGATTTTTCAATTCATTCCATAAGACAGATTGAAAGAATTGAGAATGTTTATCTTGGAGAAGAGAACGCTTATGGGGAGGAGTAGATGCTAGGGTGGGGAAGACATGATAGCTATCTTCAAGTATTTAAAGGGAAATTTCAAAAACAGAAGCAACCAAAAAGCCTTTATTAAGTGCCCTACACATCAGGCATTGTGCTAGGTGCTGAAGAGAAAAACTCAGAAATGAAACTCATCTCAAGGATTTTACATTCCCAGGTTGGGGAAGGAGAAAAGAGGGAAAAAGGAGACATAATATCAATTTAGACAGATATAAATGTATTTAAAATGAATGCAAGGTAACTTTTTTTAGGTGAAGATACTATCTATGGTAGCTCCCAGAAATTATATTATATAGGAAATAGCTTTTAGGTTTGGCAGGGATGATCTATTTCAAAGCACAGGGAGGAGAGATGGAGTTAGAATTGATGAAATTGTTGGAAAGGATTCTTTTTTCTCAGAGTACAGAACTAGGAACAAAGGGTTTAAGTTTAAACTTAGATACAGCATTTGAAAAAAAATTTCCTAATAATCATTTATCTAACATGAATTATTTATATGAACCACATGAAATACATAAATATAAACATGGATTAGAGAAGAGGGTTCTTCTCTACCAGGAGGTCTTCCACCAAAGGCTAGATAGACAGCTATAGGTACCCATTGGACTTTATATCAGTAGGAGCAGACCCAGTTAAGATCCAAAGCCCTATTTTTCTCTTGCCCCTGTAATCAATATCTTCCTTGCTCATATTCTCTCTGAAGCTTGGAAGCTTTACAATGTCTCTCCCAACCACTATTGCACCTATATCTAGAAAATTCCCTCTTCGTATTTTTCTCATTTTCTGTATTAATCACCAACTTCCTGGAAGTACACTATACCTAATGGAAGTTAAGAATTAAAGATGAAGAGGAAAAATATTCCAAATATATAGAACAATCAGAGAAAATGAACAGTCATGGTGACTATTTTCTATTAGTTCCTGCTTACCTTCCCTTCTTTCTCTATGAGTTAACTATCTGACTTATTGTCCTCTCCTTCCCAAATTTTGTGTTTATGGTAAGGGACTTCAATATCCATATTGATACACTATTCAACATGCTAATCTCCATGTTTTATAATTTCCTTAAGTACCAGACTCCATTCCTTTACTCTATTTTAGCCACACACAGGGATTGCTATATCCTGGGAGTTTACTATAAGTGAGTGCCACTCATATGTCTTCAATTTTCTTGATAAAAAATTCTGACTTTCCTTTATTTGTTCATAACTGATCCTTCCCATCACTCTCTATATTTCACCTTCCTTCTTCGAGACTTGCAATCTTTTCCTTCCTTAGACTTTTTTTCTGCTTGGCCTTCACTTTTGTTCCTCACCCATCTCAACCCTTTGCAAGTTTTTCCAAATTTGCCAGTGATCTCTTTAAAAATATATTTGTTGATATATTTTGTTTCTCTACTGCATTTGACAACATTGACCAACCTCTCCTGCAGGGTAATATTTTCTTTCTGGTTTTCTTAACATTATTGTCTTTCCTGTTTTTCTTCTTATTTATCTAATCTCTCCTCAGTTTCTTTTTTTTGGGGGGGCTCATTTTTATATCCTTAATTGTGGATATTAAAAAAACTTTGTCCTGGATTTCTCTGTAATCTCTTGGTGACTTCACTAGCTCAAATTTAACTGTCAACTGTATGGAGATGACTCACTGATCTCTGTATCCTGCCCCTGCCTTTCTTCCAAACTTTAGTCTCCCATCACCAATTGCTAATTGGATATTCCAATATAGATGTCTTAGAGACACCTTAAATTCAACATGTACAAAATAGAAACTATTATCTTTGCCCACAAACCTTTTCTAATCTTTCCCATTTCTATTAAAGATACACACACATTCTTCCAATCCTCTAGGTTCATAACCATGACTTCTCAGATAGATGTCTAATCAGCTACAAAATATTTCCCTTTTCTTTGTTCACAGCATCTCTCACATCTCATCCATTCTCTCTATTCAAACAGCTTACACCTTAGTTCAAGTTCTTTGCATCTCTTGCTTGGATAATTGAAGTGACATTCTAACTGGTCTCCGTGTCTCATATCTCTGCCCACTCCAATCCATTTTTCATATAGCTGCCCAATAGATATTTCTCTTTTTTTTCTTTAATTTTTTTTCTTTCTTTATTTTAGGTTATGCATGTACATCCAATTTTTTTTACATATTTCCATATGAATCATATTGGGAGAGAAAAGCCATAACAAAAGGGAAAAGCCATCAGAGAAAAAAATAGTAAAAGAAAATAGTATGTGTTGATCCACATTCAGTTTCCATAGTTCTCTCTCTGGATGTGGATGGTATTTTCCATCCAAAGTTTATTGGAATTAAAAAAAAATACTGAATTTCTGAGAAGAACCAAGTCTATCACAGTTGATTATCACATGCCAGTAGATGTTTCTTTCTTTCTTACTTTTTTTGAATCAATTGGAGTTAAATGACTTGCCCAGGGTCACACAGCTAGGAAGTGTTAAGTGTCTGAGGCCAGATTTGAACTCAGGTATTTCTGACTTCAGGGCTGGTGCTCTATCCACTGTTCCACCTAGCTGCTCCCAATAGATGTTTCTTAAGCACAGATCTGACTATGCCAACCCCCTTCTCAATAAACTTGAATGGCTCCCTATTACCACCAGGATCAAATATTAGCTCTGACTTTTAAACCTAACTAGCTCTGCAGCCTCATTATCCATTACTTCACTTTGCACACTATTTTAGCCAAATTGTTCTTCCTTCCATTCTTCCCTCCTCATACCTCATTCCATCTGTTTACTAATTACCTTCATGCCCATAATTTATTCCTTTTTTCCTTTTTAATCTCAGCTTTATAGAATCCCACTTTTCCTTTAACATATAACACAAATACTAGCTTCTACACAAACCCTTTACCAGACTCTACAATTGCAAATGCCTTCATTTATATTTATTTGGGAATTATTTATACAAGAACATGTCTCCTCTGAGAATATGTAAGTTCCTTGAGAATGATATTATTTTATTTTTCCTATTTGGACTTCATGGTCTCCAAATCTCACAGAAGCTTAATAACTGCTGATTAATTGATTCATCAGTAGCCATTGAAGTTCTTACAACTCCAAAACTGTGATTTCTGGGAGAATTGTCCTATCTATTCTCTAAAATTTGTTGTGAGAATAAAATAAATGAAATAAAAGATACAAAATACTTTGAAAGCTGCAGTATACTATGTACATGCTACATGCTAATAATTATTATTTATTAGGCAATAAAACTGAGACTCAAAGAAATCAGCAAGTCATTCCAATGGACCAGATTTTTGTTCTACTCTTGGACTAACAGAAAGAAACATCCTGGCTAAGTTTTCTAGGGACTATAGATATCTCTGTCTCTGTCTAGATGTTTCTGTCTCTATCTCTGTTTCTCTGTGTGTGTCTCTCTCCCTTTTCCCTGACATTTTGATGACAATGATATCAGTTACTTTGGGGAGAGAAGGCTAAAATTATGATATGAGTCATATAATTTTATTATTTAATTAATAATTAGAATTAATTTAGAAATCTGAAAAGAATTTGTTAGTAAAGACACCCCATGTTAACTATATACATAAATTGTAGAGAAATTTGTGGACCTTTTAACTATGACACAGACATAGTACCTAAAGAAAGTCAGAGTATGTATTTGCATTAAGTCCTTGCTGTTCAAGTTTTTTGATATAGCAATCAGTAAGAGGCAGCTAGGTGGTACAGTGGACATTTACTAGCTGTGTCACCCATGGCAAGTTGCTGGGCTGAAATAGAACAAAACAACCAATTGACCAGCATTTATCACACACTTACTAAGTGCCTGTTATTGTGTTAAATGCTGGGCTTAAAAAGAAGGCAAAAATTATCCTGTCCTCAAGGAACTTACGTTCTAGAGGGGGATGGACAACATGTAAACAATTATGTTTCTAAAGGACACACACACACAGAGTGTAAATGGAAAGTAATTTCAGAAAGAAGGGAGAAGTCCTTTTTGATCATTCTGTGAGTAGAAGGGATTAGAAGGATTAAGCTAGAAGAGCAATGATTACTTTTAAATTCAATTTTTTTTGTTTTGTTTTGTTTTTGTTTTTTTGTTTTTGAGGCTGGGGTTGAGTGACTTGCCCAGGGTCACACAGCTAAGAAGTGTTAAGTATCTGAGACCAGATTTGAACTTAGGTCCTCCTGAATTCAAGGCTGGTTCTCTATCCACTGCGCCACCTAGCTGCCCCTAAATTCAATTTTTTAAAAAATTGAATGGCTTCGTGTTCTATAATTAATTTATAAAAGATGATTCACTGAATAAGGGACTCCGAACACAAATCCTTTCTCAGTTTGATAAAACCACAAGTCATGATTTTTAGTTTATTAGTTGCCATTTTATAAGGGAAAGAGGAATAAGAATTTATACAGTATCTATTATGTGTTTGACACTGTGCTAAGCACTTCACAAGTATTATCTCATTTGATCTTCTCAATAGTCCTGAGAGAGTGTGATTTTCATTTTTAGTTGAGAAAGCTGAGGTTAAATGACTTGTTCAGAGTCACCCTTCCAGGAAGTGTCTGAGGATGGCACTCATGTCTATTAACATGTCCATTGCTTTATTTACTGTGCCACCTTTTAAACATTGGCAGAATAAATTCATTTCAATAAGATAACCATAAAAGGATCTAGTAAAGAAATTTAGACAATTTCAAAGGACTATACAAATATAATGGTTTCAGATTTATATAGTGTGTCATGGTATGTTTTCATATACAACTAATTTATGAATTATGTAATGTAAGTCTTACCATTACCACCCCCATTTTAGAGACGATAAAACTGAGGTTCAGACAGGTCAAGATGCTTGTCTACAGTTACTGTGCTAGTTAGCATTAGAGTTGGAGCAGGACCTTGTCTTCTGAATTTACTAGCTATGTGACCATGGGCACGTGTTTGCTTCAGTTTGCTCATCTAAAAATGTGTATACTAATAACACATATCTATCTCCTAGGGCTGTTATGTGGATCACATCCTTAAAGCTCTATGTAAATGCTATTTGTTATTATTGTTATTTTGTGAGTCTTGAGAGTAACAAAGTATGCTTATAGCCATGGTTTTACAATTTTTTGACTTCTGAAATTGCCTGTTACTGGCACAAAGAGATGGGGAAGGGGGAGAAGAAAGAAATTGATACAATTATTAGTTACAGGCACATTAGACACATCTCTCCTCTTTTGTAATTCATGTCACATAAGCAGATCAAAGAAGACCGTATGTAAAGAAATGAAAAATCAAGCCTAGACCATCATCTTTCCTATCTGGAGACGAGGAGTTATAGAATAGATTTGACCATAGACAATACTTTGTAAGGAACGACCGTTAGATTTTTTGCTTGTGTTTTTCCCCTTTTATTTTTCATTTAGTTTCTCCAGCATGGAACGACGTTGCCAAACAAGAGGAAATCAATAAAGAATCTAGGTTAAATTTGGATTTGAATTCTAACCCTGAATTTGTTGAGGAATTGAGTGAAGAAACCATTAAAGGTGACTCCAGTGGAAAAGACAGTAGGGAAAACACAGGAAAACCAGACAAAATATTTGATGGAGTTCTACAGTGGAAATCCAGAGAGGATGCAATCTGGGAGCAAGGTATTGATTACAACTGGGAATACAATGAAGATTTTACCTGGGAATTTAGTGGACTGTCAGATGAAGACTACAATAAGGAGGTAACTGGTAAGTACTTTTTTTTTTTTTTTTTTTTTTTAGAAATTTGAGTGTTGTGACTGGAACTGTTTTGGGGCAACTTCAAAGTAGGATTCCTCCCTGCAGATATCTGGCCTTGCTTTACTGTTCTTTTCTGATCCTGTGTAGTTTTGGTGTTCTATCCAATCCTGACCTGTCTTGGGTCCCATTCCCATGGTGTCTCTCTTCTAACATTTCTCCCTTTCCCCCACCATGCTCTCTGTTTGCTACTACTTTCCTTTACCTCTTCATAGACACTGTTAAAAGTTCATGGGAACATGCACAGCACTTTCTGGAGGATAGTTCCACCCAGTAACCTCCCTCGAAGGCAAGGTCTCCAGAAGAAATATCCCAAATTCAATACTACTCCTACCCCCACTTTCTTTGTGTCAAGACTGAGGTTTGAGATCTGCTGTACTCCTTGAACTTTGTCTATGAAATCAGAGTTTCACTTTTGCCTTTATTTAGGGTTCTTCCTAAGTAACTAGACTCAGAATCTGGAGGTTCTGAGGTATAATTTCTCTAGTTTATTCAACTCCATTCAACTCAAAGTTAATGGAGTAAAGAAGTTCAAAATCTAGGCAAAAGCAATTCAGAATTCCAGAGTTTTGATTTTTGATTGCAGCTTATATTAGAATTAACTCTCAAACCCTCTTGATTAAATTTCTGTAGCATCTCTCACTTCTGTTCCCTTTTTTTAATTCCCATTCCTGCTATCCAAGTTGGGTTTATAATCGCCTATTCTAAGATTTTCTGATTTCATTTCTCCCTTTTCTTTCACTTCTTACTCTTCCCAATATTGCTACCAAATTAATCTTTATGCATAGATTTGATTATACCACTCATTTGTTTAAAAACAACAACAAAAACAATCTCAACTGGCTTCTTGTTACCTATAAGATAAACTTCTAATACCTTTTCCTAGAATTAGAAATGATCACAAACTGGTGCCAAATTGCAATATTTTCTGTCTCACACTGCCAATCTGAAGGGTGTGGAAATCAAGTGACAGTTTACCTCTTCATCACTGTTAATGGCTTCTCTGCCTTTGCTTACACTATTCCCTACTATTGGAATATATCCTTGATCTTTGAATTCCTACTTAATTTTTCCAATTCAGACTTAGAGAAATAATGTGGTCAAATTGAAAATGCACTGGACATGGAACTGTGCGTGGAAAATGCACATGGACACAGGTTTGAATTCCACCTGTGTCACTTAACTAGCAATGTGACCTAGGGCCCTCATTAAAAGTTCTATTCTAAGGTTTTCCTATGGTATGGAGATCTATGATATGGAGATGATCTTGAGTTTTTGAAGGCCATGTCAATTGAAGAGAAGCTCTGTAAGGTAATGGCATAGTGGAAAGGTTATTAACATGGTTCCATTGACAAACTATATTTGAATACCATGAAACAACTAGGTGGGTCAGAGGAGGATAGAGCATTGGGCCTGGAGAAAGGAAGACCAGAGTTCAAATATGACCTCAGACATTTATTTGGTAGGTTACCCTAAGCATGTCATTTAACTGCTATTTACCTCAATTTCTTCATCTGTAAAGTGTTATGGGCCAGAACTTTGTACTTGAAACAAGGATTATTACAAAGTGCTAATTCAGTGGAATTGATAAGACAATGGTTATCTAGTTTAGCATGGTGACTAATGGTTCTCTAATTCAGTACATGTACTTAGTACTTTATATAGTTCCACGAGATTCACACCTATGATAATGTAATTAGAATAGAGCATATAAGCTGGGACAAATTCAAGCAGGGTCAGAGCCAGAGAAGACAAGAGGACTAGAGGCAGGAGCTCAAGCTCTCGGAGCCAAGGAGACATTCATTCCATCTATATCAGCCTCGTGGTGGCTGCCCTGTCCTCCTGCTCCCCTCACTGAGACCAAGGCCAGTCAAAAGGGCCTCAAGAAAGCTAGCCGAAGCCCCAGGCAAGGAGACAAGACTTTGAAGGTGTTAATAAAGAATTTGGACTTTAACACCTAATCTTGTTGAACTATATTAAGTCCTAAGTACATGTACTGAATTAGAGGACCATTAATCACCATGTTAAACTAGATAACCATTGTCTTATCAATTCCACTGAGTTAGCACCTTGTGAGAATCCTTGTTTCAGGTACAGAGTTCTGGCCCATAACAGTAAAATGGAGATAATAATAGCTTCTACTTCCCAGTATTGTTGTGAGGATTAAATAAAATAAAAATTATAAAGCATTTAGCACAGCACCTGGAATATAGTATGTACTATTATTGTTAATTACCTGGAAGCTGGTTCTCAAGTGATATTGGCAACTAGATGTCCTGGGCCTGGAGCCAGGAAGACTTGAGTTCAAAAATGGACTTACACACTTAATCATAATAATAATTATGTGATCTTGGGCAAGTCACTTTATGTTTTGCTTCAGTTTCTTCAACTGAAAATAAATAAAATAAAATGGGGATACTAATAACACCTATCTCCCAAGGTTGTTATGAGGTTCATACAAGATAATATTTGTAAAGAGCTTAGCACAATGCCTAGCTCGTGGGTAGGTGCCATAAAATGCTTATTCTCTTTCCTTTTTTCTTCCTGATGAATTTTTTGCTCAAAGCAACCCAAAAGCAAAGAAAATTGAAAAATGTTTTTTTGTCCCATTCAGTCCTTCTGCATCTGTAGTGATGATCACAGGGCAACTAAATAGAGATGAAGAGTGGAAAATCAGAGTATTATACTTTATTAATACTGAATATTATATACTGACCAACTGAATAACTTGCTAACTTGATTTTAATTAAATGATGACTCTTTCATGAGCCCTTTCCTTCCTTGATTATTGGCTTGAAAGTTACACATCAACTGTCTAAGACATATAGAAGGCTAAGCTACTTAGATTACTAGAGGATACTTTCTCATGCAGATTTCCTATACCAGTAAAATTATAGGTTTAGACCAATGAATTTAATTATTGTGCATCAGTTATTTATTCTTGTCTCTTGACTGCAAGTTCCATGAGGACAAGTATTCCTACCAAGGATATTGTTGGGAATCATATAAACTTGATCTCCCTTCTATAAGTGAATAAGATAGTGCTTTATCCAGGATAGGCACTTTAAAATAATTGAGCAGGAAACTGAACAGGATTGAACAGGAAAAAGAATAGATTCCAATCTTATTTAATAACAATAGGTATATATAATACATTTCTAGCTAACTGAATAATTAATTAAATAAAATAGTTTGAGCTTCAATTATACAAAAAATATATTACGTGTATTCATCTGAGAAATTAGTTTAGTTCCTATTAATCAGTGTCCTGAATATAGGCTCCTTCTCAGCTATAATTTGTCCTTTGTAAATGGGACATTCATTCCCATGAATTTATTTATTCATTCATTAGTTCAGCTAAAAAAAAATATTTAAATTCAGCAAGCTTTAACAAAGCACCTACTATGTGCAATGTATTGTATATGACTTGGATAAAAAGCACAGATGATTCAGTCTCTGCTTTCAACATTCAGGCATTAAGACAACATTAAGGCAAATAATAAAATATCATAGTGCATATATGCTCTATAAGCAAATACATATACCTGTATATATGTGTATGTGTGTATATATCTATAAATATACATAGAGAAGTACATACACAAAAGTTGCAAAGTTGCTTTTAGAGAGTTAAGAAGAGAGAGTTCACTACTAGCTGGCAGAGGCAAAGAAAGACTTCATGGTAGAAGTGGCACCAGAATTGAGTCTAGACAGAAAAAAAGCATTTTAGTACATGAATAGTTCAAAAAGATTCCTTTGAAGATGGAGAATAGTATGCAAAGGGGGAAAGGGCAGGGTTAATATAAAGAAAGATTTGATTTGGTTTGTTTGGAACACAGAGAAATGAAAGGGCTTGGAATGCAATAAAATTAGAAAGTTGGAGCTGGATTACGTAGAACCTCAAATGTCAGCTTGAAGTGATTTTTAAATTTATTTGGTAAGCATTTGACAAATAATTGTTGAGCCTCTGTCCTGTACAATAAACTTGTACTTTGAATTGTAGGGGATATATTGGGAGAACTCCATTGGTGCCTAGTAGGAACACAAGATCTTTTTTTTTTTTTATTATAGCTTTTTATTTACAAAGCATACACATAGGTAATTTGTTTCAATATTGACCCTTGTAAAAACTTCTGTTTCAAATTTTCCTTTCCTTCCCCTCACCTCCTCCCCTAGATGGCAAGTAGTCCAACACATATTAAATATGTTCAAATATATGTTAAATTCAATATATGTATATATATTTATACAATTATCATGCTGCACAAGAAAAATCAAATCTAGAAAGAAAAAAAAAACCCTAAGAAGGAAAACAAAAATGCAAGTAAACAATAACAGAAAGAATACAAGATCTTTTCTTCCCATAAACAGTGACAGAGGGAACAGTCATTGTCTCTCTTTGTGTTTATAATTCTAGATGATTCCAGCCTTGGGATGACAGTGGTCAACACAACTGTAAGTTGATTTCATTTTCTTGAGTTGTTGATTCTTTTAGATATAACTTTGATTTCAGTTTTTACTATCTGAATTATGTGACCCAAAGCCAACCTTATCTTTGCCTAAAGGATCTTAGAAAGTGAATTACTGGGAATTTTCACATGACTCGCACAGGAATAGAATTTTGATGAGATGCTCTACAAATTACATATCTCTGGGGCAGTGATTGGTATTATTTTGAAGCTCTAGGCTTATTAGACCTTAGGGTATAAGCTTCCTGAAACATGGTTGCCCTAATGTAACACCTGTTCCTATTCACTAGTTAGATGAGAATGATTAGATACTTTCCCTGAAAATGGGAGCAGAGTCCTGGCTCTGATAGTTAATTATTTTGTATGAATCTGCTCTGGGCTTAAGTATTTCTATCAATACAATGACAATAATAACAAAAATTTATAGCTCTATAACCATTTAAGTGGTGTAAAACCTATTATCTCCATTTTATAGATGAAGTAACTGGGTCTCTGTGAGTTCAGGGGTGGCTTGCTTTGCTGTGAACATAGATCTGGTGCCCAATGTAGAATTTGACGTCAGATATCTTCATCTTTAGTTCAGGACTCTGTTCTTTACACAAAATGCTTATATTATCATCTACCTCCTAGAATTATTATGAAGGTATTTACAAGCACATGCTTTGTACAAACACACACTTAAAAAGTAAGGGTTCTTAACTTTTTTTGAGTCAAGAACTCCTTTGGTAGTTTGGCGAAGACCAATAACTTCTGTTTAGAATAATAATTTTTTAAAAAGTATAATAGAAGGATGTGCTAAATTTCAGTTGTTAGTGAAAATAAAGATGAAATATTTTCCAGTAAAATTTTGTGAATTTCCTGAAATCTATCCATGCACTCTTTAAGTGTCTTTGGATTAAGACACATTTCTTTTAAAATGTTGGATTAAGTATTATTTTTATTAAAATTTTTATCAATATATTTCTTTTTACATTACCTTTTTCAATATATCCATTCCTCCTCCTCCATTCAATGTGAGACAAACCATTCCTTCTAGCAAAGGGAAGAAAATAAGAAAGTAGTTAAACAATAATCAGTTCATCAACTGAGGCTGACAGTGTTTGCAGTGTTCCATTTAGCTTACATTTCTGCATGTTCTCCTCTCTTAGCTGCCCACAGCATTGCTAAAGATCAAACTGATTTTAATATGAGATCTCATTGAGACAATTACCAGATGCTTTGATTTCAAGGTCCTAAAAAGTGAAATGGGGTAGAAGCAGGAGGGAAGAGTGGCAGTTGTTTTCAGTATCCAGGATGGGCAACTTTGACTCTGCTATCTTTCAGAGCACGAAGATGGTATCGGTTATGACAACAGAGCCAACTCCTATTCCTTAGAGAAGAATGTGAACTGATCAGCAGACCTCTTTTCTGGCATCAGAAGAAACTGGATGGTTATTATTATATAGTTTTGATTCATAGTTCATAGGTGGGAGGGATTGACTTTCCAATTTTTCTCTCTATATGGATGACTCAGAAGGGCATGGAACCAGCCTTGCCTGTACCAAGTATAGAATTGCTCAGGTAACCTGTGCCGTAGGAGACAAATTGACTTCAGAGTTCTTAGAACTCTTCCAGAGAACCTGGACTGAATAACCTATTTACCCAAATAGGCTGGACAAGCTTCCCAGATACCATCTTGCTATCTGGCTACTTCTGGTTCCTGCATTCACTCTTATGTCCAGATGCAAAAAAGAGATTATCCTTCTTCTCCCTTCCTCCCCAGCACTTTTAAAAAGGAGGCAAAAGAATTCTGTGCTGTTCCTTCTCTTCCATTATTTTTTAAAAATTTAATTTTATTTCAAAATAAATATCTTTGGTGATGTCTTTCGAAAATATTATGTGAACAAGGCACCACCCTGATATACACTCTTACAACTCATAAAACCTTTTGTGTAACAAAGCATAGTTCAGCAAAACAAAGCAATGTATTGGCCTGTCTAGTAGTATGTGGCTCTTTCTCCACATTTTTGTTGAGAAAAGGGAGACAAACTTCATAAATAGATCTTTGGAGTCCAGTTTTGTCCCTACAGTATCAGTCTTCTGATGTCTTTCTGTGTTGATTTCCTTGCCATGATTGTAACTATTTGCATAAATTGGTTTTGGTTCTGCTTACTTCCTTTTGCTTCAAAGGCTTCCCCAATTTCTTTGAGTTCTTCATATTTGTTGTGTCTTATAGAGCAATAATACTCCATGACATTCATGTGCCATATTGGTCAGCATGCTTCCAGTTCTTTTTAAAGGCAGAAAATGCTTTATAAATGTACCTTTCCCCTCTCTCTTTGAGTTTCTGAGGATTTATGCACATTAATATTGCTTGGTCTTTCTCTTATTCTTCCAAACTCTCCCACACCTGTGAATAATGATTGGGTAAGTTTCTTCAAAAGGGTCCTGAATTTCTGTGATTTCCTCTAGACCTGCACATCTTTTCTTTGCATTTAGAAAATGCATCATTGAACTTATTTTGCATCTGTTTTTTTTTCTTTTGGAGAGAGGACAATACAATTTCTAGTTCCCTTCACCTCATTAAATATCCCCTTCCCCAAGAAACAAAAAAGAAAAAAATACAATCCTTGTAACAAATAAATGTAGTTAAGCAAAATCAATCCATGTATTTGCCATGTACAGAAAATGTGTATCTCATTATCTCCATTGGTCTATTATTTCTCTGTCAAGTAATGGGGTACCATTTTTTTTCAATGGTCCTTTGGAATGATGGTCAGTCATTGCACTGATAAAAATTCTGAAAAATTCTCTCTTTACAGTGTTCTTGTTACTATGTAAGTTGTTCTGATTCCGCTCATTTCCCTCTGCAGCAAGTCTTCGCAAGTTTATATGAAATTGTCCTGTCTGTCATTTCTTGCAATCTAATAATATTAGATTATAGAAGCATACCATACTTTTGTTAGTCATTATCCAATTGATAGGTACCCCTTCTTTGTTTTTTTCTTTGCTACAACAAAAAATTTTGAAATACATCTTACATGTAGAATCTTTTCTTCTTTATTTCATCTCTTTGGAATATTGACTTAATAGTGATATGAGAGGGAATAGCCATTTTTGGGATACAGGCTCAATGATACTTCTATTTAAGAGATCAAAGAAAAAGGAAAAAGAACCTTAGTAACCCTTATGTACAAAAATATTGGTGGCAACTCCTTTTTGTAGTTCACCAAAACTGGAAACAAAGTGAGTACCTACCTATTGGAAAAATGTTAAAATAATTATGGTATGTGAATATAATGGAATATTATTGTGTGCTCCAAGAAGGACAAAATCAATAGTTTCAGATGAAACTATGAAATAATTCCAAATGATATGTGCAGAACTGGAAGAACTAGGGACATTTATACCATGACAGCAATATCAAGTTAAAAAAAAACCAACAACTTTGAAAGAAACTCACTAATGCGGGGATTTGTTTCGCTGAATCACATTGATTTATTTTTTTCTTACATTATTTTTCTTACAATGGAGGAGCCATAGGAAGCAAAGATAACAAATGCTCATAAAATAATTAATTTTTAAAAAATGAAATAGATATGAATCAAATAACCAAATGTTGATTTCAAGTTCAGTGTCTTGTAAGTAACTTGTAAAGTCAAAAGGACATTTTGTGACCTTTAAGATAAATAAATGAATAAAAATCACTTTAAAGATGCTTACTATGTGCCAAGTATTGTCTTATATGTTGAAAGAAAGAGAGTTTTTGCTTTTCGTATTTTACATTTTAATGAGAGAAACAGCACACATAAGGGAATAGTGGTGAGGAAAAGCATTTCAGATCAGAAAGCAACAGGAATGGTGAAGAGAGCTAGAAGGAAGTAGATCGACATACTTCATTCAAGAAAAAAAAAATAGAGTTGATCTGATCATGATTAATGGACTCAAGATCATGGTTAATGAATCCAGAAATGGAGAGAGTGAAATAAGGAAACAATAGTCCAATGCCAGCAAAATAGGGTTGGCAAAAAATGTTGTAGAAGAGACGGTTGAAAAAAAAAAATAAAGAATGGCTTTGGTGTTGAGTTGTTTAATTCATGCCCAACTCTCTGTGACCCCATTTGGGGTTTGATAAACATACATACATACATACTGGATGATTTGCCATTTCCTCCTCTAGTTCATTTTTTTTTTTCTGGAAAGGGAAGCAATTGGGAATAAGTAATTTGCCAAGGATTACACAGCTAAGTGTCTGAGGTCAAATTTGAACTCAGATCCTCCTGACTCCAGGACTGGCATTCCAGATACTGACCCATCTAGCTACACAAAGACATTGCTTTAGTCTTGTCTGTGATAGTATTTTGAGTTAGCCATCAAGCAAGAGATTGAAGCTCCATGGTGGTAATTTTTCCAAGACATGATTTTTGGAATGAGCATTGACGATGCTGGCAAAGTGCTTTCTATATTTCCTTTCATTTTATCTTCAAAACACAAAGTTGATGAGGCGAGGGAAGGCCCCAGATATGGTTCAGACAAATCAAAATGGTTCTTCCTATTGGTGGTCATCCTTTTCAAAGAAGGAAATTCTTCTTGTTATTAGTAAGTTCTGATTGAGCTATAGAGAAGTTCCATGTGTCTGGACCTTGCAAGTCTGCCCCCAAGACTCATACTGAGTGTGTTCAAGGAAAGAGATTCAAAGTGAAAAACAAAAAGATACAAAAGCAGATATTTCTTTAGGCTTACCCGTGTGCTCTAATTACCATATTGATACATTTTTAATAATAGCTTTTTATTTTCAAAATATATGCAAAAATGGTTTTCAACAATTGCTGTTAACTTAAAATATAAAAATTTGAATTATTGTTATTATCCTTATTGTAAAGATGACAAAACTTTGGTCCAGAGAATTCTCAGTGAGTTGTTCAGATTCACACAGGATCATTTTCAGAGCCAGAACTATGCTCCCATTTTCAGAGAAAATATCTAATCTTTCCCATCTAACTAGAGAGTTAGAATTAGAGTGACTATATTTCAAGAAGCTTATACTCTGATGTCTAATAAACCTAGAGCTTCAAATTATACAAATTACTGCTCTGGATTTGTCAGACTTTTCATCAGAATTCGCTAGAGTTTTGCACAAGAGGAGTTACGTGGAAATTTTCAAGGACTGATTTTTCTCAGGTTCTTTTGAGCCTGATGGGTCCTGGCAAGAATCAAAGAATTCAGCAAGGGAAAACTATGCATAAGATTGTGTCTGAAATAAGCAAAATATAATCAATCTTATGATGGTGCTGTTGTTCTTGCTGTTTGTCCTTTGCTTTTAGAAGAGGATTAATGGCGACATTGAATGGGAGGCAAAAAAAAAAAAAAAATGATGTCTTGACTCTTGCCCGAATTGGATTTAAGTGAGCCAGAGTTGCAGTCATTGGCTTCACTGTCCCTTCCAGAGTCATCAAAGTCTAGACTGGTGATAGACCAAGATACAGTGAATGACCTTGGTGTATTTGATGTCTGACCAAGCTCTAAGCACTTTACAGTGACTACTTCAGCTTCTTTCATGGCCTTTGGAACAAACTGTTCTCATCTGCCCTTTCTGGTGGGGTCATCTTCATTTGCTTAGTGTATATATACTCTTAACTTATTGATAGGTTTGAGTCCAATCGATTACCCTTAACTTGATTTAGGCCATCTGTTGAGATGGTTCACCCTAGTATGGCCACTATGGAGCTTCTTGGAGCCACAGTTGATAGCTGAGTGATAGGTAGGCACCTAAGGTAGATGAACAGCTCTAAAAAGGGCTCAATAAGGTCTTAGCCTAAAGGTACCAGACTTCTTTGAACTTCTTTGATGCAAATCCAAATCATCTGAGTCCAAATTCAGGGTTCTGTCTACTTTAGCACACTGTGTGTGTACACACACATACACATGTACACAATATACATATACATACACATATACATGGCACTACACACACACACACACACACACATATATATATATATTCATATACACCTTTTCACATTCATTAATTCATTTAGTGATAGATAAAATCATACAGATTTTAAGGTTTACAAAATATTTTATAGGTATGATATCTTTTTTTTCAAAACAATAAATATTTTTTCCACAGTATATATGCATGAGTAATTTTTTTTTATAATATTATCCCTTGTATTCATTTTTCCAAATTATCCCTCCTCCCTTCACTCCCTCCCCCTGATGACAGGCAATCCCATACATTTTGCATGTGTTACAATATAACCTAGATACAATATATGTGTGTAAATACCATTTTCTTGTTGCACATTAATTATTCGCTTCCGAAGGTATAAGTAACCTGGGTAGATAGACAGTAGTGCTAACAATTTACATTCACTTCCTAGTGTTCCTTCTCTGGGTGTAGTTATTTCTGTCCATCATTGATCAACTGGAAGTGAGTTGGATCTTCTTTATGTTGAAGATTTCCACTTCCATCAGAATACATCTTCATACAACATTGAAGTGTACAGCGATCTTCTGGTTCTGTTCATTTCACTCAGCATCAGTTGATGTAAGTCTCTCCAAGCCTCTCTGTATTCCTCCTGCTGGTCATTTCTTACAGAGCAATAATATTCCATAACCTTCATATACCATAATTTACCCAACCATTGTCCAATTGATGGGCATCCATTCAACTTCCAGTTTCTAGCTACAACAAAAAGAGCTGCCACAAACATTTTGGCACATATAGGTCCCTTTCCCCTCCTCAGTATTTCTTTGGGATATAAGCCCAATAGCAGCAATGCTGGGTCAAAGGGTATGCACAGTTTGATAACTTTTGGGGCATAATTCCAAATTGCTCTCCAGAATGGCTGGATTCTTTCACAACTCCACCAGCAATGTATCAGTGTCCCAGTTTTCCCACATCCCCTCCAATATTCATCATTATTTGTTCCTGTAATCTTAGCCAATCTGACAGGTGTGTAGTGGTATCTCAGAGTTGTCTTAATTTGCATTTCTCTGATCAGTAGTGATTTGGAACACTCTTTCATATGAGTGGAAATAGTTTCAATTTCATCATCTGAGAATTGTCTGTTCATATCCTTTGATCATTTATCAATTGGAGAATGGTTTGATTTCTTATAAATTAGGGTCAGTTCTCTATATATTTTGGAAATGAGACCTTTGTCAGAACCTTTACTTTTAAAAATATTTTCCCAATTTGTTACTTCCCTTCTAATCTTGTTTGCATTAGTATTGTTTATAGATATCTTTTGATTCTCTCAAGAGAACTCTGAGATGAGTCCTACAGATGCTATAATTCCTATTTTACAGTTGAGGTTACTGAAGCTTAGAAAGTGCAAGCAACTTCTTTTTTTTTTTTTAATTGCAATTCTATTTATTTATTTAATATTTTCCCCAGTTACATTTAAAACAAATTTTTACTTTTTTAAGTTGAGATAGTTTTTAAAATTTGTTTTCCTCAATTACATGTAAAAATGATTTTTTATATATGTACATTCTTTTTTTTAAAAAAACATATTTTCTTATGAATTGTTACATTTGTTTTTAAAACTTTTGAGTTCAAGTTATCCACACCTCCAGCCTTTATTAGGAAACCATATTTGGTGTTATGCAAAACATTTCCACAAACATTTTTGCACACATGGGTGCCTTTCCTTCCTTTAAGATTTTTTTGGGATATAGGCCCAATAGAAACACTGTTGGGTCAAAGGATATGCAAGTTTGATAACTTTCTGAACATAGTTCCAAATTGCTCTCCAGAATGGTTGGATCTGAACACAATTCCACCAACAATGTATCAGTGTCCCAGTTTTCCCACATTCCTTCCAACATTCATCCTTGTCTTTTCCTGTCATCTTACCCAATCTGACAAATGTGTAGTGGTATCTCAGAGTTGTCTTAAATATGCAAAACATTTCCATAAAAGTCATGTTGTGAAAGAAAACATAAATCTTCCACCCTAAAAATATTAAACAAAATTTTGTTTGTACAAAAAAATAAAAACTCTCCAATAAAGATAAAGTTAAAAAGAGAGAGTGAGAAAGAGAGAGAAAGAGAGGGAGAGGAAGAGGGAGAGGGAGAACAAGAGGGAAATGGAAAGAGGGAGAGAGAGAGGGAGGGAGAGAGAGAAAGGAAGAGGGAAAAGGAAGGAGAGAGAGAGAGAGAGAGAGAGAGAGAGAGAGAGAGAGAGAGAGAGAGAGAGAGGAGAGAGAGAGAGAGAGAGAGAGAGAGAGAGAGAGAGAGAGAGAGAGAGAGAGAGATAGCTTGCTTCAATCTGTATTTAGATACAATCAGTTCCTCTTTGTGTATGGATATAATTTTTCCTCATAAGTCTTTCAAAGTAGTCATGAATCATTGTATTGCTGAAAATACCAAAGTCATTCACAGCTATTACTTTAGTTACAGTACATTTCACTTTGCTTGAGTTCATGGAGGACTTTCCAGGTTTTTTTTCCCTGGGATCATCCTGCTAATTATTTCCCAAAGAACAATAATTTCCCATCATAATCACATACCACAATTTATTTGGCCATCTTCCAATTGATGGGCATCCCTTCAATTTCCTTTTTTTTTTTTTTTTTTTTGCCTTCAGAAGAGAGCTGCTATAAATATTTTTGTATATAGATGTGATATGATGGTGTACTTAGAGAACCTTAGAGAATCAACTAAAAAACTACTAGAAGCAATGCCCAACTTTAGCAAAGTTACAGAATACAAAATAAATCCACACAAACCATTATTTTTATATATTACCAACAAAATCCAACAGCAAGAGATCCAACAGAAATTCCATTTAAAATAACTGATGATAATATAAACTATTTGGGAATCTACCTGCCAAGGTAAAGTCAGGGGCTATATGAATACAACTGCAAAACAATTTCTGCACAAATAAAGTCAAATCTAATCAACTGGAAAACTATTAAGTTTTTTGAGCATAGTTCCAAATTGCTCTCCAGAATGGTTGGATCAGTTCACAATTCCATCAACAATGTAGCAGTGTCCCAGTTTCCCACATCCCTTCCAACATTCATCATTGTTCTTTCCTGTCATTTTAGCCCATCTGAGTAGGTAGTGGGTAGGCCAAGCTAATATAATAAAAATGACAGTACCCACCTAAATTAATTTACTTATTCAATACTATACCAATCAAACTCCCAAGAAATTATTTTACAGCTTTAGAAAAAATAATGACAGAATTCATCTGGAAGAACAAAAAGTCAAGAATTTTAAGGGAATTAATGAAAAAAAAATACAAATGAAGGTGGTTTAGTTGTGCCAAATCTAAAATTTTATTACAGAGAAGTGGTCATCAAAACCATTTGGTACTGGCTAAGAAGTAGAGTAGTCAGTCAGTGGAATAGGTTAGGTTCACAGGACAAAAAAAGTCAATGACTATAGTAATCTAGTGTTTGACAAACCTCCAAACCCTAGCTTTTGGGATAGAAAACTCAATATTTGACAAAACTTCTAGGAAAATTGGAAACTAGTATGTAATACCCTACACCAAGATAAGGTTGAAATGGGTTCATTTTTATGATATAAACAAACTAGAAGGAAAAAAATATATATAGTTTACCACTCTATGCATCTATGGATATCTATGAAGAAGGAATGAATTTGTGGCCAAAGAACTGGAAATCATTATTGAACAAAAAATAGATAATTTTGATTATATTAAGTTAAAAAGTTTTGTACAAACAAAACAAATGCAGACAAGATTGGAAGGGAAACAAATTGGGAAAACATT